>NW_004797364.1:2965-4615 GCF_000002075.1 Aplysia californica
TGAATTTGGTTCAAACCTCAAACTGGACATTCTTAATTTCGGGTTCTTTGTGGAATTTTAAAGCTTCCCGATCTTTTTTAGGGGGGGGGGGGGGGGGGGGGCTACACCCCAAAGTCCCGATTCGGCTAAAAATTATGGAATTTGAGTTGTAGGCATTTTTAGCTTCCTCAGCCTCTCCTACAACTATTTCACTGCATAAGAACCCCCAAAAGCCTAAATTTCTTCCCATACCAGGCATGTTTGTCGTCGCCACCATTTCCTCATAAAGTCAATATTTTATTTTTCTTTATTGGCCGTTTTCTCAAAACGTGATTTTTCTCTATACTATTTTTAATAACTCCACCATTTTTCATCCAATCTTCATGAAATTTTCACAGAATGAAGAGAAGATGTAATACTAAAAATTTGTTAGTTTAATTTTTAATACACGGAATAGGTTTTTGTTGGTGGTGTCTGGAGTGTGGATTTTCACGGATTTTTTGCAAACTTGAACACTACCTCAGGAAAAAATTCATTACAAATTTTCTAATTCGTTCAGGGTACAATCAACAAACAAATTTTTAGATCCAATGTTTGCTAACACGCAAGCAAATGAACAACAAATTTCCACGCACAGTAAATGCGGTATTCATTATGTAAGACATATCAACAAAATCCAATATGGCCGCCGTATCCATGTAAACGAAACTTTTTTTCTTAAATTTGATTGCAGATTTTGAATCTGCTTGTTATATGTGTGAAATTTGGTAAATTTGGTCCAATAATAAGCGAGATAGCTTCAGGTGTAGCGCCCCCCCCCCCTCCCTCTCTCAAACACAACATTGTTAGCTCAGTATTATGATGAGCATAGTAAGGTTTTCCCTTTTCTTACATCACATCAATCATAAAATTTACACCATCTAAAGTAAGACAGCAGCAGGACAAACCATAACACAATACAATCATATCACAGTGTCAATTAACATAAAGCCCTCCACATTTCGTAAGCAAATGAACAGCACCACACTCAACAAATACAGTCGAACCTGCCTTAATAACGGAAACCTGTATAAAACGGAAACCTGTCTTAACGGAATCTCTCCGCTCCCCCCTTGATATATTCCTCTTTAATTACCTGTATAAAACGGAAACCTGTCCAACGCGGAAACGGAAAGAAAAATCCGCTCCCTTCAGAGGGTTTCACCTGTCTAAGATGGAAAATGCTTTGCCCACTCAGCCCTGATTTGAAACAAAACTTGCAAGTTTGGTTCCGCCGGCTCTAAACTTAACGCTAAGGCCATGCCGCTGGGCGAGGAAGGGGAGTAGGGGTGCAATTTGGGGGTAGATGTTACCCCATCATGTGAGCCCTGAGCGATGCAGATGGTCAGTGTAGTGCGGGTGTGAAAACTCACGACTGCCCGTGAGAGTGCTCATGTAGCGAGCCATCACGGAAACTTTCCTGGGTAGCCAGAAGCCAGAGGTGTGAAATTAGATTGACCAATGCCTGCTGCCCTGATCGTAGGACCAGCCGAGAAAAGAGTTCCTCGAATCGTTGTTACAATGATGGCAGTGAGGGGCGGCATTGGTGGGTGGGGCTAAGGGTGGATGCAAAGGAGATGTTCA
This sequence comes from Aplysia californica, assembly GCF_000002075.1. Classification (NCBI taxonomy): domain Eukaryota; kingdom Metazoa; phylum Mollusca; class Gastropoda; order Aplysiida; family Aplysiidae; genus Aplysia; species Aplysia californica. The sequence continues at coordinate 4,568 of NW_004797364.1, forward strand.
AACGTTTCTGGTTTTAATAGGTCAAACAGTGGTTCTATGAAAGGCAAG
>NW_004797364.1:6979-85298 GCF_000002075.1 Aplysia californica
AGAGAGAGAGAGAGAGAGCAGGGGGAGAGAGAGAGACAGAGACAGAGAGAGACTGTCAGTTCACAGTAAAGGGGTAGGATTCATCAATCTCTGCAGTCTCATCTCAAACAAGCGGTCAGCCCTCCTCTGTTCCTCCACTAAGTCTTGTAGATTTGACACACCCTCCGTCAGAGTGAGCTCATATTTCTCCCCTTTCTCCTCCTCTGTATCAGTAGTATCCTCATCCATCTTCTCTGTGTCTTTTGCACCACTTGACAGCAAACTTCTAGCCTGTGATTTGATATTGGGAGTAAACGCTTCCAGTGACCGTGAGGAGTTGACAAATCCAAATCTTTGTCCTTGAGACAATCCGTGGCCCTTTTCTTGACTCTCGGTGGTAGCCTTGCTGGCATAACGCGCCCTCTGGCCACTCATAGCTCCACTCCCAGGGTCAAATCGGCTCAAACTTTCTTTTGGCAATGGTATGGGGCTGAGAGTGCTGTTCGCGGGGAGAGGCCCCTGTAATAACTTGCTGGACAGAGACTGCTCAAATGTGTCCAGTTTTGCTCGCTCCTGGGCAAAGCGTTCCTTTAGGTCTCTCCATGAAGGAGAAAGCTTTTCAGCATCTGAAGATAAGATTTTCACATGAATTTTGAGCAGGAATACAATGGGGTGGTATGGAAGGGTAATAGGTGAAGGTCAAGAAGAGGAAGCGAAACATGTGTGGCATCGTGGTGAAATCAGGCTTTCATCAAAATAATGGAATCGAGGAAACCAACATTATTCTGCCCGGTGGCGACATAAATAACAGTAGTCTTCCAGTAGAACAACAATGGATTTGCACGTCTCTTGCAGTAACTTAATGACAACCACCCCCATTCTCCTCTCAGAAACATAATTATCTTGATCACAAACACAGCGAATTCTAAACACATTCTTTATGAAGACAGACTATTTCATGTATACACACCCAATAGAAATTTATTCAAAACTTTTTGCCTTTTCCCCAATATTTTCTTTCTCCCTCTGATTCACATGCACTCATATCTTCAACACGGTAGAATTTATCAGAAATATTAAACGAAAGCTCAGAACAGCGAGCAAAAAGCAGTACAAAAGAATGCACAAACTCACCTGTCTGAGGGGAGTGACAATCTTTCCCTGCAGATGATAAAGTGTCTTTCATTTGTGAAGCTTCCAGCAAACTTTGGTCCCTTTTTACAGCAGATTCAACAACTGTTAGTTTAATTTGACCTGCCCCTGCAGATGAAAGAGAAATATAAGAAAAAACATAACTGTGTCCATTCCGAATGTCGTACATGTAGTTCACGAGCAGCTACAACTTTCTTCAACATGTGAGAGTAGAAGTTTTTTCTTTACTCATAACCAAGATACAGGTATTCAGAGATGCCAACCACAGAAAACCGAAATGAGTATTGGGAAATATGAAAATGTGTATTTTCAGGCGAAAATGTGTATTCCCCACGTGCGACCGACCGACCAGAAGGCTAAAACAGCACCTGGACATGGATGGCTGGTGCCTCTATAAATAAATCACTGATGGTCGACCAACCAGTAATAGTAACATGTTCAGGGTGTCCAGCAATATTTCCTGAAAAAAAATTACTAGCTCACCAGCTCGGAAAAGGGAGCACACACGCGTACAATATATACATGTATCCAGTCAACAACATGTCAGTGTTCAATGTTGTACTGGGGTCTTGTTTGACTTAAGTATTTCAGTCTATTATATAATATGTTCCTCTCATTATTACTATATAAAAAATAAATCCTGTTTTGAGGGTTCGGAAGGGTCTAGAACAAGAATTTCGACTATCAAGAACCAGTCTGGGTGTCATGATTCATATTATGAACTGACAGACTAAAATTATTGCTCAAACTCAGAGAAAAGCAATAACTTGAATGGCTCAAGTACTAGTAGACCCATGCACTGTGAGAGTTGTAACAACTGTGGTAGGGCAAGATGCAGTGACACTGAAAATCTGCCAGTCTTGAACAGAAAGCTACAACATACACTGTAGGTATAATTTACTATCACCAATCCAAGTAGGTATAATTTACTATCACCCATCCAATGAAACGCGAACACTTTATTTCAATAACACAGACTTGCAAAGTATGAGGGGTCCCGATTCCGCACATGGCCTGCACCAACGAGCGCTTTGCAGAAAGCTCTAATCAAAATTCTGAAAAGTGCTTCCAAGTTTTTGTCCTCTGTTGCCGTAAACCCCCGATAGTATCTTAAACCAAAAAAAAAATCAATAATCTCCATCCCTATTCCGTAGTCATATACTTCACAAGGCCGTTACTCCCACAAAGACGGTCTTTGCTCACACGATGCCGCATTTATTTGTGATGCGAATGCGCACAGGGTCAGTGACCGGTCACGATGGCGAGCCAGACAATCTAAAAATCGGACGACGCTTGTATTTTCTTTTCTTTTTTTTCCACAAGTGACAGCACAGCGACGAGTCAGAGTATTTATTACATTTTATTTGAACGGCGACATTGTGTTTATACTGCACAACCTGCATGCCACAAATGTTGCGTTATCAGACAACTGCTGGCAAACTTCTCGGTGGTAACGAAAGCGAAAGTAGATCTTGATTTTCCCAATCGAGCCTCGGTGTCACATACGCTTCCGCCTGCCGCCATAGCTGCCTTTTTGAGTGAAAGTGAAACGTACTCTCCAGACGGGGAAAAGATGAGCGAATATAATATCACGATCGCGACCGGCAATACTGACCACATCGGACTTGGATTTCAAATATTCCAGTTCTGCGATACTGATACTATTTTGACAAAAGATGGGACCTGAGTTAATTAAGTTTACTCGCCCATGCTGAATCTCGTAGTTTTCGCATTCCAGGATGCGTATCTTTTCATGAAAAGTCGTATTTGCGTATTTTCGGCCAAAAATCGTACTAAAATACGTAAAATCGTACTGGTTGGCATCTCTGGGTATTAAAAATCCCCCCAAAGCAATTTCCCCCCCCCCCCCCCAAAAAACAACCTTTTTATATTGCCAAAATAAGAAGTTGGTTTGTTGTTGTTTTTTTGGGGGGGTGCATTAGGGATGCGCCTAGCAGAAACAAACAATTTATTTCTAACAAGGCCTCTGTACCACAATGCCCAGTTTCAGTATCCGGCTTTTGACAAGACTGAACTGTAAATCGACAGGTCGACAACAAAGAAAGCTGGACTGACAATAGAGCAAGTATGACAAAAGATGCTACCCTATGCCAGATAGATTAACACCTGCTGGACCATACCAGTCAAGGAATGGTCAATTATATGAGTTATCTGTGATTTTGAGTTTTCCGTGTTTGTGTTAACTGAGCCCAACAGTACATCTGTCCCATGCACTTACGCGCTGTCTCTGTGTCACGCAGAGCGTCCACCCAGGCCACTGGCGCCTCCCAGTCCTCCAGCTCCTCTTCTTTGTAAAAGACCACAGCTTCTTCATACTCTTCCTCCTCCTCTTCATCCTCATCACGCTGGGAACACAGAAAACTTGCTTGAAAACACAGAAATCACAAAATTTTTCTTTCCAAAAGCAATCAGTTCTTCCACATAAAAAGACAAATGTAGAAAAATACACTTTACTAAAAGTTTCAAATTGTATAAAATTTGTAAGAGTTTTTTTTGTTTTTTTTTTAGAGGTGCAATGAAAGCCCGCATCACAAGAAAACTGCCACATTTCACTAGAAACAGATTAGTGCAAGAATAATGCTGAAAAGAAGAAGAAAAAATAGATCTCACACCCACCACCCCTTGAAAACTGCCAATTCTTCTGACAGGGGAAATAGGAGAATTAAATTCTTGTCCGACATCCCATGTTTGTCAAACTAAATAGCTCTCGGAAAAAAATTCACAGAGGAATCTTGCTGGGCCATGACCAAACTCAAAACAAAATAACAGCCATAATGTTGAAGACTACAACCCAAAAAGGCAAAAAACAGCCATATAAAAACAGAGAAAAAAAACTTATTTCCATTTTGAGCAAATGATAAGGTGAAAATGCTACAGCCAGGACTAAATCCTTAACTATCTGTGTAAAGGAAAGAAAAGCACACCAATATGAGTGGATTCCTCTTCCTCCTCTTCACTTATTACCGCCTCATCTCCCCTCTTCTAGCTTGTTGCTAAGAAATCAACTGACCTAAAAGCATACCAGCAGGAGCAACTCCTCCAAGAAGCAAGAAAATACTTGCACATACACATTTAAAGGTCACTTTGGTGTACCTCCTCCCCTTCTTTCTTCCTTCTTTTTACTTTTACAACTGAGCAAAGTGTTATATGGCTTAAAAGACCGGTTTGTGTTTAGTAAAGTGGCATACAAAAAAAAAAAAGACATGAGGATTGACATGCTTGAAAAAAGCCAAAGAGCAGACAGATATTTAGGGCAAAAGTTGAGCATACTGCATGCAAATCTATTTCACCTGCAAACAATGAGAAGAACATCGCAATATGAACCACAGCAGAAAAAGTAACAAAACATTACCTCTACTTCTATCCTGAGATGCCCTGTACGTAGAGAAACCAGTTTGTAATGAATGCAGGCATCAATGAGATCAGTCCACGCCATGTTCACGTACGTCGGCTCGCAGGGTCCATCTTCAGAGGCCAGCCAACAGAACTGGTCAAATGTCTTTTTGGCATAGGTCAGAAGATCAGAGACTCTGTAAGAAAGAATAGTTGAGTTGCTCTAACTTAGAAACGTAGTCTACAACCAGGCCTGGGGGAGCAAAAGTCAAAATGTGCGGCAAAAAGAGGTGGAGAGATAGTAAATTTTCGTTGTTCTAGTAGTATATCAAGTGTTCTTCTTGAGTAAAAGCATCTCAAGGGTATCACAAATAATAATGAGTAATAATTGCGCACATGAAACATTTTTATTTCGTAAATCATAAGCTATTACAAGAGACAGAATAGTATAACCACCTGAGAACGGCAAAGGGGCTGACAAATGAACAAATACTGCTAGGTGATGTTAAAACCTGTCAAAATAACAGCACAAAAACAAAAAAATGTAGTACACAAACAGCTTCACAAACACCATGTACAATGCCTTTTTCCTAACTTGTGCTTGTTGACCTAATCATAATGAGCAGAACAAAAGACAAGTGACATCTCTTCCCTTTCTTGCTTCTGTCTAATAAGGCCTACATATATTTCAGGTTTTAATTTAGAAAGAAAAAAACAACAACACGACAATTAAGATAGATCTACATTTCTTTTTACTTTGCGTTATCAAAAAAAAACTTTTAATAAAAATCACCAATGTGCTTTGAGTTCCAATTTCTTCTTTCATGAATAAATGAGAATTCTGTAAGCAACTTTAAATACATTCAACTGGATCCCCCGGAAACTAAAATGTAATTCAAATTACATAGTCATTACAACAAAAGAGATACACCTTTCACATAATTTGCATTGAAATAGACCACTTATGAAGTCAAAGAAAGCACAGGGGATGAACAATTTTGATAAGGATCTTCAAGTAGAAGCCTCACCACTCAAACTTTATCTCTGACACATACACATAGTCACATGCATTAAATACTTGCCCTAAACAGGATAAATTTGCTGTGAACTAGTATGACACGCATGGCTGCACATCTAAGAAAGGTAAATGCACATACAGCAGGAAATTCGAGATGAGTAATGGCACCATATTTTAAAACATAGCTTAAACAAGTTTTCCACCATCCTCCAAAATGTAAAAGGTAAGAAAAAAAAGTCTGGATCATTCTCTTTAAAAAATTTCTGAAATGTACAGAAAACTGGCATTCATTCCAATGGGAACAATCCAGTAATTCACTCACTGGTGATGCAGGCTGATCTTGGCCGAGCCACTGTCCTTCTTGGTCACCAACGCAACAAAGTTCCAGACATCCTGGCATACGCTTGTCCAGTCCTGTGCTTCCAGGTCTTGGTAGCGGAACACTGGCAGGCGTAATCTCGAGACCAGTTCGTAGAGATCTGACAGGTGCGACTCAGAGTTCCATGAAGACAGAGGTTCTCCTATGACAAAGAAAGGACTAGCTAAAGAAAGGACGAGCAAGAGATGCAGCAGTACAGGTCATGTTTTTGATTTATGGTTTACAGCATGACAACATTTCTCCAGCGACAGATTAGGAGAAAAGGAATCTGTTGTTTTTCTTTTCAGTTCTCAACCTCAAGTTCTTAAAAAGCAAAAATCGTTCCCCTAAAAATAATTTAATGAAAACAAAAATGAACTGCAAAAGAAAATATTGAAAACATTGAGGGAGAATTAAATAAAAAGTATGATAATTTATCTCTTTAACTCACTGAAGACTGGGCCTTTTTCGGGTCCACATGCGTCGAAGACTGGCATTTTGGGGGGTATTTCAACATTTCAAACAACACCCTTCCAAAATACATACAATCACCATTTTTACACACATAATACATCTAATTAGGCCCAGTGTGACACAAAAAAACAGAAAGGCAACATTTTTTATAGTTTTTTAGAAATGATTTTTTGAAAATGTGCTAAAAGTTGTTGCTCGCCAAAACTTTTTGACTAATGTCTTGTGTTTAAAAGAACAAACAACAACACCCCCCCCCCATATTAACATTGTGTGTGTGTCTTTTTATTGTGTTTTGTGTTTCAAAATGAATAAAAAGTCCAAGTCCAAACTCATGAATAGGCAGGTAATCCATATGATAATCCTTATGTATTAGCTGTCTAATCCACTTCAGTGAGAAAAAACAGGGCTCCAGACCAAGTGGAATTTTGCATTTGAAAGCCTAGTCTAGATCTAGAACACTCTCTATTAGAATCAATGCTTTGATGCCCATTTACATTGAAATCAGGACCACCAGGGTCTAAAATATCATAATCAGAATTTTCTGAACTGTCAAAGTCGTCAAACACTAGAAAAATGTTTGCTTTTTGGTGCTGCCAAGTGTGCGCTCTGGTGTTGCTCCTTATTTCCTATCAAATAACTCTCGTCCTGATCTCTTCTTCTTCTTTTTTTGTGTTTGTTACTCTCTTGTAACACCTAATCTTCGGCACTTGTTATACGATCTTATGGTGTTGCAAGTACCATAAAACTCTTACTAAAGCTATACGTGCTGCCAAAGTATTGCGAGAAAAGACATGTCGGAAAAACGCAAGTAGGGCCTCAGTGTGACTAACTTACTTTCGGGTCGATAACTCAATAAGTGTCCTGCCAATTCCAGTGAAACCTCGTAGGAAACGAAACAAAGGTCGACAGCACGTCAAGAGACGGATCATGCAGCGTTTGTGCGCATACTTTACCGAGGAGACAACACGAAACGTGCTCGCAGGGGGTGCTTAAACTGCCTCTCGGGAAAATATTGGGGCTCGCAAATGCTGCGTGAAACATATCCAGTGAGTTAAAGGCTTTCCCACACTTCTGGATATATTTTATGATCAAGGTCAGTTTCCATAGCAATACCAGTATTATTAATCCATTAAAGAGTTGTAGGGTAAAAGTCTAGGGTGGTTGGAACACAATAAAGGTAAAACATGAGTAACAGTAGTAACAAGTAGGAGGTAACTGCATCAGCAGAGCACCAACCAACCACGAGCAGAACAAATCAGTACCAAGCAATCGACCAAGACTAAATAGTAATATACCAACAAGAAGCTAAACAATCAGACCCCACCGCACTATCCACCAATCGTCACCAGCATGAAATGTTACCAAGAGCCAAGGAAGCTGAGCTGTCAAATTCCGGCGAGGGCCATGACAGGTCAGTCAGAGAGCTGGACGCACACACCATGGCTGTGTGTTCTATGACTGTGTTGTACAAGGAAACTAGTACATTTGGAGACTGTGAAGGAAATGAGCAAACACGTTAATTAAAATACCCATTAAAAACAAAACACTAACTAGCATGATGAGAGTAAAGTCTGATGTGAAAGCATTGCTGGGATGGAAAATATAAAATCAAATTGAAATTTCAAAAAGAACAAGTAAAACTTTGAGAATATTTTTTTTAATTAATTAGTCGGAAAACAACTTGAATTGTATGCAACATCTGCCCAAACCCTCTTATTAAAGAACAAAACCCAAAGAACACAAGCACACAAAGTTAGGAAGGCAGTCCGAGATTCAGACAAGTGCACATTCGTTCAATTTGACGATCTATTAGGCTGGATTACAGTGTGCATGACCTCAGTTTAAATCCTAAATGATGCATTCTTAAACTTGGACTATCTGAAACCATTTTGCTATGCTGTACCAAAGATGAGAGTCAAATCAAATGTCCTGTCTCGCAAGTCGTAAAACAAACATGAAAAAGCTACACAACAGATGGAAATAAATCAGAGGTCTAGTACTTATAAGTAACAATATAGAATTGAAAGGGACATTATAAACTCATACCCAGACCTGCCACTCTATGAAATCTAAAAATCAGGATTTTAGAGTTAAAAAATCAGGATCTGGTGAAAAAAATCAGGATCAACGGCAAATCAGACATAAGGGGTACTGGGGAAGGGTTCCCTTTTATGAGGCAAGTATGCAAGAGAAATCTGTTGCAGGAAAAAGTTCACGTTTGGGCCTCTAAATAGAGGGCAAACTGAAAGACAGCATTACTCGAGTCGGAGTTGGATAGACAGAGGGAGCGCAGGTTGCATTAAAGCTGAAACTCTCGTAGTCTTGAAAATAGCTGACACATAACTCTAATCATCCATGCAAAAAGCCTGCGTTTTCATATAGTAACAATGTTTGACTTCTATCGCATATACACTCAAGTGAAAAAAAAAGATCGAGCCAAGGTTTTTCATTTGTTTCTTTAAAAAAAATTATTCCTTTATCCTCAATCAGTACATGTATCACCAGAGCTGGTAGTAACGGAGTACAAGTACTCCGGTACTTGTACTTACGTTACAATTTTCGGTACTTTTACTGTACCCCGGTACATTTTTTAAACCAGTACTTTTACTGTACTCCGATACTTTTTATAAAAGTACTTTTGAGTACTTTTTAAGTACATTTTGAGTACTTTGGTAGCTTAATGAAAGGGTAAGTGCAGGCATTTCTGATCACAATTTACGGAACAAAAACCCGATCAACCGCCAAGAGTTAAAAGTTGAGATCAAAGAACGGCCCGTCGCCTCAAAGATCAGCCACTATCGTGAATGTGATCACAAGCGTTGTAAAACTTCTTGAAACGGTACAGTGTTTGCTCCAGACGGGATCACACCAAGATGTGAACTGACCGATGCGTTTCTTTTCCCCAAACATCGCACTCGCATCTGACCTCACCACCTAAACTTACATCACTCCCTGGGTGGGTAGGGCCTACAAGTTCGCTCCAGGCGGGATCACATCAAACTGTGAACTCTTCCCTGACCATTGAAAGCAGTTTTTCCCGAATTTGCGAGACAACCTGAATTTTAATTAGTGTGGTCACATCGTAATGGTGCGTAACGACAAAGGAGGTTGGGGGGGGGGGGGGGGGGGGGGGGGGACTCAATCAGAGATGGAAAGCTAACATTGTTGGACAGGTAAAGGGGAGGGGCAACTGTATAAACGTAGATAAAGATCTCAAGACTCACGATAGGCTAATGAGTGTGTATATATATAATATTATTTATGGCATGCCTCATGCCACTGTGATTGGTAATCAAGGTTGACCACTCTTTGCTTGCCATATGTCATAAATCCACCCAGGGGTCACGTCAGTTCATGGGTCACTGTAGATTCTTCTTTGGCTAAGATCCCATATTTTCCTTGCTTCCGAGCACTGGGATCTTAGGCGGAGACTACTGCAGCAGAGAACCTTTGGTTACACTACACTTACTAGACTCTAGGAAACTATTATTGTATTTTGGTTTGCCGTTGGCGCCGTGGACTACACAGTGTGACCAAAATCTGTCAGACCACTATAATCAATTGAAACTGAAACTGTGTTCTCAATGTGTATGTAACAATTTTTAGGCTGCCTAAATTTCTTTTAAACTTTTTTTGGGTGGTTTTTGCTTAAGGCTACATTGATTCCTTGAGGATTTGTTAATGAAGAATTCAATGCACTTTTCCATTTCTATGCGGGCCATTTTCATCAATTTTATGTTTTCTTAAGAGCAACTTTGTATCTACATTTTTCAATTTGGATACTCTTTCTGTAGAACTTTCCAACCTCTAGGACTGACTTACATTTGATCACATTGTCTTGCTCAAACAAGTTCTATTCATAATAGCACTTACCCACTAGTTGCGTCTGTTCGTTTGGGTTGTTTTTTGTTCAACTTCACGGACCATTTCCACCGTTCAGTGCGTACATTGTATATTCAAATGCTTTGTATACTGTTTACTTTTTTAGTAATAAATAACCTAATTTGTCAAATATACTGGATAAGTTATAAAATATGATGTTTTGCATAAGCGCTGAAGTGTTTTAGCATATTAGCAGAAAGTACTCAAAATGTACTCGTAAGTACTTTTTTAAAAAGTACTTGTACTCAAGTACATTTTATAGGAAAGTACTTTTACTGTACTTAAGTACATTTTTTAGATTGTACTTAAATTTGTACTTAAGTACTTTTTAAAAAGTACTTTAACAGCTCTGTGTATCACGGCACGCACTTTAAGCCCAAGTGTCAAAACGTTACCCCCCCCCCCCCCCCCGGTCATCCACACTGGTTAAGTCCCGAAAAACACCTCGACCAATGCCACCGGTATGAATGAACTTTGTTGACCCTGACAGCCGACGGTCCCCGACACACGCGCTACTCACACGTTCGAGGTCATGTCACGTGATGCGAATGAGCGTTTGAAAGCTCCTCTGACAGGTCTTGATGATGGGCCCGGCTAACCAGAACTCAGACGAAGCTTGCTTTTAAAGCAACGGCAGAACAACGGTTGATTTTAGTGGAAATAACGTTCGTGAGTCAACAACTAGATTCGGCATTAGAAAGTAGCGTTCCAAGTTCCTGCCGATAAAAAATCCAACCAGTGCTTCCAACCAAAAGAGATTGCAGAACTTTTAATATTTTTTTCTAAGAATCGGTCGCAACAGACGCAATGACAAAAAATCAGGATACTGGCGATCGAAATCGGGAAAATTGGGATGCTTGAGATTTGGGGCAAAAAATCGGGATAAGTGGCAGGTCTGCATACCACAATTAGATCGGAGATCTAGTACTTATAAGTAACAATACAGAATTGAAATGGAGATTATTAACTTATACCACAATTACATTGGAGATCTAGTACTTGTAAGTAACGATGCAAAATTGAAAGGGACATTATAAATTTATACCACAATTAAATTGGAGGTATAGTACTTATAAGTAACAATACAGCATTGAAAGGGACATTATAAACTCCTACCACACAGCACCAAAGACATGCAATCCATCCACAGTTTACCTGGTGCAGCTGTTGGTGCCTGTGGCGTGTGCGCAGATCCTGGTACACGGGGGCCTTGTACATCTCCACCACAGTGTCTTCCACAAAGTCCGAGACGGGCTTCACCCTCAGCCGCGCTGGAGTCGGGATGTGACTGGCTGTGAAGCGCAGGCAGTTGCTCAGCTGAAGAAAAAGATTGGTGGAGGTGAATGTCACAGCTAGTCAGAAAAGTCAGACCACTAAATGTTATATTTTGTCAGGAGAAGATACAGACAAAGCAAAGTTTAAGAAAAATAAAAGAAGGTTCAGTCAAAAGTGTCAAAGGTGGCCACCCATTGTTGAGGAGAAAAGTGGCTGTGTTAGTCAGGTGGCCATTTTACAAAGTATAATTTTAATGAAACAAATATGGTACCAGAAACTAAGTTTTCAAAGTAGCTGTATGCCAAATGTACCTGTTCCATTTGAAAGGCCTATATCCACTGAGCATTTTGGTACCATTCTTTAACCTCTCAGTCAATTTTAAAGAAAATGGTAGTTGTCTAAAATTTAATCAAATTTGTCAAAGTCAGTAACTGGCTCCAACCCCATGTTTGACAGATAATAAAAGAGTACCAAGTGCACTAAACATCTCCATATTAACAGAGTACAATCACTATAACAAATATATGGAGCCTAATTTTTTTCAAGACTGTGAGATCATTACAAATCAGTATTTTATCGCCTCAAGCACGATGATCTGTCATTATTTCGACAAAAACACCAAGCGTTGACCCAGTCGGCGCCGCACTGGCCCCCGCGGTGAGTGAGTCGGCTCTATACTGTAGTGTACTCCGCGTGCGGGGTCACATGTTTTGTGAGTCCCGCGGAAGGATTGATGAAAAAATTATTCCACGCAAATTACTTTATTCTAATAGAAAATGAACTAATCTTTTAATTGATACCTATTTTGAGCCGGTATTTTACATATTTAGTGTAAAAAATGATCTTTTGAAATTATGACGATATTTTTAAAGGCTTTCTATGTAAACGGCGAAGGCCAAAAATATACCACAGGAAAGCCCATTGAGAGCTCTACAGTTCTCCGCCAATGAAAAGACGGTATTTAATGATCCCTCGTTCCGCAAAGCATTTGAATGCACACGTGTCAATTTTTTAACCGGGCCAACCACGCATTCCGACCGTGAGGGGCTTCGCTTTCCTCGGCGATTCTCCACCTCCTAATAATCGGACATATAAACAACTTACACCATTGTAAAGAGGAAAAGCTGAACTTTTACAAGGTGTATGGCATTTGGTGTTTTATAGCGAAAGAGCAAAGAAACAGCGATCGGAAATACCCCAATTTCACCGATACCACACGGTCTGAAGGCCGCGAGTGCCCGCGAGGCTGTGTTTATGCTACCTAATGCAAGAGAGGAAATGGAAAGTGGCCATATGTACAGGTAATTGTCTAAGACAGGTGGCCATTAGAGCAGGTTTGACTGTACACTATGTTTATTTTCAGTTTTGGTAGGAATTAATTTTTATTTTTACCAGGTGGCGGCCAAAGCCTACTCTTCATCGATTTCACAGCCTCAATGCAACAACCAAAGGTTCTTAAAGGTAGGACACTATATTCGATGTCCAACTAGTACATGATTTCACATATGCTGGGCTCCTTCCTGCATGCAGAAATTCACCCTATACTACGTGCACAACCATCAAATATGGGAGGTTCTTTGAGTCAAAGCATACCCCCCTCCCAACCATTGTGTTATAGGTATGTATATGCGATACTTTTTCATCCATACCTGCTCAGTCCACTCATTGTAACAATCGGCAGGCTGCCGACCTTGACCCACGTAAGGCTGTGCCAGATGGACAGCACTGACCCGCTGACCTTGACCCAGTCCTTCTAGATCCAGGTGCTGGCTGACCTCGCTGACTGCAACAGTAACCCGTGCTGACCGTCGGGGCAGGATAATCACCAGGGGGACGGCGGGCACCTTAGGCTTTTGTTTCAGAACCTGATGTAGCCGCCGCTTGTCTTGTTGCCAGAGATTCTGTGAACGACCACAAACATGTACACTTCTGAAGCCTTTGTTTGGTCGTTTGTTTTCTTAGTAAAGAGAAGCTCATGGACACAATAACAAAAGTCGAGCAAGAAGGAAAATGTAAGACATACACACAGAAAAACTTCTTTTCATACGAGTGTTAGAGCACTTCTAACACAACTAGGTCAAATAAGTGCCGAAGATATGTTTTGTTTTAGTAAGGTTTTTACAGCGCTCGCATAAGGTCATATGAGTGCTAAAGTGCGGATGTCAACAGAGAAGTCCAAATGGAGAATCAGGCTTACTCTGCTCACCTCTCTAGCCTCAACAGCACAAAGTCTGCTTCGACTACCAAGGCACCCCGGAAATAGCAGTTCATAAGAGAGAGACAAACATACAAAAGAAGTAGAGGAAAAATGAAATAGTAAGGATTAGGAAAGAAAAAGCAGCAGTTCCTTGTAAGCAGTTCAGGCACAGTTATGAGCATTACATAGATCTATCAGTAGGGTTGGGGCGAGCGGACGGACGGGTTCGTTACTCGCGGACTCAGTCAGAGCGAACGGGTAATGGACGGCCATGAGAGCCAACTGCGAACCTCAAGACAGTTCGTTTTTTGGGTCCGCTCCACAATTTGACTCTCTCAGCGAGCGGACTACAGACCTCAAGCCTCAAGTCAGTTCGTTTTTTGGGTCTGCTCCACAATTGTATTCACTGGGCGGGCGGGCGAACGGACCAACTCTAGCAGACGAGATACTCGACGCGAGATTAGACCCGTCGTCTATTGTTTGTTAATTAGGCCTGATGTTTCAAACCACTAGCGGTGCCACAGGGAGTGAGAGAGGCTGGTGACGTAGTACTATGTGTGTAACCTTTCACCTTGTGCGTGGGGCACACCACTGTGTACGTTCCAATTATCTCAAAGGCCGGGGAGGGGGGAGGGGGCGCGGAAATTTCCACCAAGAGCCATGAACGCCGAGCTACAATGTGAGACAGGAGGGTGATTTTTTAATTTTTGTTTTTGCTTTTTGGGGGGGCGGGGGGTGTAAGTTGTAGACAATGGAAGGAGTCGTTTCTGTCCGCCCGCCCGCTCGAATACATGGAGTCTCTCGGTCCGCCCGTCCGCTGGCTCGCTAAACGAACTGTTGTCTCTGTCCGATGTGTAGCGAGTAGCGAACTACTTTTCACAAACGGACGGTTCGTTACCCGTCCGCTCGTTTGCGGGTAATGCCAGCGGGTAGTTCGTTACCCGCGGACGTTAATTTTGCGAGCCCGACCCAACCCTATCTATCAGCCCATTTAAAATTCTACTGAGCATAAGAACATGTTAATGTCCCCCCTTTAGGAATGGCCTAAAGACCCTTTAGTCAGTAGCACTGCCCTGCGGGGTGTTAAAGCCTTTGTTTGGTTGTTTTAGTAAAGAAAAGCTCATGGACACAATAGTTTAGCAAGAAGGAAAAAGCAAGACAAACAGACAGAAACTTTTTTTCATACGAGTTTTCAAGCACTTGTAACACAACTGGGTCAAATAAGAGCTGAAGACTAGAGGTGTTACAAGAGAATAACAAACACACAAAAAAAAAGGAGAGACAAGGACGATAGATGTTTAATAGGAAAGAAGGAGCAAAGCACACCACAGCATCCACCAACCACCCACAGACAGTAAGAAACAAAAAAGGGCAAGACAAACATGACCTTTTAGTGGCATCCTCCACCCACCCACTTTCTAAATCCTGACCAGTTCAACCACTACATTCCCTGAAATCTGAGAAAACTTGAAGGCATAATTATCTAGAGCCACAAAATAATAATAATGAATAATAGTGGATTGCATTTATATAGCACATATCCACTTATGCAATGCTCTACACGCTTAACATGAAACATATTATGGAATTAGAAATCAATTTTAAAGGCACACAGTATTACATACGTGCGCACACACATATTCACGCACGCACGCACCCACACACACATACATACATACATACGCACAAACAAACTCACCACGATCTACAGCTTGGACTGTCTAATCGAAATATGATGAAAATAAAATGGGTGTCAAATGTAAAAAGACACATATTCTCACCTGATCCTCCATTAGCTGCTCCACAGGTGAAGTAACAAAAAGAACACCCGTGCAGCCCTTCAACACGCCTTCCTTCAGCACCTTCAGTTCATGAGTGTCATTCCAGTGTCCATGGAAGCAGCGCACACAAAGCCGCAGAGTTGGACCTCGAGCCCTCTGGGCCCCCAACTGGCAGTGATAAAGACTCAACACCTCTCCCTGTGGATAATTCAAATTAATAAGAGGTTAAAGTATGATCTCTCCCCCAACCCCAAACTCTCCAAATGAAATGTGCTTGAATTAAGGTGCAGATTTGGTTCACCATGAGGATCAACAATAGGCTGTAGTTTTGTCTTAAATTAACAGGAAACAGTGGAAGATTAGCATTGTGATGCTCGAAGGTATTGTGTGTGAGTGTGTGTGTGTGTGTGTGTGTGTGTGTGTGTGTGTGTGTGTGTATGTGTGTGTGTGTGTGTGTGTGTGCATGCGTGCGAGCGTGCATACGTATGCATATGTTATACTTTACTTTAACCAAAATATAAATAAGTTACAGAATCCAGTCATTGTCATTGGAGAGAGTCCTTGAACAAGACATAAAATCCAGCTCAACAACAGGGCGCTGTGTCGTTTTGAGCAGCTGTAGTGTATTTGTGCCATTCAATTTGCTGATCTGTCTTTTCCTTTGTACTCTTGACATGATGTGTCAAATTGTATGATCAGTAAATCTTTCAACTAGGCATAGCATTATGGAGTTGACAATCATTTTAACAAGTGAATCTGATAAGGACAAGAAAATCGAAAAAGACAGATGAGCACTTGGGGAGCAGACTCTTAATACCACCTGTTTACTAGTACAACTGGCAATCTAAAGTCTTCTCTATTGACAGCATGATATTTTTGCAAAATAATACATTAAAAAATTACAGGGAAAAGACATTTATCTTCTACCTACCATTTCTGTGTAGATACCAATAATGCTTACATTTTTTACAAATCCCATCAATATTGCTTCTATAAATGAATGAAAATTACCCAAAGCTTCTTAGAATACGGAGCTTGGTTATCTTTAGTGAATTTAAAAGTACTTCCGAAGAATATCTAGACCAATTGACATACAAAAAACAAAACAATCTAATACTTCAGAAATCAGATTGGGTATGCCAAATGTATTAGCTCAGGAAAATCTGGTTTCATAGTACACATTCCCCCCAAAAAGAATCAGACCATTAAGTATATTTCAGAAGAAGCCCTATCAGTAGCCTTTCCCTTTTTCTTACCTGGTATCCCGGTGTTTCTTCCAGAAGTTTGTCACGATCTCCGTCTTTGCACAGCTTCGCTCTCAGCCAGTCTATGAATTTCTTCTGCTCCTCATCTTGACAGAGTTTTTTGTTGGGCACAGACATACAGAGCTTCCAGTGTATGGAGTCACAGTCTGGCTCTGAAGATATGGAGACAAAGGCTATGACAATATTGCAAGACATATCACTACCTTAGAATCACGTTTTATATGCTCAGTACCTAGTTTTGAGAAATTTGACATCCAAAGTTTTGAGTTTCACAACAAGTCAAGCTTTTTCAAATACAATTATTTGAATATCTTGATAACGACTCAGAATAATCTCTGATCTCATGGTCTTAATAACTCAAAAAACGGCCAAAAATATCAGATAGAACTTTGTAATTTAGAGCCAGCAATATACAGGGTATGGCGCAATAATGGTTAACACCTATATATACTCTGTAAATTCATTTAGAATGCAGGACCTCTGATTTCAAAGTCTGCCTCCAATGGAACCAAATCTAGACAGTAAAGAACCTTGAAAACTCTGAAATAGCATCAAGTTAAAAAAGTCTCTTTTGGTATTTGAACCAAGGAAATCCGTAAAACCTTGGTTCACCCCAACAGTCAGAGTTGACGCCTGCCTCCTAAACCAAACAAATTGCATCAATACGGGCCCAAGAAACAAACAAAAAAAGTACATGAACACTCCAGCGACAGGTAATCTCATACAAGTAAAAGACCTTCCCGTCTACTCCTAAAAACTTCTACTCCATACAGCCAGATGTTTGCATAAAGCATAATTACCCCTACCGCACAATCTATGAGGAAGTTAAAGATGCTCAGAAAAAAAGAAGCCAAATGTAGGCACTGACCTATACAGTCTGCCTCCCTCCACTGGGCGAAAGCCCTGTGTAGCTGTGTGCCCAGAGTCTGCACTATGTCCAGCGGCTGCCACATGCGCAGACCCAGGAGCATCTGATGGACGGACGCCATGGACAGGCTGGCTGTCAGCTTAAGCTGTTGTTGGATCACATCCATGGGGGATGACACATACAGGCGGGCCCTAGAAACACATGAAAAGTTTGTTTGAATAAAAGCAAAACCGTTGACGCGATAACCGTCATTTCGTGCAGGGGGGGAAAGAAAGACAGGAGCAATAGAAGGGAAGAACAGAAGTAGGAATTATCAGTGCCGCCCTTTAATCAACTGCACAAGCTCTAGAAAGACACATGGATAAATACGAAGAATTTCGGTAATCACTGTGAGAGAAAATGCACAAACAGTACTGTTAGAACATTAGACAAATTAATAGACAAATGAGTTATCATCACAAAGCACAAAAAAGAATGTCCAAAAAACAAGAATAAATTGAAAAAAACTAAAGGATGACCATAGCACAAAATACTCGTAGGTGAGTTCAAGAAAGAGAGAGAGAGATAAATACACAAACGCTGCTGAAGAGATGACTTATGGTATATGGCAAGTCGACTCAAAATGCACATGTCGAGTCACGTACAGGCTACAAAAAATTAAGAAATAAAAAGAAGCAGAAAGACTTCAAGGAGAACAAAATATTTAGATGTCAAAAAAAACTATCCTCCTATGACTTGATCTACACTATACCTCGTGCCATTGAGTTCATACTGGAATCAAGCGGTACATCATAATAAGACGACAAAATCGAGACAAGGAAAATAGAAGACAAAAGAGTGGGACAGACAGACAGAATTACAAAGGTAGAGCAAAGAATAACCTAACAGTGCACCTTCCAACTGTCTGCTGCAATTCCCTTTATTAAGTTTAAAAACTAAAATTTAAACAAATAAACATTCAAAAGTAAAGCATAACATTTAAAAGAAGACATGAAAAGATAAAAAAAGGACCTTTTTACTTCAGGTTACCATGGTACTAAGAACAAACACGCAACATACTGGCATTCTAACAAAATTTCAAACCCTTCAGTGCTCAGCCATTTGTAGGCAAAGTATGACTCCTACCCTAGTGATTCAATTCATATTTATACAGACGGGTCAGCCTTCAACGGAACTATAAACGCAGGCTTTGGGGTAAGAATTGAACATCCTGACAAAACATGTGAAGAGCTATTTGACGCATGTGGTACTTCTTGTACAAATTACGAGGCTGAGGCTGAGGCCATCGCCATTGAAGCAGCAATCCTCCACCTGACCAACATTTTCATAACATATCCAAACAAAATCAAGAACACTATTATCTTCACAGACGGAAAGTCAGTACTCCAAGCTCTGGAAAACATGAATCTCGAAAGCCCAGCCTGCCTATCTGTGGCTCAAACAATCAACACCTTCCTACAGACCTATGCCGTCGACCTGACACTACAGTGGATACCTGGCCACAGCAACATCCCAGGAAACGACAGAGCAGACACCCTTGCCAAGAAGGGAGCATCACAAACACAACCACACAACCCAGTATCACAACAGACAGCCAAGAACATCATCAAATGCAACACCAGGGAACAGTGGCTGAATGGATGGGCAATGGGCAAAACTGGAAGAACTGTATTTGCACACATGACAGCCCCCAACTCTAAAGATGCAATAAATTCCCTGAGTAGAAGAGAACAAGTCACAATATTTCGCCTGCGAACACAACACATACCACTAAACTCCTACCTTAATAGGATCCGCAAGGATACTCCACCCGACTGCCCGTTGTGCGACTGCCAGGATGAAACAGTACCCCACCACCTCTTTAACTGCCCTGCACTTTGTGACCTGCGTAGCACCTACCTACCTGCCTCCCCAGACATCGGAAACACTCTATACAGCGACAAAGCACAGCTGATTAAAACCTGTCAATTCTTTGCCATATCGACAGACCGAAGGGCTAGAACCCAAATGGCCGCTGGATCGGAAAAGTAAAGTAAAGTAAAGTAAAGTAGGCAAAGTATAAACCCAGACTATGCATATTTCTCGACAGCAATGAACTCAAACTACGCATGTCTGTGTCTTTCATGGTACATACACCAATGTTTAGAGCTAGATGTATACAGAAAGTAATAAATGATATTCTTAATGTACCACCCTTATCTCTATACTTTCCTCTTCCCCTCATATTTTCAGTTAAACAAAATCTGAACTAATTCACAAAAGAGAAATCAACAACTATCGCTTCATTTTGTTGTTAGTTAACTGCACAGATTGTGTATGAAAATGAACACCAACCCTTCTTAACTAAGAAAGACCTGGGTAACAAAAGTTAATAGAACACAAAATGAGAAAACTAGCCGAAACAAGTCTAGTTGAAAATGCAGTTCAGGTATGCTTAATGATAACTTTCTTAATAAAACCATTTTAAAAGTAAAGGAGATTAGTTACTTGAATTGAACTGAAAATTAATATTTTAAAATACAATTACTATGTTTTTTCAATCTTTCTAACTCTTAAAGAAAGTTAAAAACTCATCATTACAATAAGATCACAGACATATAGTGCTGGGAGAAGAGTGCAGTGAAACTTGACAAACCAAAAGAGAAATAGGCAAGAAATAGGATCCATCAATGGAGTTCTTAAGTTGCCTGCATATTCTCTAGTAATAACATCTGCCTATCAATAACTTAAAAATAGAAGTCACACCATTGAACATCCCAGAAGCACTCTTTCTCAGGTTTGGAAACACTACGCCAAAATTCAGAACAAGTGCATGAAGAAAAACGAAAAGAAATAGATTTACAAGTAAAAATGTTCAAACTATGCAAACCGCCTTTCAAGCATTTTCTCATAAGCATGTCAATAATCTCCCACCTCATCAATATCATATGGGTGATTTTCAGGATTTCATCGCCTCAAGTGACCAAATTTGAATATCTTGAACCACATAGAAGAGAGACATACACAACTGGCTACATAGGATCAGCTCCAAAACATATAAAAAGTTGGCTTTCTCTCAAGAAACCCACCAATACGGGCCACATATTGTGACAAAGTTTAATAACATGTGACAAGCTGATACACAGCTTTACTCACATAAGAGAAATGTGGTTACAAGCAAGTCTTGCATTTACCTTGCCAAATTCATAGGTGGTAAAAGACAATAAAACAGTTGGAACAAAAGCAGAAATTATTCACTTAGCATTCTTTTCTTTATCCAAAGTAATGTGTATGCACAGATGCGTCTCGCCGTTCAGTTCATTTTTGTAAAAAAGATTATAATGGAAAAATATCCAGTGAAACTTCTCAGTTCCAAAAGTGACCTTTCCGCCATGAATCAAGCTTGCTTCCTGTACAGAACAGTTATACTGAAAAGGCATTCCAAGCTTCAAAGGCTACTGAATCATAAATGGATAAATAAAACATTTTTTTAAGCTCAAGTCAAGCTGCAACAGGTAATCCTTCAAACATCATCCAAACCAATGATCCAATGATCCATTTTATTTGCCTTTAAACACTACATCATGATAACCCTGACAAAAAACCTCTCACCTCTCATTGATAAAGAAAGAGTTGTTAACAATACGAGTATCGGGTCTGTTTGGCACCAGTCGCATGAGCTGTTCCCCTGTCTTGCGAGTTGGGGGAGCGCTAGGAAAGTCCAACATAGCACGCTTTACTCTGACTCTAGACAGGTAGCTGCTCCTCCAAAACTGGGAAATGAAATGAAGACAAGAGAACTGTATGGGAGACAGCTACACGGTATCAGAACTTAGCGAATCATGAAAGCTCAAAGTTAAAGTTTGAGTAAAGAGAACATTGACACAACAACGATCATTTAGTGCTGGCAAAAAGTAAAACAGACAGGCAGAAATAACACATTAAAAAAGAAAAAAATAATGACCTACCAGTGGCATCCTTCAACCACCCACTTGAAAGCTCAAAAGAAAAAGATTGATGTGCGACAAAAAGCAACAAAATATAATAATAAATAGTACTTGTATAGAACATGTCCCCACTCGAAAGCAAGCTCTGCGCTTAACACTATATTACTACCCCAGCAGACCATAGAACACTCAGAAACATTCTCAGCTTCCCGGCATACAGTGCAAGCAGCCGGTCAAGCATTCAAACACTAACAAACTGACAAGATCTTTCACTGTCTATAGCTGGGTACCCATTCCCACATGGGTGAAGTGGGGAAAATTTGTGTAAAGTGTCTTTCCCAAGGACACAACGTCGAGCCCGCGGCTCGAAGCCCCGAACCCGCAACCTCACAATTACGAGTCCGGTAGGCTAACCACTAGGCCACCGACACCACTAATGACAATACGAGTGTACAAGCCAAAACTTAACCCTAAAAGACCTGACTACCTGAGCCTGAAGGACCTGTGCATCTGAATCCCCTTAGGTTCACGAAAACACTTACATCACCAAAAGGTCAGGTGTGTGTTTGGTGAACAGAAAGATAAAGGAAGTAAATGGAAAGGAGTGTGCACATTGATACTCAGGTTTAAGATTTCCATCAATGCAGCAATTTAAAATGCACTATCTCCATCTTTCTGCTAGGACACTGTATCCCTCTCAGCTCAGGTTGGCCCTGACAGGCAGGGTAAAAGCCCGCCTCATAATTTATCTCAATTGTGTCAATAGGATGGTACATTAAAAAAACAAAACAACCTTCCAATGCAATGCTCTCCACAACAACAAGAAGGTTTAGAGCCATATCATTAGTAGTACGGGCAAATCTTTCAGTGTACTAAAACTTCCCTAATGGCTAGCCTTCTACCATCTCATACAAAAAACCACATAATAAAACATTCTCATCATCGTTCAGTCTCTGTCATACATATAAAAGCATGCGAACATCTTGTATGAAAATGCCAAAGATGATGGCTTCATCAGAAGGCAGTCAGTGCATATACCTGCAGTGAAAGGCTAAAATATGAGCCTCATGCAAGACAAGAGAAATTAAAGGCCACACACATTACAAGAAAAGTTTTGCATCTTTCAGCAAAAACACAAATAGTACAACTGCAATATAAACAAATCTTTGAATCTTCCAGAAAAACCACAGTTTAAAAAACAATTACAGAGGCACTTTTCACCCAACCTGGAAGACACGTCGACATCTCATGAGTTGGACACAACGTTCTGTCTCCTCCAGTCTTTCTCGCTTGGCTACAACATCTATCTCGAAGACTTCCTGTGCTATATCCTGAGCAATCTCCAAGGTGACCACAGACAGAAGGCTGTCCTGACAGCTCAGGCTCATACCTTCCATACACTGTCTGTTTAACTCACGGGTAACAATGCTAAAAAAAGATAGAAAAATACCAGATATAAAATGAATTTGCCTATTTACGTTAACACTAAGAGAAAACCAAATTTACTTGGATCCCCATTGGGAAATCTGCGGTAAATGACGTAATACTTATTTCATAATGAAAATAATTTTAAATAATTTCATGCCATGGTAGCATCTTGATTATAGTTTAAGGGGGAATGGGTCATGCTCATTGGCACATCCCAGAGACAAGACATTTCAAAACCTTCATACAGACATTTCTTGACATTCTTTGCGATTCTGCATTGATTAACCAGGGAACTACCAAGGACATTGTAACAGGTATCATATCAACAATAGACTGACCATTTTGTGTGGAAGATATGATATGCACAAACAAAAATGATCCCCCAAAAAGTAGGGATTTTATTATCTCCTAACAAGGTAGAAGATATTCTTCTGTCTTAAGAAATAATAAAAACGAAAGAATTATTTTCAAGAATTATTAACTCATTGACGACGTTCAACAAACTCTGAAGACGCGCCGGGTCCCGGAACCCGACAACTTGTACCATTTTTGGGGGTACCTAAATACCAATAAAATCTCAAGGGGAATGACTCCCGTGTTAGTTAAACCATTTAACTTTATTGTGGTTGTATCCCTTTGACCGTTGGTCACCCGAATTGTCTGCTATAAGCAATCTGCCGAAACACGAAACACGCTGACCTGACCTACTTTTTACATAAACAAGAAACAGAGAGCTGCTGGAAGCTCCTTTCACTACCAACGAAGCGATAGGGATGATTGATTCAGGAGACTACAATGCTCCTGGCAATGTCACTATTCATAGAGATAATATCACTTTGTATTACTTGTTTGAAAACATTCTAATTGACTACAATCACTTCTGAGATCAATGTGCTTAGCTCATTAAAAAAGTTTTTTTCCACATTTACATATAATTTTTTTTTTCACCTAAAAAGTAATTTTTTCAAAGTTTTTGTAAAAATAAATACATTTCATGTAAGTATACATGATGATCTTACTTTGTGTCAACTTTTATACCTGTACAGTTGATAGGTTTATCACACTGATTTTTTAAAAACAGGTAAGAATCGTGCGTCTCCAGGGAAATTTTTGGTGAAAAACTTGCATCTTCAATGAGTTAAGAAAAAAGAAAAGACAGTCTGTCAAAGCTGGAATAAGACAGATAATCACGCGAGAAGGAACTGGGGCAAAAAAAGCGATCTTTTACACAGTCATTCAATAGAAGGAGGCTGCAGACTTAACATAGATAACATAATTACAGTAGACAAATGATATCTTCCAAACACATACATAAAATATTTGCAACAACAAGTGAAGAATTCCTAGTATGTCTCTCAAGCAAAATGCCAGCTCTTGTTCATTTGTTCATTCCTCTGCTCTCTCTTTCTCTCTTCCGCTCCCCCCCCCCCCCCCCCCAACCTTCTCTATCTTTTCCTCTTCCATCTTTTTCCATTTCTAACACACAGCTTTACAAGCATGCACGCACGCATGCACACACGCATGCAGGCAGGCACCCACGCAGGCAGGCACACACGCACGCACCCACGCAGGCAGGCACACACACACACACACAAAATATGATGACCCAGCTTGTCTCACTTCATCTGGTTGATGGCGACCTCCTGCACAATATCATTGACAGCATCCTCCACAATGTCCTCACAGAGCACGTTGAACACCCGCTGTCTCTGCTCTGCCATCTCTTTGGCACGGGCTTGTTGTACACGACTCTCTTCTTCATTGTGCACCTCCTTAGCCAAAGACCTGTAAAATATTATGTCGTTGAGAAGCACTTCAGGAAGAGTAGGCACTGTAGTGTCCCCATTTCACCATCACCGAATGAAAATAAAAATAATATGTCAACTGAGAAACATTACAATACTGACAGCTAAGACTAATGGAAACACAGCAAAGAAGCAGAGAGAGAGCAAACTACAACAGAGAGTCCACCAACCAAGACACATTTCACCAATCAGATAGGGACAAAATAGGCAGAGAGTGGCCATATCGCTAGGGGTAAATGCCCTTAAGAGATGAACCCAGTGGCAACTTGGAGGCGCTATACCGAACCATTACATATGTGAGGAAAGTCTGGTATTGTCACATGAAGAAAAAGGAAGAAAAAGGAAGAAAAAGAAAGTTTTTGCATGCCCTACCTCATATAACTGCTCCAATTTCATACGTTCTCTAGAACTAAAACACTTTTTTCTTGATTACAAAGATTACACAATTCAAATAGTCTCTTCTTAGGAACACAGCTAGAAATTTTTAAAATCTAATGAGGTAAAAGTCAAGATTTTACTTTATTTTGAACCAATTAATAAATACTGCTTCAGAATACCGCGTCAAACTTTGGACGACATCAGCAGACAAATCATCGAAGACAGTCCTGATGACAGCGTCCTGTTCCTTTTGCTCTGACATCACTTCTCGTGCAATATCCAGGGTAGCTGTATCAATAACCTCCAGGATTACAGTTCTGGCAATGTTCTTGATATCCTGTTGGGGTAGGAAAATAAAGACATCTCAGGGCTTTGACTAAGATTTTGATTTCGAGAAGTGAAGGACATTGGCATAACGGTTCACTTAGTGCAGGGGAAAAAAAACCTAAAATGGACAAACAGAAGAGGGACAGAAGAGTAGGACTGACCAATGATGCTCTCCAACCATCCTCAGGACCAAGACCAATAGAACCATTCTGGTCAAAAAAGTAATAGCAATTCTGTCCATTATGAGAGCTGAGTTACACATCTAACAATGCCTCAACAGAACATTTTTAGACCATAATTAAAATCTACAATGAGCCTCTATTGCAGGGGGATTCTAAAACAAGCAAACACATAAAAACGTTTTTTAAAAGTCAAACCTGGGTAAAAATGGCTACCCATTGTCAAGGAAAAAAGTGGCCGTATAACACAGGTGGCCGTCTTAGGCAGGAATGATCAACATGAATAAAGCAAATCATTCTCTTCTGAGGTCCAAACCAGGGCTGATATCAGGCTTTGGACTGCCCTAAGGCTAATTCACAAGGGTTTTTGGTTTCTCTTGAAAAAGGGGCGAGTGTGGTGTAAGAAGGTTTTTTTGTGATGTTTATTTGGTTTGGGGTTTTTTAGGTTAGCTTTCTTTTTGTTGCTGATTTTGTGCAATGATAAAATAAACGAATTATTATGTAAGTAAGACGATGAAGACCGAGTGCCATGGTAAAACAAACACACGTGTTGCCACCACTCGAAGAACGAGCGATGCTTCTGTCGCAAGTTCAGGTCAATGTCCATTGTTACTTAGTTACAGATAAGGTAAACAAAGCAGTGACCTGTCACCTCACACACAATTTGTGCACGAGTTGTGGACGGGGCTTATAGGTTATGACGGATCACACGCTTCCCTCACCAGCAGCTGAAAAGTCATTGTTAGGCAATATTGGTCAACTTGGGTAAACATTCATTGGAGGGACTAACAATAACGACAGCTGAACGAATTAAGATAGCCCG
The DNA here is from genome assembly GCF_000002075.1 of Aplysia californica. NCBI lineage: Eukaryota > Metazoa > Mollusca > Gastropoda > Aplysiida > Aplysiidae > Aplysia > Aplysia californica. The sequence continues at coordinate 33,449 of NW_004797364.1, forward strand.
TCTACAGAGTGAGGTGCTGATTCAAAATTTATGACAAAGCGTCGGGCAATGACTGACCATGCCTGGCCATCTGAGGCAGGTAAATTTGACTGTGGGTGGATAAAATAAAGTGGCTGCGGCCGCGGTGGGCAGGTGACTGTTTTACACAGTAAAATCATATCGAAAAAATGCAACGGGGGAAATGGGAAGTGGCCGTTTGTACAGGCGGCCGTCATGGCAGGTTCAACTGTACTTGAAAAACAACAACAGGATGGTTCAAAAGTCGCCTCAGCTCACATTTTCACATAGAAACAAGTTTGGGGTTATCCCTGATATAGGAAAAATGAAAGAGAAAAATGAAGTCTTAATTCAATCCAACGTACTGTTGCACAAATGTGACAGTCCCATATTTACTTAAAGTCAGAGTGCAACAAATAAATTTTTAAAACTTTACCTATCAAACTCCCTCAGTTTTATTTCTACAGGCACGGATATTACGGTGATGAGTAATTAGGCCTCCTGTGCAGAACTCCTTAAAAACTTTGACAGAAAGAATTAAACTTGAAATGCTAAAGGGTAGATGAGAGGTAAACCGTGGGTGACCGAAAAAAAATGTTCGGTATCAGTAGCCATTCACTCAAAGAAATTAAAACAAACGTGTTTTAGCATTTTGAATAGGAACTTGTTTTTAAAAGATGCAGGGAGGGTTTTTAAATATTCTGACGTTGTTCCAAATTTTTTTTCAGGTAATAAACAGCACTAGCATAGGTCATAATGCAAATGATTGGTCGAGTGAAGGTGTACATTGAGGATTTGTAAAAATATTTGCTAGAGACATTTTTTTTTCCTAAACCCCCAAAGATATCATGGAAGCATTTGACTTTCAAATTGTTCTATTGTGTTTATCATATGAGGAGTTATTAGCAAAATAGGGAAGTTGACAGCTCAATAAGACTGATCTAGGTGCGGTTCTGACAAGAACTTGTGCAACAAGCAGTCAGAAGTTGTCAAGACAGTCACCATTTGTGAAGGAGGAAAGCAGTTGTCCTAGACAGTTGGACATTTTAGACAAGGTCATAACACAAAAATAATACAAGGGGTTTGGGGGGGCCGTGGAGGAAGGATGGTCAGTCGTACAGATGACAGTCTTCGCCACACATCTGATGGAGTAGATTCAACTGTGATCCAGATTCCTTATTTTAACACAAAAAGTTGCCACTTCTTCAACTAAAGCAATTCCTAAAATCGAATCAAAAGAAACAAGAGAAGTTCTCCTCTTACCTCATTAGAAAAAGCAGTCCTTCCTCGGGCCATGGCCGTGGCATCAGGCAGTTGTGACGGACCCCTCAGTGCACCCTGGGACTGACCACCACCACCCCTACCTCCGCCATCATCACTTCTCCCCTGAGGTTCTTGCAGGCTTTGCTGGGGCAGGGGTGCCGCTGCTGCCTGCTGCATCAGGTCTGCGGCAGAGGGCTGGAGCTTCAGTCCACTAGAGTCTGTAAAGAGGGAAGAGTCAGTCAAGATGTTTAACTCTTTAACTTGCCACGAGTTATCAGCAAACAACCAAACAGCGCGGAGAAAGGCACTGATGTATCGGTGGTTGGTATAGAAAGAGTTAAAGTAGCCTTCATTTAAAAAAATAATAAACTGGACATTTCAAATAGAGCAACACCCCACCCATACCTTTTTCCCCACCCCCTGGGGACAGTTATAAAAAATGCCACTTTCAGCAAACTTAATAGCAAATTAGTCCAGTGGGAAATAGTCAACTGCTCCAAACACTGACAAACCTCATAACAGGAAACAAAGAAAAACATTGACAACCTCTTGCAAATATTATCCCTCAAGTTGTAAGTAGCACTGACAACCCCTCCAAAATACTACCGCGCTAAAAAACACCACTGACCACCCATAAAAATGTAACCAGTCCAATAGCACACACCCTGGAAAACACTTACAGAGGGCTGCCTTGAGCTCGTTGGATATGATGAATTTGCCGTTCTCGTCAAAACTTGAGGATGGAGTTGGAAGGATCAGCATTGGCAGTGGACATCCATTGATGGTCTTTAGAGAGATTACATTCACTTAAAATGAAAATCAAAGAACACACATACTGTTGACGGAATATATGTTCACCTACGCAACAGACAAGGACGAAAGTAATTCTTTTTTAATTTTATAATTTTTTTAGACAACTTCTCAAAAAACAGAATTCAAGTTTACCTGAGTTATGGTACAAACCAGAGCCACCTGTACCACATCCCAGCAAAATACTGAAGAAACCGCATACCCGAATTTAATGTTATCAATAACAACAAGTGCAGAGTGAAATACAATTAAGAGACTGGAGGCTTTTTGCACACATGCGGACAGGAAAAACAAGTGGACAGACAGGCAGAACAGACAATGCATCAGGGCTAACAGTGAAGGCTATTTCTATCATTTACAGATCCTACCTGTATTACCTGTCCTGGGCAACAACGTCATTGCACACCGGACAGGTCCATAAGTGCTCAGTTCCCCCCAGCACCAAAGCCCGCAAGGTATCCATACTGATTGTTCCGGTGGCTGTCTGATTATGGCGACATCTTTCCTTTCCAGATAATCATTCCTTTCTTCCTTCTCCCCTCTCTATCCCCATTTCCCGCATCCTAATGATTGCGTGGTGTTCTGCTGTCTCCTTGTCTTCTTCATCCCGCAACTTTTTCTCCATGGTCTTCAACACTTCTCCTTTGTCAAATTTCACCTCACCATCAACCACGGCACTGCCTGCCAGCCTATCAGCCTCCTCATTGCCTTTCACTCCAGAGTGCCCAGGACAGAACATCCACGTGATGGCTCTAATTGATGAGTGTCATATTGGGTTCATCCATTCACTCCGAAGAAGCCCTTTCTCAACCCTTTGCAAGATGCTCTGGGAGCCCGTGACAATGATGAGAGGTTCTTGGTCTTGTATTATGAAACCATCCAAGCGCTCTTGTTACGCCCTCAATCTCCATTTTATGATGATTTACAGACATTTACCAGTAATGTTTTTGGATTTTTTTGCTTAACCAAAAAAGACAACAAAAAAACTCCATCATTGTTATACATGTCACCAATTCAGAACCTTTACACTAGTGCCATTAAGCCAAGAGATACTTCATTGAGGGAGAAGAAAAGTTAATGTGAGGTTTTCCCAGAGGAAGGACGGAGCTGACAGTATCAAACATCTTGACATTGTTAATGGAGAATGTTCATTTTTCATCACATGGACACACGGTGGGTTATGTAGAGATATCAAAGAAGTTACTTGAACCACAACACTGTCAAACAGGTTTCTAGTAATAGTTGTAAAGCACATAGAGCATGGATATGCGCTAGGTCAATACAATTATCATTATTACAATTATTATTATTATTACTACTATTATTATCATCATCATTGTATATGAGAATGGTATTATGCCCTGACAATGTAACTGCCAGAAATAGGTCAACTCTTTTATTCTTTCTTAAACTATTGCCAAGGCCCATCTGCAGGCCCTTTATAAAAATCACAAATCAGTAAAACTATAAATATTTTCATAGTGAAAAAAATATACTGTGATATAACTTTTGATTCTTCTCTAAACATTCAAGTCAGGGTTGGGTTTTTTTGCAAGCTAAAAAGTTTTTTTTTAAAAAGCAAAACAAGTTACAAGGTTAGAGCATAACACCATCCACATATCAAAGACCTATATAAAAGCAAGTCATCATCAACATTGATTTACCTCCCCTACAGACACTGTGCACTTTGCTTCCACCAGCGTCTGTGATCGTCTCTGGGACAACGAGCCCTCGGGCTCCATGTACGCCTTGGCGTCCAGCAAAACGTCGCTCTCTTCCACACTCAGGCAGTAGTGGTAGCAGAACTCTTCAACCTCCTCCGCACTTTCAAACCGCAGCAGGCGGATCATCTCAGCCACCGGGTACTGTTTAGTATGAGTAAAAAGAAGCACAAAAATCACAATAACAGTAATTTAGTGGCGGGGGGAAACCAACACAGACGGACAGACAGAAATAGCAGTAGGGGTAGGGTTTTTAAAGTTTTAGTAATAATTCTACAGCCTTTGCAGCACAATAAGGTCATATACAAGCCAAAGATTAGAGGTGTTATTAGAGAGTAACATACAAAGAAAAGAAGGAGGGGAGATAGTCTTAGTAGAGTTTTTATGGCGCTCGCAACTGCATAAGGTCATATGAGCGCCAAGGGGTGGATGTCAACAGAGAAGTCCTCACAGAGAATCAGACTTACTCCGCTCACCTCTCTAGCCTCAACAGCACAAAGTCGACTTCGACTATCAAGGCACTCCGGAAATAGCAGGTCACAAGAGAGTGATAAACATACAAAAGAAGTAGAGGAAAATGACGATAGTAAGGATGGGGACAGAAAAAGCAGCAGTTCCTCGTATGCAGTTCAGGCACAGTTACGAGTTTAAGAACATGTTAATGTCCCCCTTTTGGGAATGGCCTAAAGACACTTCAGTCAGTAGCACCATTGCGGGGGGTTGCAGAAGAGGTAAGGATTATAGATGTTTGATAGGTATGAAGGAGCAAACCAAACCAGAGCACCCGCAAACCGCCCTTTAACGGTCATTTAGTGCTGGGAAAAAGCAAGACAAACGGACAGAGAGGAACAACAGTGGGAGGTAGGGAAAAAAAGTAGGATTTTTTAGTGGAGCCCTTCCTAACAACAACCTGCTCCACATACTGTAGGAGGAAGGAGTCATAGTATGAAATGCTAAGGTGTGCAGTTGTACTCCACAGCAAGTCAACACAAAAACAGCCATATTCAGCCAAGAGAATAAAAGGTACAGAGTGGAAAAGGGGAAACTGATGAAACATACAAAGAGTGAAAAGGTGAAAACAGAGAGAAATAAAAAGAAATTGCCATGAAAGAGTGTGTGATAGATAAGACATTGAAAGAGTAAAGAAATTTGGCATTTAAAAAAGCAATGAAAGAGTGAACATGTAACAAGATAACGATGAAATGTAAATGGATGACTAGAGTACAGTCATGAACAAAAGACTTACATGAAAGAAAGTGACACCACGTAACTAACTATTTTTTTTTTTCAAGTAATAGAGGCAGACAAAGTCATGAATATGTGATGCAATAAAACTGACTTGAAAAGGAACAGACAATACAATTTCAAAGTAGGACATAAAAATGTTAATGTGATGACAAAGCAACAACTTTGAGTGATGGAAAGAAAAAGTAATGAAAATCTAGAAAAAAATAATACAATAAAGAAAGAGTAACCTGACAAAAAAGAACACAAAGGCACAAGCATGTCATGACCAGAGTAAGGACACAGAAATAGGAAATGATAATGAGATAAAAGGGGCTAACAAAATTAAAACAGAAAAACGAATTAACAAAAAAGTAAAAACACAAATTTGCATGCCAATTCTCTTCAAACAAATCAGTATGAAACTGACAATCAATTTGATGAACATAAAGTTAGGGAAAAAAAAGGTTCGACAGTATTATCAAGTGACCCAAGACAAACCCACCATGATCTTATTTTTGCCAAGGGCTCCATGAGCCTTCATGATGATGCGTAGAGCCTGGCTACGGATCTGGATGAAGTATCGGTGAAGGATGCAGGCATTGAGGAAGCTGGCCCTCTGGATCAATCGAAAGAAACGCACGTAGTTGTGCGAGTTGAGGGCATTGTATGCCTCCACGGCAAACAGAATAGGAGCAGATTCTCGAATGTCTGGACGCATCTGTTGCACTTCCCTGAATAGAGGTAATGAGGAGAGCTGTTACTAAGTTTAACACATTTTTTAAAAATGTTTTCAGTAAACACAACATACTGATAGATTTAAAACCAAAACACAAAAGAAGGTATGAACAATACTTTTTAAAACATGCTATTTACAAAATATTATGTACTGTAATGTAGTTAAATAAAACTACTTTCAATTTTCCTTCTTCAAAAAAGTAAATGAAGAAAAGTACATTTTGTCCATTGTAAACAATTGTGTCCATGACATCTCTCTGAATTCAAAGCATTTGGCCTTTTTTGTTCAGCACTCTCCCAGTATGTCCTAAGGATAAAAACATGTAGAGGCTCTTGTTTCTTTTCAAGACGCTACAGGGGGGGGGGGGGGGGGACGACACCAAGCCCCGCACACACCAATAATAGAAAAAAGGAGGGGGGGGGGGGGGGGGGGGGGGGGGGGGGGGGGGGGGAGAGAAAATCTTCAAGGAAAGACAAGGGAAAAACATTTTCCCTTTTAGATTCAAATTGAAATATCATCCTTCCACACGTTCAAATTTTTAACCCACTAAAGTCAGTGCAACCAGCATTATCAAATTACAAATATAAAATACAAGTGTCCAACAAAAGAGATGAGCACCAAAAAAAATGTGAACAGAAAACGGAAGCTTTTGTCAGTCAAGATCTAGAAATCTTCATGTATGAAGCTCTCCATTTTCATCACAACATAAAGTGACCAACTCCCTCTCCATTTTCTTCAAAACAACAGCGTATTTCAACTATTTCCACCATAATCCCCTTCTCCCCTCCAAGTCTTCGCTACGTCCGATACCTCAAGATATCTCCCTCGTTGAGTTTCATGAGCACCATGTATCCACGGAACTCTGCCTCGTTGGGACAGAACACTCCCTGCTTGTTCTCCAGGTCAGCATAGAGTTCTTTCAGCGTCTGCAGACACTTTGTGAGATTCTCATCGTTGATCTTGGCATCGAACGACATCATGTCCTCTTCGCAGAGACGCTCCGAGCAGAACACGTGGAAACGTGCACATTTCTCCAGCAGCTCTGCCACCTGAATGTCACATAGCTGTTGTTGGGTAATGTCCTGAGGAGAATAAAGTCAACATGTCAAAAAAATGTCACAGAGTAAAAATTAACACACATAAAATTATTCTTATGATACATCTTTTTTTTCATATTGGCCCTTGGAGCTCACAAATTATGATAATAAACAGTAAACTGCAAAAGACAAAGAAAGAGGAAGCCTTACAAGACAACCCACTGCACAACACGAACACACACACAATCTCTATATCTATGTGTCCACACCATTACTGCTACCTTTAGCCAGCAAGAAGACTAAAACAAGATAACTGTTGACACAGAAGTAGAAGGAGCAGGCACAGAGTCCGAGAGCTACCAACCATCCAACTACTGAAAGGCTCCCCCCCCCCCACCTCTCTTCCACTCCTGATTTACTTGTCTCCTTGCCTGTACATTTGTCTGCCTGTCTGCCTTACTCAGTGACATCCAATAATATTCTCATGTCACCCCCAACATCCCCCCCCCCCCTCCATGTATAACATGGGGCAAATTTACATTTCATATTCATTTGACATCCTTCACATCCCCTCCCATCCCCTCTCCTCCTCACATTCCCCTCCTTCCCACCTCCAGAAATCTGCCATTAGTGTCCTGGAGTTGTACCTTGGGTCAGCAAGATAAGAACAGCAATTTCACCAGGAACAGATTAGAATGACAGAAACATTGAAAAGATGTAAAAGAAACTGACAGGATCAGACCACCCTCTCTTTCTTCTATCAAAGAGAGGCACATGTACACTGCAACAGTCCTCTAGCGCAGGGAAAGAGTGAGACAAACAAGCAGAAACAACAGTTGGGGGGACAAAAAGAAGAAGGATCTATCATTGACCATTTCTAAACACCCGCACCAGAGTATCCACAAACCACCTGCAACTGTTCAGGTCAATTAATAAAGAGATAAACATCAATACAGTAAGTCATTTAGTGCAGTGAAAAAGGAAGATAGAAAGAAGAAAAAAGACATGAACAGAAAAAAAATAGGACTGCCAGTAGCACACTCCAACCTCTTGCCTCTTAATCTGCACGATACATATTTAAAAACAAAGACCATCATCATAACATAAGAACTGATAAGACTTTCCACACAGTCACCAGGGTCAAGAACTATAGATAAAACTGCGTTCTTTCCTGCAAGGTCATCCCCCACAGCATGAACTGACCAGTCTATCGGTCAGAGCAATCAGACCAGGCCACAGCACATCATCACATCACATGAACGGATCATCTTGAAACAAGGTTTGTACAGTGGAATGTGTGCGTTTAAATTATCCTCGTAAAGCACTGTGATACAATATAATCATTTCAGGTGAACCCTTTCACTATACATAAATAAAATACAACCACACCTAGAAGCAAGACTCCCAAAAAAATGCCAAATTACATAAAGCATTTGTTGCAGTCTTGCATTTGGTCATTGACAGGTGAACTGAGGAACATGATTGCTATAATATTCTAACAGAAATACTATGTAGACAAGTCACATGAACATTAGTACATAGCATAGGTTTTTGCTTTTTAGAGAATAAAAGTATTAGTTTAACACTTTGCAGTCACACAGCCAGCAGTACAAAATACCCCATCTGTTCACCCAGTCAGGAGAGCGACTGGCAGTGCAACAGACTTCTCGGGCCCAGCGCAGAACGGATAATTTTCACCTGCGCATTATTGTGCCAAGTGACCGCAAAGTGTTAAAAAAAGGGGGAGAGGGGTGGGGAGAGAGAGAGAGAGAGAGAGAGAGAGAGAGAGAGAGAGAGAGAGAGAGAGAAAGAGAGAGAGAGAAAGAGAGAGGGGGGGAGAGAACAACAGACATGGAAACAGGGAGAGAGAGAGAGAGAAAGAGAGAGAGAGAGAGCAGAGAAGAAGACATAGAGAGAGATAGAGAGAGCAAGAGATGGAGAGAGACAGAGGACAATAATAAAAATCAGTAAGATGTGTAAAGGCAATTGGAATAGTTTTGACATATTTCTCACAACATGACAATCTGAAACTGCATCATGTTTAGACAGACTCTGTTCCATTCGCAAAACAGATTTTTTAAATTGATAGATTTTACTTTCCTTTTCCTTTCCCTCTGTCGCTTCTGTCTATCCTTCTAGCTATTTCCCTGCAAAAATTGACCTGTACTGTTGTGCTTCTATTTACTCAAACGAACTCCAACTGGACTTTTCAGAGACAATGTTCCGTGTATGGTTTCCAGTCCTGCTTGTCAGTTGTGCAATATCCCATGACAAGAGTGAGGCTACCCGGACATCAATGCCTGTGGCTTCACCAGAATCTCCCGTGGGCCCGCCGTACCCAGTAACAGCGTCGTGGTTCCGCGACCGGTTCACCCGCCAAGAGTGGGATGACACTTTGAAAGGCTTCAAGAAACAGGGCGGCGACACAGTGTTTCTGAGAGCACCACCTGTAGTCAAACGGACATCGGAAGAGCTACAACATGACCCCAACTTCCTCTGGTGTGGCAGCTACAACAGCAGTACGGGCACCGGCTTGCCTTACTGCTGGGACCAGGCTGAGCAGGAGCTGAAGTCTATGGGGCTCAACGTGACCGCTTTCCTCACTTATCAGTACGAAGAAGCTTTCTCAGATGCCATCATGCTCTGCCCCAAAGTGGACAGGAAAATCAGAAGCTCCCGCAACTACTACCGCATCGTTCTCCCAGCAAACACCACTGCCCTCAACACAAGGACCAGCTGTGATTTCCCGCCTGGCTCTAATGTCGTGGTTCTGTTCACCAGTTTTGCTGGCACTGATCCCCACCAGCTACTGCTCCAGAGTGCTGCTAATCTCAGTGTTTCCGTCTTCTTTAGCCTGCCTGGAGCTCCAGTTGGCTTTGAGGAGCAACTGATGCCTGCTTACTATGCCTGGCTGGAAAGAGTCCTCCTAGAGCATAAAGCTCGTTACACGCAGATGTATCTTCGCGACAACTACGGGAATTCAGGACCCGCCAAAAGCTTGTATGACTCCTTAACGGGGTACTATGGCACAGATGAATGCAGTCTCCCTGAGATAGCGCCAGGCTCAGACTTCATCCCTGTCCACAGCAAGACATCCCCCCAGCTCATCTACATCCCCCTCTATACAAAGATGGGTACTCTAGTGAGGAGCATGGGAAAACGTTTTGCTATTAGCCCATACGTCAACCTGAACAGATTCCAGCTTAACAGTACAGTACAGGCCCACGTTCAAGGCTTTGAAGCTATTGTGAAGACTGGTGTGGTGGATATCATAGCTGTACAGGAGGGCCGTGGAGCTGGTAGAGGCTGCTATTACTGGCCTCACGAACTACACCAGCCAGTGAGAGCCACTGATCCTACACTGGACAAATCTATCCACTACCTCAATCCCCAAATCCCTTCCAATGTCTCTTTTGCACAAGCCTTCACAGCAAGCAACCAAGTTGTATTCCGCGCCTTTCAAAAAGCTCAACAAAAACTGATAGAACAAGAGAATATCGACTTTGAATTCTGGCTCAACCTGGAAGCTTTTGAGTACCTCCGTGATGACCCCTGCCTTCCAGTTGACCCAATGGCCTCAGGGATGGGAGAGCTTCTGAACCGTGCAGCTAAAGCTCGAGTAGACCGTGGCCTCAGCGTAGCCGGAGCTTTTGTACAGAAGGTCATATCCTTTGCCTGGGATGCCGACTACACCTGTACCACTCACCAGTACAGCAAGAGTCTACAAGAAGAAATCCTCACCGACCTTAACCGACCAATTATAGCCAACTGCTCTTTCCACAGCCCCCACAATCTATCAGTCGTCTTGCTCGGCTTCAACCTAGAGGCTGAGACGCAATCATTTACCGTGGACTGGACTGACACCAGGGGACGTTCTCAGAGCACCAACATCTACGGCTACTACTTTGAGCTGGACTATGGAGCTCAACACAACCTGGTCAAGTCTCTTGAGTACACCATGCTCTGGGATATCCCTCAGATGGTGACCAGCCTCGCACCAACTGGCACTGTACATGTTTCAGGACACAAAGCTCTCGATGACTGCTACTTCGACTATGATCTGCCATATGATGAAGCCTGATGATTTCCATGGAAATGATACAGACTGATAATATCAAATACCAATAAAGTATCTCACTTTTGATATTCTGTCATCAATATCTTCATTACAATGTGCAGCAATCATAGGATACTTCTTAAGAATTTCAACAACATGCCATTCAAGTATCAGTGTTTCGCGCACTCATAAAACCTCATGCAGTTGCGAGCACCGTAAAACACTTGCTAAACTAAACTAATTGAAGAAGCAGCCAAACACCTTTAACCCCATCCGTACATCCTGTTTTACTATCGTATCCATACGACGTGGGGAACTCTGTACCACCACTTTCCAAAGAGGAAATTTACTCTTAATCCAATCCGTACGCTTTGCATTACAGTCTGTCAAAATGACTTTTTGAAAAATACTGAAAGTTTCAAAGATATCTTCCCACAAGAAGTATTCTAAAATGTGAAGAATACAACCCAGGGGGTAAAAAATGACCCCAGAAATAGGAATAGGATTAAGTATGTCAATAGGCTTCGCGCAAAACTTTAACCTGCATGAATTCCTAGTGCCATTTTTATCTGTTATGTGGAAAGAATTCTCCACACAAGCTAATTAAAAAATACACAAGAGACATCTCAGCCATTCCAAGAGATCCCACGGACATTTGTCACTTTCACTGCTATCGACGGGCATCCTAGTCTACCAAAATGACACTGGACTCACAATAAAGCTTTGAGTTCAATTCCAAGTTCTTCTGGATAAGATGAAAGCCATTTTGCACAATCTTTTTCAGTTCACTCACCTGCAAATGGGAATCTGGCATTCCTCAGAAATAGGTTTAGTGAGTATTAAAGATATGTACCTCACATGCTACAATGATGTGATTCCCTGAGGGGAGGTTGACACAGTATTTTGGACAGAAGCAACAGAGGGTATACAATAAGGCTGGGCAACGAGTCTCTTTAGCAAAATCCGGATAATATGTTAGTGCACCTTTTCGACAAATGAGTTAGAACCACTTCGAAGAACGGTTGGAATCTCTTCAACAAATAAATGGGTGCACCCACTTCGCCAAACGGGTCAGGGAAGAGAGTAAGAGTCTGAATGCGGACAATGTCTTATTGAGGATTATCCCATTATCCAGGTATTTATCCTGATTTTGCCCACCTCTAGTATACTAGACCATGAATTTTTACAAAAACATTCAGCAGCCAAAGCAGACATTTGTATGAGTTTTTTTCCCCCATCTCACCACCTCAGAGGCCCATAGCCTACATCATGCTGGGCATGGGCTGCCTGCCTGATTCGCTTCCGTCTTCCATGTTTCCATTCAGATATGTTCTTATCTGAACCGGGGTTGTCTCTTCGTTCCCAACAGCACAACAACATAATCCTGCTTTCTCTTCTTCACATCTTCAACATTTGTGGTGAGGTGTACAGTGCTTCTACATGTCCATTACATTTTATGAAAAAGCCTGTAGGTTTGAGTCTAAGAAGCCTGAATTTTGTTTATGTCCTACACTTTCAGTACCAAAGCTTCAAGGTCAAACATGACTACCAATCAGAAAGGTCAAAGTGCAGTTAGCATCCCTATCCCTCTCTCTACCTAAATAGTTAGCACTGAATCATGTTGTGTCACTACTACACATGTGTGACACGTGGATAACTTTACTGTTGATGCAGGATTTATTCATCTACAAAAATGTGGAAAATTCTTGTTTTTGTGTGATGTGTAGCAATTCTATGCCCTCAACAACACTGTTTTGATCAATTTAGGGGTGGCACAACGTCCCAACTAAAAGAGGAGAGATATTTGATAACAGACTTTCCCACAAAGGAACTGGAATCCCGTTTTCTGTGTTCAATAGTGAAGAGCTTCATTGTTACACCACAGATGACAGACATCCACGATAGCAATCGTTTATATATATATATAGACAGACAAAAGAAATGCAACATCAAAATGATATTCAAAATGTGCTCATCCGTAACAGCTACAAATTATGAAATATAATAAAGAAAGAATCGTTTAAGGTTTTCATACAGAGAGTATGTCCTCAATGGTTAAAAGAATTTAGTGTGATTTGCATAAAAGTTCATCCTAATACGTACATTCTCCAAATACCCTAAATAGCACACAAGATGTCGTATTTCTTTTGCTGATAGGTAAACGCCTCCACACTCACAAGTCTGATAGCTTCACCCTCAGCATAGATCAGCTTACCTTACGAATGCCTCTGGTTCTGTTCCACAGGAAATCATACCACTCTGCCCATTTTCCCTCTCCTCCCTCGTCAGCCACCTCTGTCAGCAAATAGGTCATGGTGGTCACTAGAACAGGAAGGGGACGCAATTCATGGGGGAGAGGTTCCTCCTGAGAAAAAAATAAACAAACTTATTAGCAACTAGTACTTGAAAATCTAATTGAAAAGATAACTGCACCAACCTTAAACATACGTCAACGTTTTGAGACAAAAATTCTAAAAACACATAATATATGAATGTATGGTCAAGGTTCCCCAAATAGTGTATTTTTTCACAAGTTCAAATCATTTTTTTTTTACTTCTTCAGTTTTGTGAAAGCACTTTGCATAAAAAAACACTTGTGACTTTCAATCAGTTAGGGTTCTTAGCTGTCATGAGAGAGCAAACTTTGATCCTTTTCAAACTCACTTATCCGTTTTCCATAATCATGTGTGTGTGATGTGTGCATCTGTACTTATGTCTATGAGTATGTTAACGAGCCTTTGTTTGAGGAAGATTACATAGTGGTAACTGCATAGGTATAGGCATTTGAGTGCATGTAAATACGAGACAGTATGTGTGACTGTGTCTAAATACATGTACGTCTGTGAGTGCACGTGTTTTGTCTTGTCTATTCCTGAGTGTGTCAGTATGCATACAAAGGAGAAGAGGACAAGGAGAGCAAAAATACAAAATTGGCTTTATCAGCAAGCAGATTTTACCAAAAGTTTTTACTGGTCTTCCAAAACAAAAATCTTTCAGCCGAAGACCTGCTTTCCCCTATGTATGAAATGGCATAAAACAGGACGTTGAAAAAGTTCACCAAGCACTTTACCTGATCGGCGGACGATCTGCTGTATTCTTTCACAGCCCTGTAATGGTCAACTTCACTCTTGAGACCAGTCTTGGGAAGAATAGAAAAACAAGCAAAAAACAACCAATCATGATGACCGTCACCATTGTTTTTAAAACTTATCAGATATTCTTTTGAGCGAGAAAATTAAAGAAATTGGTCTACCTACTTAACCAAAGCTAAATTAGGCAAAAATTTCAGGGAAACTGGCTAGCTTCGGTTATCCTCCATGTCAAAAGGATAACTTGATAGAGGATTTGCAATGTATCAGTTGTTCCCCTCTTTTTCTTCAACCCAACCCCACCCCAGTGCAGCTAAGTTTTATGTATTTAGCCCATTTTTTAGCGACATAGATGGAATTTTTGCCTTTCAAGCAGCCCCGCTTAATTCCTCATACTTGATTTTCTCGAGGGTAAGGCTTACTTTAAAGACAAGTCCAGACAATCAGTATATGTATGCCTTCTTTCCTTGACCTTAAAATACCAAGGTGTGGAGTCTTTGACCAGCCTATCCTCAGCAATTTTGGGATTTTCGTTTTTATAAATGAGTGCTTGATCTCACTAATTATAGAAACATCACATGATAAAAACAAAACAAATAACAGGGGAGTAAATCTGAAAAACATACCAGGGCAAATCCCACATCAAGCCATGCACTCTGACATGAGACAACAAGCATCACATCTCTAGATACAACTGATATCCTGTGCCATCCTCTACGTCACAGACCCCAAAAAAATATCTATAGAATATTTTTCTTCCCAGTCATAACTGGAAAAGTGGCACTACATAACATTGTACACAGACGTTCTATGTATACACGACCTTTCAGAAGTCACACAGAGGCCTAATATACAGCTGTAAAAGTAGACAGAGACTCACCAGGCTGCTCAGTGTTTCAGGGATCACCTCATAGAGCGCCAGTCGTCGTATGTCCTCTCTGTAATACCGCTCCTTCTCAGGGCACAGATCCGGACAGTCACCAGCAAATGCCTTGGCAGACGCCAAATCAGACTGCTGACGTCCTCGTACTAAGAAAGGAGAGAAAAAGGTAAAGAAATTGCAGCCAAAGCAAAATAAAAGGCAGGCTGATTATTTTTCTTTATTTTTCTATTTAGGATTTACACACGAAGCAAACCATAGATTGCTCACTTTCATCTGCTGTTGTTAAAAAAATTCTAGCTTACTTATTACTTTGCCAATGCGTATGTAACTTTGCATGGCACTTCTGTGGGTCAGTCCCCAAACAAATTATTTATTTTTTAAAATCTTGATCCAGAAATAAAAAAAGTTTCTTCATTTGGGCCCCATATGTGAGCGAGCCTGGTGAAAGGTACCAAAAGATGCATTTGTTCGAACCAAGATATCAGGCTTCAAAGGTCAAAAATAGAATTTTTGACAAAAACTAAGTTCCATTAAAAATGGACTCTTAAGCCATTAATATATAGATATTTACAAGAACTTGGAGTTTCTTTCACTTTAAAATACATTTTTATTGATGTTTTATAACATGAGGTATATTGCATAATCTCAAATAATGTGTGAGAAAACTGTTTTTCCGAGTACACACTGCGGATGGTTTCTCTTGTCCATTCATAAAGTCAACCCAATCGCATTGCATACCAAAATTTAGGTCATTCTCTCCCCTCTCTAATGGCGAGTAGTGCGCATGAATATCTAGAACGTGTAAATAAAGCGAAGCTTTGCACATCCACATCCTGTCGTTTTTTTGGAGAGCAAATTGTATCGCATATTTCTTCCCTGCCCAAACCTAGATCTAATTTCTTGGAAATTCTTGCTCAAGGTGGTGGCGAATTTGTTTTGAAGACGTAATATAAACATTTTGAAGCTGTTCTTTTATCTCTGTTGCTTTTTAAAGTTGGTTTGTGAGTAGCGAATGTGTTGTCGGGTCATCTCCAAGCATAGATCTACCAATTTGAAGGAGAAACAAAGGGGAAATTTTCAAGTCGTTTTTCTCAAAACTTTGTTTCCGTACCCTGCCTTACAAAATCACCCATATCTCAACAACTACTGAAGAATTCAAAAAGCAGATGGTTCAGAAATGATCTCTGTACATGAAAATGCAAAAAAGCGGGACTCTTCAAAACGCATCCTTTGGTGCCTTTCACCAGGCACACACACACATATTAAACAGAAGGAAATGACCACAATAGAACAATATCTAAACAGACCCCTCTAAAATAGATGGGCATACAGGGTGACTCAGGGTTTCAAAAAATGCAACCAAACTATCATAAGGATCTCTCATTTTCCTGACACATTGAGAAACAAAAGCAAGATACTCACACAATCGGAGAAGTTTATCTCGTGCGTCCAAAACATTTATTTTGCTCGACGAATCAGGTGCTCTGCTTCCCCATAAAGTTTTCAATAAACCTGCGGAGTAAAAAGCATAAATCCAGGCTATACACTCCTTCAAACAAAACTATGGGATATCTTCTCCCAAATTTAAAGCTAGCATTATGGGGACCTTAAAAAAAATATGCTTAAGAACTCATAAGATCAGACAATGAGACCAAAAAATTTTCAGGTGCTATCAATCTTTCTTATAGTCGTTCAAGAACAAAAGACAAAATTTCAGAAAGAGGGAAACTAAGTCTTAATTTTTTTTTCCAACGTAGGTGTTTTAACGCCGGTATCCACATAATTTAGATCATTTAGGAAGCTGGCTTCATCCTTGTCTGTCAGAACCAACTTGGGCTGAAAGAGATACAGCATTCCAGCAGGAAGACTGACATTCAATAAAACCTCTCCCCACTTGAAAATCAAACTTGGGTCTCTACTTGCCATAGCAAGCACTAACCACCTTACCACAGACACCAGTCTCATTTTTTTTTCATTTGAAATTGTTAAGACATTTAGAAAAATGAGGCATCTGAACTGACATTCATCTCTGAAGTGATGACATGATGAGTCTAAGAACCTTTAAAAAATGTATTTCTGTAACAAATTTGCCCCAACAATAGTCAGCTAAGCCTATAATAACATAATGCGAGAGAAAACTCCAGACACATCCACTGTTACCTTTAGCAACATCTAAATCAGAAGTAGACGCCGGCACAACAGTTGGAGCTGGGGCAGAAGGTGGTGGAGTTGGCGACCGCCGACGAGGTTTCTCACGTGAGGTCTTCTTTTGCTCCTTTGGAGCTTTACGCACAGGCCCAATTTCATACTGGGAAATGAGAAAAGTCCACCTTTACTCAACACTAAAAAGTCTTCATAGGGAAGAATAAAATAAAAAAGAAAGCAGTATTCTCAGATTGCTGAAAAGAAGTTCATGGAGCAGACCACAAAGGACCACCCATTTTGTTCTTTAGTGTTTGTGAATTTTTACTCTTTCCTCGATACAAATAGGACAAGTACAAGGCAAAGTACATAGCCCGGTGGTTAGAACATGATGGAAGGTGCAAGGAAGAAATAAAACAAGAAAGAGGCAGTCACACTTGTGCATTTGAAAGAAAACATTCCTGTAAGCCGTTTCAGGATTGGAAGGTTTACACATCCTGCTGATATGCAGAGGGCCTTTCTATTAGCCCAAGATGATTAGCATGTTCTAAGATATTTGCTCAAATTTAAAGAGAAAACTTGTAAGTCAATCTTTACCTGAACATCGGCAGTCCCAGCCATGCTGGCCAGCTCATCCTCGACACTACCCTCAGGCACACTAGACAAAGATACTTTACTGGGGCCTAGAGGAATGAAACACAATCAGGAGTTGAACCAACTTTTAGCTTTATTTGTTTGTTTGAGTAAAGAGAAGAACATCAATAAGATAATGGTCATTTAATGCTGGGAAGAAAAATACTGCAGTCAAAAACACGAGAGAGACAGAGAGAGACAGAGAGAGAGAGAGAGAGAGAGAGAGAGACAGAGAGACAGAGAGACAGAGAGAGACAGAGAGAGAGAGAGACAGAGAGACAGAGAGACAGAGACAGAGACAGAGACAGAGACAGAGAGGGAGCCAGAAAAAAGAGAAAGAGAAAGGGAGAGAGACAAAGAGAGATAGAGGGGGGGGGGGGGGGGGGAGAGGAGGAGAAAAGTAAAACCTACCAGTGACACCAGGTGACTTTTTGCACAGGTTTCAAAGTGCTTCACTTTTGTCAAACAGGTCATTTCAAAGGTAGGCTCAACACCATGAGGCTTCAGTCAACTACTTTTTATTTAAAACGAACCCTCCACCCACTGCTTACATGCACAGTGAACAATAGGTGCAGAGAAGACACTGTAAATTCACTGCTTCTCTATGCTAAATGGCAGAGCTAAGTAGTGCTAAGTTAAGTCCATTACTTACCCCTATCCTCCAACCTGAGAAACACTAATTAGTCACCCACTATGTACAATGGGAAAAAAGGCTGCTTATTTATACAAATGACAGTGCTGCTCACAAGAGCTGAGTTAACGGACTTTCAAACATCTCACTTCTCTTGTCTTTTGCCACTGCAAGTCTGAAAGGCTTGTTAGCTTCTGGTGATTTCACTGAAGAACCAGAGGCACGCCAAAATATCTGTAGCTGTGGACCTCCCTTCTCCAGCTGTCTGCCTTTGCTTTTGGCCATTGCTGCTTCTTCCTGTGAAAATGATAAGTATGATTTTAAAAAAGAAGCACACCTGAACAACTTCAAAGGATAAAAAAAGCAAAACAAAAGGAAAAAAAGCAGCTTTGTGGAACATCGACACAATAATGGTCATTAAGTGCAGGGAAATAGCTAGCCAGCCATCCAGCCAGCCAAGACAGACAGACAGACAAGACAGACTGAAACAACACAGGGAGAGAAAAGAAGTAAGACCACCAAGTGATACCCTTCAACCACCTGCTTCATGATCTCCACAAAGAAATTAATTTTACAACAAAATGATTAAAATCATACATATCAAACACGGCGTCACTTTTCGCCCGGTTCTGTTACTTTTAGTTCGCATGACTTAGCAGCCCACCGGAGCTCCCCGGCTCGGGGTCACGGGGTTAATGAGCCCTGAGGCGACTTTGCCGGTGTCTGTCGGGAAGTTCGCATTTTTGACTATGTTTAAAACGATATAACTTCTTCCCCATCCCACACAGCAAACCATTACGCGGATGTACTAAAAGCTCAATGTCTTGAGATTTATTCTGCGTTAGAATGGTTAGTTTCTGTGCCTTAGTTTTTGTTCTAGACAAGTGTTTGTAGAGTACCCAATTTGTCCTATTTTAGTTACAAAGTTATGAATAAATGATTGTTATTTTAAAAAAGGCACGACAGATCTCTCCAAATTCTGTGTTAAACTGACTACGAATATCATGTCTTTTACCATGAGAAATCTTAAATCTGCGGTAGTAGTAAAAGTCAAGTTATAAGAGAAGAAAGATGCACATCTGCATATTTTAACTAAAGACGATCAGCGTTAGCTCTTATTTTACTATTAAACAAGAGAAAGTTACTCTGCGTTTGTTCATGAATCATGCTGTGTCTGTGGCAGCCTGCATACAACTAAAAAGATATAATATAAGCGATTTAAAAAACCACAAAACCGTGTAAATACATGGGTAGAGATAAACTTCTAGTATGGAATAAAAATAATGACAGCTAAAACATTCATTCTTAGTTTTTGTGTAGGAAATATGCGCGGACACAATTATGAATGTAAATAAATCAGTCACATCGTCAGTTATTGCAAATGGTCATAGAAACGTAAAAAAAGCTGGAAAAGTCTGGTGCTGATTCAGTGTCCCTGGAAAGCTAGAAATTATTCTTATAACCCAATTACGAGAAGTCATCCTTATTATTCAGTCAACTTACAAAACCTAGACTTAGCGTTTTAAGAAAAGTAAGCAATTTCTGGAGTGTAACAGATACTGTTCGTGTATTAGATCTACGTTGAAGATATATTCTAGCACTAAAATCGATTTGTACTTTTCATTGAGAAACTTCATGATAACTTTTATAAACTTTCGAGAAAATATGCGAATATTCATGATTATATTAGACACATAAAGTTGTATTTGGAGGAATTACTTCGTAGCGAATTGTGTGCTCGATGGATAAAATTGCAAAATTACAGCCTTCTATTATAAGCGCAGATACCATCTTATCTGAGTATCTGCACTAATGTTATGTCGTTCATATTCCGAAAGTTCGACAGATTTTGACGATGCGTTTTTTTTATACTGATTTTTTTTCATTCACGCTAGTCCCAACAAAATTACAATTTAGCATTGCCGACTCCAGCGCGTCTAACGAAATAACCAGACAAGTTACAACGTCCGTTCTTTTTTGAGTCTCAAGAGCAGAAATGCGTGCTTTGGGTGCACTAAATGAGAATTACCATAAATACAAGGATACACCTTAAATTGTACGTTGAAAAGTACCAAAAATTAAGTCGGCCCAGACAGAGCAGCGACAGGGAGCTGACCCCCGTGACCCCGACGTGATAAGGCGCCCGGCGGGGAACCCCCCGCGGCAACTAAAATTCCACTGCCAGTGCGCCGTGCAAAGACATCCCAGAGATGGAAAGTTTTAACTAAAAACAAAAGTATCTGTGCTAATTTACAGTCACGTCCCTAAGTGAGGTCATAAAAGCTGAGCTGTATTTATCAAGACGAATCAAAAGAGAAGAATACTTTTCACATGTATGTCGACTATTTATCATTTCTGTGGCAGGTGCAAATGACACTGTACAAGCAGTTGTGAAAGAATTTTTCTGAGGACAATAGATTTCTTTCACATCTTAGATTTTATTAAGAGTTTTTTGGCACTTGAAATACAATAAGGTCATATAAGTGTAGAAGATTAGAGGTGTTCCAAGAAAGTAACAAACATAAAAGAGGAGAAGGAGAGAGAAGGAAAATAGATGTTTGATAGGAAAGAAAGAGCAAACCACACCAGAGCACCTGCCAACCACCCATGTATCACATCTTATCTCCAGACCTCAAATTTAAGACTTGAAAGAGTTCATAATAACTCCAATGGTACATAAATGTTCATGCTTTACATTTTAACCATGTAAGTCCTCAGAGCCCTTAACCACATCCACACACTGTTAGAAATCAAGTGAATCTCTTCCTTGTCTTTCCTTCATATAATATATGGGTTGAACACTCTACAAGTTAAAAACAAGAAAAAGGAAAGGCACACCCAAAAACCTTGTCATATTGAGGGTTTGTATTTAGAAAGACAGGACACTCACTTGACAGACTGTTATGAAAAAGAGTTGGCCTGAAGAAGCAATTGTGACAAAAAGACACTACTCCAGGGGCAACCTACAGGTGTGGTAGTGAACAATCTAAATCCCCATCCAGCCCAGGGTAGACTGTAATTCCAACAGGATACTAACTTCTCTCTCTCTCTTGCCCTTTTTAACTCCCAGTGGAGCACAGGCCATCAACAACATTACTCCAGCGAAGCCTGTCCTGAGCATCCTTTTCTATCTGTTTCCATGATGTCCCCGCTTTTTCAATTTCCGCTGATACCCCTCGCCTCCATGTCATCTTAGGTCTTCCCTTCTTACGCTTTCCTTGTGGGTTCCATGTTAAGGCCTGCCTGATGATGCTTGTCCGGGGTCTCCTCAGGGTGTGTCCAATCCATTTCCATTTCTTCATCTGAATATCTTCCTTTACTGGCCTTTGGCTTGTTCTCTCCCACAATTGAGCATTCGTGACTTCATCGTACCACTTGATCCCCACTATCCTTTGTAGGCATCCATTTACGAAACTCTGCAGTTTCCTTGCTGCTGATGCTGTGAGCCTCCATGTCTCTGAACCATACAGTAGAACAGTCTTCACGTTTGTTTTGAAGATCCTCAGTTTGGTGTTCAATCCCAGTTCCTTAGACATCCATATATTCCTGAGAATGATGAATGCTGCTCTTGCCTTTTGGATTCTGACCTTGATGTCTTCGTCTGTTCCCCCTGCCTTGTTGATAACACTTTCCAGGTAGGTGAAGGATTCAACATCCGCCAATGGTGCCCCTTGCAGTGTGATAGGAACGTCGGCTGCATTCATTCGTAGAACTTTCGTTTTATCCGTGTGAATATGGAGTCCAACACTACGGGAGAAGGTCCTGAGGCGATCTGTTATCTGTTGCATCTGGGCTCGACTGTGGGAAAGAAGTGCCAAGTCGTCGGCAAAGTCCAAGTCTTCCAGCTGACTGGAAAGGGTTCACTGTATGCCACTGCATTGTCCCGATGTTGTCTGTTTCATTATCCAATCCACTGCTAATAAAAAGAGAAAAGGCGATAGCAGGCATCCCTGTCTCACTCCTGTATTCACTTCAAACGAGTCTGTTCGCTGCCCTCCAAGTAAGACACTGCAACTCATTCCCTCATACATCTTCTTGATCAATCTCACGAACTTGTCAGGTATTCCATAGTGGCGCATGAGCTTCCATATTGAGTCCCTATCTAGGCTGTCAAAAGCTTTCTCGTTGTCAACAAAGTTAACGTACAGGGAAGAGTTCCACTCGGTGGACTGCTCCACTATTATCCTCAAAGTTGCAATCTGATCTGTACATGATCTCTTTTTACGAAATCCTGCCTGCTCCTCTCTTAGTTTTGCATCCACGGCTTCCTTCAGTCTTTCCAGTATGGTACGACTTAAAATCTTCCCCGGAATGGAAAGGAGCATGATTCCTCTGTAGTTTTTACACTCATGCAGGTCTCCTTTCTTGGGTAGTCTCACGAGCAATCCCTCTCTCCAATCCTGTGGAAATTCTTCGCTGTCCCATATCTTGCCAATAATTCCATGGAGAATCCCTGCCGCAGTGTCGATATCCACCTTGAGAACTTCTGGGGGAATTCCATCTGGGCCGGCTGCCTTGCCTGCTTTCTGGTGTCTTATCGCCTCCTTGATCTCCTCTAAGCTAGGCTTTTCTTCACTTACCCCCAGATCAATCTCTGCTGGTGGAATGTCAAACTGTTTTTCTGGCCTTGGTCTGTTCAGCAGCTCTTTGAAATGCTCCTTCCAGCGTTCTTTCTGTTCGTCTGGATTTGTGAGAAGCTTTCCCTCTTTATCCTTCACTGGCACATCTGTGTTCTTGTATCTGCCTGCAAGTTTCTTGGTGGTTTCATACAGTCCTCTCATGTTTCTTGCCCCTGCTGCTTCCTCTGCCTCGCGCGCTAGGTCATCTACATAGTTTCTTTTGTCTTTCCGTAGGCTGACTTTTACCTCCCTCATTGCTTTTGTGTATTCTTCTTGGGCCTTTGCTTTGGCTGCTCTTGTCTTGCTCCTGTTTACCTGATCCTTTTTCTTTTTCCTTTCTTCTATCTTCCTCAAAGTGGTGACCGATATCCATGGCTTGTGCTCCCGTTTCCGTTTCCCCAGTACCTCTTGACACACCGTGGTCCAGCCTTCTTTTATTGCCTCCCATGTTTCTTCCAAGCTGCTATCCTCGCCTAGTGTTTCCAACACTTGGAACCTGTTCTTAACTGCTACATTAAACTCCTCTCTTGATGATGGCTCTCTCAGAAATTCCACGTTGTATCAGTACCTATGATTATTGACAATTCCCTGTCTTCGCTTTAGTTTTAGTCGGATGGTTGAAATGAGCAAATGATGGTCCGAAGCTACGTCTGCACCCCTGTAAACTCTAACATCCCTCATTGATCTTCTGAATTTCTTGTTGACACATATGTGGTCAATCTGGTTTTCAGTTTGTTGGTCTGGCGACACCCATGTTGATTTGTGTATCTGTTTATGTGGGAAAACAGTCCCTCCTATCATGAGCCCATTTGTTGCACATATTTCTGCAAATAGTTCTCCATTCTCGTTTCTGACTCCAAGTCCGTGTTTCCCCATGATTTCCTGAAATCCTACATTGTCACTGCCTACCTTAGTGTTGACGTCTCCCATTAAAATCAAGATGTCCTTCCTTCTAACCTGATCAATAGTATTTTGTAGCATTTTGTAGAAAGTCTCTTTCACATCCTGGTCCTTATCATTGGTGGGGGCATATCCCTGGATAACATGAAGGTTGATGTCTTACTTCTGTGAACGGAATTCAGCTGATATTAGTCGCGGGCCCTCTGCTTTCCATCCTATTAAAGCCCGCTTGGCGTGTGTTGATAACAGAATACCTACTCCTTCTGTATGTGGCGAGTTTTCCTCCAGATGTCCAGAGTAGAGAACTGTTTCCCCTGAAGCAAGTTGGCACTCCCCTGCATTCGTCCATCTCGTCTCACAGAGACCCAATATGTCCAGTTGGTAGCCCTCCATCTCTCTTGCAACCTGCAGTGCCTTCCCTGCCTCGTACATTGTACGAACATTCCAGGTGCCAAGTCTGGTGGTTTTTCTGGTCGACAGGAGGTTTCTCGGCTTGGTGGATACTAACTTGACTTTTTCCTTTTTCATCCTCTGTTGCCATTAAGCATCGAGGAGAGATGCAGTTTTCTATGTTAGGCCACCTCCGCAGATCTTTCAATTGTGTTATTATGTTTTCTCAGGGTTTCCTCAATTCACCTTTAGCATGGCTTTCTTCTTCCTTTATAGCCTGAGTGCTTGGTGTAGTAGGCTCTCGAGGCGGGCAGGCCAGATGACATATGTAACAGGTGGCTAAACCATTTATTTCTCTGTCGTTCTATGAAATGCAGGCAGGACTCAAAGCCGATAGCTGCTCTTACTTTTTCTCATTTCTATGCCTGTCTCATCTTGTGATGTTAAGGGTTTTGCGGAGACATTTTATTTCCCATGCAGTGATTTTGCTTTCATTGGTTTTACTTAATGTCCAGGTCTGGCACTGGTAACATAATGTTGGTATGAATTTAGAGGTGATAAGCTGTCTCTTTGTCCAACAGGATAAATACCACACAATAGGCAGCAAAAACTTAAGCCATTTTGTTTTCGTTTGCTTGACACCCAAATCAACATAAAAACTCATTTCGTCTTGGGGGAGGGGGAGTAAGAGAGACAGACAAAGACAACAGAGGGAAAGAAAAGCAGAGCTTGGTTCTTGCACAACTTACATGAGACTGGAAGGTAATGTTGGCAGAACCTTTAGATGGAACAGGCAACAGCCGAGTGATGGTACCAAAACGAGAGAAATGTCTGCGTAGAATAGTGCCCTTGTTGAGGTGGGCTGGGATATCCTTGACGATAATGCTCATACGAGTAGTGTCTTCCACCGACTTCCGAGTGGTGCGGGCTCGACCCAAAGTGAGCGACCCTGAGCCATCAGTACCTGGAAAAGGAACAGAAACAAAAACAGTATTACCACTTTTTTTCCTTTACATATTAAAAATAAGAAAAAATCAATGTTACTGTAGTCTAATAGCTATTTTAACAAAGTGAGCCCCTATATTCAGACGAGACTAAGCCCTGAACTTCCTATGGATAGGAGAACCAAAAGAATATCAAGTTCCCTATGAAATACGGAGGAAAAGAAAAAAATCTGGGAGCTAAAGCTAGCCCTGCCTGTTTGGCACACGGCTGTTAAAACCCCACCGAAAGTGCTCCTTGTGACCGAGCCCCGGTCTGACCTCCCGCGTGAAGGTAATAAACCCGTGCATAACAACCGTGACGATAGCGATGCCCGCCGCTGTGCCTGCGTAACTCAGTTCTGGTAATTTTCGTATCACTTTCCCTCGTTATTTCTCCCGATCTGATAAACCTAGAAGCCTGTTCAACATCTCATTTTAAAGACACATCTTAGGACTAACTAGACAATCCCACTTTTGCTCCAGAAATCTCACTGGTGTTACAGCATTTACACACTTTACAGCACAAGTGTTTTATTCAGCTAAAGATGCATTTTAAATTACATTCCATTTTGGAGTTTATTATCTCAAAAACCAAACCGACAATTTTCACGAAATTTCTGTGCTTCACTTGAGACAGCAATACTTGTACTGTGTGAGCAAGTGTTATTTGTGAAAGGCGAAGGTGTGATTTTATATGATTTTTTAAAAAAGGGTACCCCTCCCCTGTGATTCACATGGACTTGATTTTTTATTTTTCTTCTTGACTTTAGAATCGCGTTATCTTTGCAACATTTCTCCAATTGATTTTTTAAAATATTTTAGCGCAGTTAAGAAACAGAGAAACATACAGAAGATTCGCATTTTCAAAAGCTGCACGAAGATTACAGGATTGTGGAGGCAGAACACTGTTCGGCAAGCAGAAGGTACAGAAAATGCGACCCCTGCAGTGTTCTAAACTTGTGTCAGACATTCTCTTGGCCTCTGGAGTTAGCATTACAATGGACTCACAGACAATACATTCAAAAACCATCTGCACAGTTTGCGTGGACAAGATAAGACATAAAGAAACATTGCTATCAGGGCACTATAACCGCCTAATTTTTCTGAAACTACTCTTGATGCTCGTTTTCTCTACAGTTTACACCTCCCACTTATAAACATTGAATACAATAAAGTAGCACCACCATACTTTCATTTTCTTCAGGGTGTTGTTCTGAATCATCATCGTTCGCTAGAGGCAACGAAACACATAATAGACATACAGCTAAGTGAGCAATCTGAGGAAGACTATAAAGGAGTTTAGTCGTCATTACGCATTATGGCAATAACTGGAGCCGTGGGGATCGAGGAACTAAATGGGGAGATTAGACATTTAGAAGGTTGCATAGTACTTTCTGACTCTGAAGAGGAGAGAATTAACTTTCCAGAACAATTGACGGAGAAAGAAGACAGGTTGTCTGAGTCAGAGCATGACCCCTTAACCCTGTTCTGGCCCTATCTGTTCTCATTTAGACACCATACTTGACTCACAAAACATCACACCGCAGGCACATCACAGCCGCTCTTTCATTGGCAATCACTGCCACAAATACATGATGAGTCGCGTTTATAAAGACCTCACTGCATTTATTGTAAAAGAAATAGTAGAAAATACCTAAAGCCAAAACATAATTGACACCGCTTACAGTCTCGAAAAAAAATTCAGTCAATTAAGCAACGCATTTAGGGGCGTTCACATCCACATCTCACACAGCCAACCAGTGTCAAAAGACAGACTACCACATATTGACACATGCATCAAAACTTACACATGTCATTATACAGGAGACACTTTAGTGAAAAGGTACTTCCCAAACACCACATTCTAGAAAACAACTGCATCCCGTGGATACAGACATATGGGTTTGGTTTGGCCTTACATGGGGAACAGGGTGGTAAACTTATCCATGCTTCTGTGGCAAAGCTAGAGAGAAGAGGAGCTGGGATACGTTATATCCAACAACAGCTGAAAGTTGTAATGCAGTCTCAGCACCTCATGCCAAATCCAATCCTATTATCCAACGTGCCTCCAACAAAGAAAAAAAGGTGACACTGCAATCAACTCTTCACTACTCCAAAACCGTGGACTTGGCACAAAAACAGCAAAGTGTGTTTTGATATTTGACCATTTCTGGTGTATTTTATATGAATTTGAAGAATTTTTTGGGTTTTGTCTGACTGAAATGTTGATTTAAAAATCTACACCCCCAAGGGCAATGTTAAAATATGAGCCATTTTTGGAACGCTATATAAATTTATCGTTATTTCATACAATTTTGTATCTTTCTCAGTAAGTGCAGAAGTTCCCTCTTGTTCCAAACAGGCAAAATAAAATGACTGCAAAGTCACCGATCGGCGTATTTTGCTAGTTTAATTGTCCTAAAAATGAAATATCGGCGTATTTTGCTAGTTTAATTGTCCTAAAAATGAAATGAACAAAGCTGTCAGTGGGACATGAGGAATTCCCTTGGCCACGAGATAATGACCCTGCGACCGGGGTCAGATTACAAGATACAAACGCTGGCTGCCTGCGAACTAAAGTACCGCTTCGTAACAGCCGTGGGCTAATAAGATCATTGATTCATGGCTGGCCACAGAACTAGCAATTTTGGATAGCTCATTTTAATGATGGAGACAAAAAAAAAACTACAGCAAATTCTGAAAATGCTCTCAGAGATACAAAATCAGAACAATTGAGTCCAAGCCAAAAATCTACACTACAGGGGGGTTTTTTTTGCTTTGTATGGGGGGTGGGGGGTGGATCTTACCTCAACCCAAGCATCAATATAACTTCATTTGAGCTAAAGGGACATTCGCTGAAAGCCCCACCGGTATCAGATCTTGGAATAGTACTCTTATTAATCGGGAAAATAAAAGATAAGAAAAATTTGTTAAATAAAACAGTCAAACAAACAGAATCCTCTACTTGACTACAAACATGTTCCTGAGGATCAGACAGGTTAGCATAGAAGAATATTAAAGACTAATTAACAACTGTTACATAAGGTGTCTGTTTGTTTGAGTAAAGAGAAGCACATCTACACAATAATGGTCATTTAAAGCTGGGAAAAAATAAGACAAACATACAGAAACAACAGATGGAAAGCAAAGATGTAGAACCTACCAGTGGCACTCTCCAACCACACGCCATTACACAAGAGGAACATATTCAAAATACAAAGGTGAAAAATTACTCTAAAATATGAAAGCATGATTATCTACCACCAGCAACCAATCCATCTCACAAATCTTCAACAAAAAAATACTCAATTTTTGCACCCTGCATAAGCACTTACCAGATGTACTATCAGCAGTTCGCGATCTCTTTACCTCAGCTGGCAAATAAACAAAGAAAGTAGAAAGCAATTAAAGCAAAAATTGTTCAAGTACAGTTCTAACCTTAGAAATAATTATAAGAAGAAGAAGAAGAAGAAGAAGAAGAAGAAGAATACAGTGGAATTCAGATTCAAAGAAAACTCGAATTCAAGGAAAGGAGTTAGATTCCCAGTTTCATTCATTATCACAAAAATAATAGCTCTAAATTAACGAACATGTAAATGAGAAGGGACACTTTCAGTAACGAGTGATGACATCTGGCGTTGTTCACATCTTCACATCATCAACGCATGGACGGGATAAATCAAGGTATTGTCTATTGAGGGATGATATTCTACTCTTGAAATAAGTCTTCTTCTTACTGAGCAAGGGACTGGGGCAGGCGTGGTCTGGCACAAATGGCCCAATCTAAAATGTCCCACAAGCGCTCAATTGGATTGAGATTTAGTGAAAGAGCAGGTCAAGGGTGCAGGAGAGGAATGTTGTTAGCTTTAAGAAATTGATTAGTCACAGTAGCCTTCTGAGCAGGTGTATTATCATGAAACGAATGCTTGTCCTTGGGCTTGAATTTGAAAGAAAAGCACATTGGGCTAAAAAATTTGGGTTGATTTTAGCCTTGAGCTGTGCATGTAATGCTTCCCACAAGCATGGTGTGGTCTCGTCAGTATCACTGATTCCAGCCCACACCATGACACAACCTCCACCGAAATTACTTGCTAGCCTGAAGCAAGCTGGGATATAACCTTTAGTTGGGTCTTCTGTAGACTCTGGCCTGTACATCATGCTGTTCCAGTCGAAATTGGGACTCATCTGAAAACATGTATGTATTCCAAATCACGTGATGAGCAACACTGTGCCCAGTGAAGTCTGTACTGGATGTGATGGGGCTGCCGTTTTATGCGACAAAATAGGCCTCTAGCACGAAGGTTTCCCTCTTTCAGACGAAGAAAAACAGTTATGACAAAGATCGAATGGGTCTTTGTTTGTCGGTTGAAATTGATTTCTCAAGCGTTGCGTTAAGATGAATGTGTCCTCCCTTCATTTTGTCTTTCTGAGTCCAGTTTGCTTGGGTCTATCCTTTTGGGAGTTTATCACTGCCATGTGACCCCATGTGGCATACATAGTGTGTCTGTTCATGCTGAACCTCCTCGCGACTAACGCAAGCGCAGTGCCCACCTGAAGCATCTCAATGATGTGATTTCTTTCTGATTCCCTCAGCTGGAGCATGGTGAATCAATGAATAGAAGCCACTTTTTATGTGGCAAAAAATTTTGAAGGAGTCCAACTTTGTGTGTTTAGTTTTTGTTTTCAAAGTTACCCACACATTTTCACAGTATTTGACATTTATCAAAACCCTATGAATGACATCTCGGACAAAAACGATAGACCAGTGCACCATAGTGAGTACTGTTCAAGAATGACAATGAGCTTGTGTGACGTGTGAAAATTTCAAATTAATTGGTTAAAATGCGTGAAGTTAAAAATGTTTAAGAGTATAAATAGTATCATTGCTATGTTAATTTATTCAAGGGATATGGATGTTAGAAATTTCACGAGCAGATGGCCTTAAAGTTAAGCTGCAGTATCAAAATCATTGCTTAACTATGATAATGTGCTTCTTTGACAATAAACTCTTCATATTTACTCCTGAAATGTTTACCATCAATCTTCTCAAATGTGCTATACAAACAATAAAATGTCAATGAAATGAAAAGGAGATCTAATTAATAATGATGACACCACAATTTTCACTCATAACTCATCCACATCCAAGTCACAAACATCTTACTTGGATCACGTTCCACATCTTCATGTTCAGACTCTCGTCTTTTTCTGTCTGTTGGTCCAGCCACATCCCTTGATCGGTTCCATTTGCTCAAAGTTTTGCGAGGTGAGTCTAATTCATAAGAAAAAAAATTCGAAACTTTGAATTGAAATATTATATATTCAAACATTAAACATTTTAAAAATGGAAAAGAATGAATGAATAAAAAATGTTGACCAGAAAATAGAATATTTCTTGACAGAGACATCTAATGTCAATGGAGAGTATTGGAGAGGCCTTACTTACATATAAAGACTTGGCCATCTTTTTAATGCCCAAAAGTAAAGACATTTAATTAATTGTCTATATTTTGTTGAGTTGTCCTACACAAAAAGAAACTACTCTACTGGAAACAACAGACAAGTTTAAGTCCAATGGCAAATGTAAAGTAATCTTTGTGCATACTGTGCACATACTTGGTATTTTCAAATGAAACAGGAAAATTCAAACATAATGTGAAACATGCTAACCTGTCTAGGCATTCAACTGGTTAAAGCTTAAAATAATTTGCAAGGTCTCCTGCAAAAGCCATATTTAAAGCTTAGTTTTTAATATCAATTAATATTATTGTCATGTCATCTTGTGCTTCTCAGTTATGTTTTTTTAATAAAGTGGTTGTGCTTTGAAATACAAACTATCAAAAGATGATATGGCCTGTCAACTTTTCCCAACCATTAATATTAGAAACTACCTCTATGCACATTCATTCTATATTTTAGATGGCAGAATTCAATAAAAACTTAAAATCAACAGAAAAAAAGGCAATTAAATACTCACTTTGGCTAGAGGAGTGGGCCTGTTCAACACCCTGGTCCTCCTCTTTGTTGTAGGATTTTCCAAACAAGCTCACTCTGCCTGACGGAACTGAAGATTTCTGACTCGCACCAAAAAGGTTGCTTTCTGGTTTAGACGATGAGGTCGATGATGAAGGGCCTTGGGTGGAAAATGGCGATACTTTGACACCCACTTCAGACTTAGTTCCTCCAAACAAGGACTTAGGTTGTAGTGAACTAGTTTCTTTGGCTTTGAACAAATTTTGTTTCTGAAGGTCTGTGTTTGTTGACTGAAGTAACTGATGGCCCTGGGACCCTGTGCCTTTTGTTTTCTCCATTTTTACCATGGGGAGGCCAACAGCAGTTGGACGAGGTTTGTCTGGATCTCCGGCTACTTGCGGGTCAAGAATGGACTTTGGGGTGGCAGAGAGCAATGATGGTATATTCTGGGGAGCTGAAGATACACTCTGAGCACCACTTGCTTTCTGAAACAATGCTGAGTGCTGTGCGCTTGTTAATTGAGTCGCAGCTTTACCAAAGGGAATATTTGATTTTGAGATAGAAAATGTCCCGCTCCCAAAACCACTAGCTGTGGTTGACTTCCCTGTCTGAAACAATGAAGACTGAGATGGAGAGCTCTTCTCATTTTTACCAACTCCTCCAAACACAGACACAGCTGTCGACTTAGTCTGAAATGTTCCAAAACCACTAGAAGCTGGAACAGAAAATAAAGATGATTTTGTTTGCCCAAAGGGAGAGGTGTCAAAGGATTTCCCAGAGCTAGTCATACTGCTAGTCTGGAAAGTTGACCCACTACCAAAGACATTTGTTGGCTGTGATGTCTGAAACCCTGCACCAAACACAGATGACGCAGTCGTAGCAGCTTGAGTAGATTTCCCAAGTACGGAACTAGACGTATTACCACCAGAACTCTGTGCAGCTGCACCAAACAGAGGCTGAGCGCCAAAAACACTTGTGACTGAAGAAGTCGAATTTATGACACGACTCTGTGACTGTTGACCACCAGTTGTGGGAGGCACAGGAAATGATGAAGTAGAGGTTGAAGACGCTGATCCGAATAAATTTTGAGACCCAAATACTGGAGCTTGACCAAAACTTCCACCAAACACACCTGACGTTGAGCCAAACGCTGCTGTGCTGCTAGAGGTAACAGGAGCAGAGAAGGTCCCAAACACAGAGTTAGTCTGATCCATGGCAAGAGAATTTGAAGATGGGTGTGTTCAATCAACAAAGTGCATCGACATCAGTCATTTCTCATTTACAGACGATGAATGCCAATCAACTGAAGAAACAAAAGAGTAAAATTTTACTGTGTAAGTGTTGGGGGACAATTCTGAAACATGTTCTATTTCAAATCAGACTTAGAAGCACACTGATCATTTGAACTAGTCTACCCTTCTTACTGGGAACATTAATTTAAATTAATCTTAAACATGATCAATTGAACTTAAAAACATGATTCCCAAGCCAAAAAATATGGGAAGAGACCCTTGTACCAGTTGAAGTATCTAATCCAATCTCCTCAAATCAGTGGTAATGACACTTGGTCTCCAGGAGTTCTTTTGAAAAGAAATAAAATCTGTAGCATCCGTTCAAAGAGTTAGAGTGAATGGCAATACAACATCATGAACAAAGCCCACACATGCATAAAAAATGGCACAAAAATATGAATTATTGTACAAAAAATTGCAAGGAGCTATTATAAATTGCTCAACATTACCAAGGCCTTTCTGTCCATCAATCAAATGTTATGTTTATGTGAAGAAATTCAAATCAGATCATTACTTTTACTAGAACAACTGTAGAAATGCAGTCTTCTCCAGCAAAGACTATAGTATTTTTTACAAAAAAGGAAACTAGAACTAGATTGAAACTTGCCTGGAAACACTCTTTAGAGAGCACACTAACTCTCTTCCCAATTTAGCCCTACCTAAAACTATGAGACAACTTTTGCTACTTAACCATTATATAGCTGCCACTCAGGAATTTAAAAAAAGGAGGAAATTCACGTGAAGGCGTACTCGCGTCTCCGAAGGCCGGAGTGAAACCAGTGAGATCCAGAGGCAAAATATACTGGAAAATTTAGCCTATGGTTTCGGAAGGGAAAACTGTCACTGTCAACTGTTATATTTGTTAACCATAGGCAACAGAATTAAAATGTATTTGAAAGAAAAAAACAACAAGGTGCTAAGTTGACTAACCGAGCATTTGACAGTTTGGTGACGAAAAATCCAGTATTTGTAATTACCAGCGGGTGTCTCATAAAAAGATTTCTTCCACTTTAAACTTCTACATCGATGTAGAGCAGTATTGGATTAGATTAAGGAGGCAACACCTTTGCCGCTGTACTGAGCGATTTCGGCGCTCCTGAACAATTGCGGTCCTGTTTGCATTTTAGGTTAGTACACCTGTACCGTAGTGTGTTTCTTATTCTAAACTGAATTAAAATCATAGCCTAGGCTATCTAATCTAAAATCTAGATCTAGAATCTAGATATCTAAATATATGTGTAGATCCAGATTATATCTTGAGATAGACTATCTAGGCTATCTAGAGCTAGATTTAATCTATGATCTAGATTCACTTCCACAGCCACAATAGCCGTCGTGTAAACAAACAAGACAGCAATTGTACAAGGAGAGTGCCGTGATTTCTTTGCACCAAACACAAAGTGCAGCAAGCGGCTTGTTCAATTTTCTAATGAACTTTTGAGTCGCACACCAGCTGCTTCTTTCTCATACCAACTCTGTCTATTTATTTTTGCATTCTGCATCAATTTCTCTCGAATTTCCGCCTTTTCCAATGACAACTCGGTGCGCCACCTCCAGATGCTCGATCGACACTGTTGCCTGTTACTCCACAATTGACAATGTGAAACTAGTGCTTGGCACAGAAGAACAGAAGTAGAAAGTTACGGGCGGACATGCGCAGGGTGCATTTTCGTCTCTCTCCCGGTTCGGTGTTTTCCACAATTGGCGACCGAGAGCGGTCCTGCGGAGGAAGGAGGAAAGTAGCGGGAAAAGCTAGATGAAACGGAGTTTCCGATATTTAGAGGGAAAGTGGCAGCTATGCTGCTATGCATAACATACATGGGGGCCAGTGTTGCTTACTTTTATTCTTTTCTATCTTCTATTGAAACTGCTGGAGGTTGTATCACTTTGGAAATCACAAAATATTTTATATTTTATTTTATTTGCTATAACAAAAAGAAAAAATAAGCCTATAATATGTAGTGCACTAAATTTTCATTTCATGCATAAACTATTTAACCCTCGTCCTGCGGGAGCCGGGTTTATGTCGCCCGATAAGCCAATTTCGGTACCTCGCCTACGTTCTGGTCCTGAATCAGTGTAGCCCCTGGCTCAGCGCACGCACACCATCTTACGTGAAATTCAGGTCCGGAGTCGGATCCCCATTCACGCAGGTCAAGTGTGTGTGTGTCAGTCTGCTTGAGTTTGTGTGCGTTTGTGGCCTTCTTCTAGAACCGCCTGCCTTGGTTCGTAATCGAGGCATACGTCTCGTTCAAAACACGCCAAGATGGTAGCTCTAGATGTTCGTCCAATGAAATTATAGAAGAAATTGACCCACTTACACATGAGGAGCTCGAAAGGATAGTCAGGAAACAAGACTTCCATTTTTCTATACAAAATCTTTCAAATGAGCTTGATTTTGAATGAAATGATACTACCTGATAAAAAATAAGCTTGTTTGATAGTTTTGAATTTGTGCAGGTGCTGGTACAAAGAACAATTTGAGTGTAAAACATTCGGAAATTGACCCATATTATCCCCTTGCCTCCC
Source organism: Aplysia californica (assembly GCF_000002075.1). Classification (NCBI taxonomy): domain Eukaryota; kingdom Metazoa; phylum Mollusca; class Gastropoda; order Aplysiida; family Aplysiidae; genus Aplysia; species Aplysia californica. Next base: position 68,361 of record NW_004797364.1, read on the forward strand.
AAAGTCTAACCCTTCGTCCTCGTCGGGGGAGGTGGAAACAGGACAAAGTAGGGGATAGCTGGGTCTGGGTGAAGTACAGTGTGACTTTATGTTACTGAGGCATTATGCTAGCCGTGAAGGCCGACCCGGGTCACCCCGAAACCTTGCTGGCTAAAGGGGCTCTGGTGAAACCGTGACTGGCCTAGCAAGCCGACGGCGGATAATTACTGCTACAAAAAAATCAAAGGAGAACAAGGACAGATTCAAACGGAAAACGACCTGGAAAAGTAAACGGACAGCGAGCTAGAACAACGATTAAAATAGGCACATGGAATGTCAGCAGACTTGGAGACAAAGAACCAGAAATAGTGGATTTCATGGAAAGAAAGAAAATAGCAATCATGGGCTTGTGAGATATAAGGAAGAGAGGCAACCACAGCAAGCTGACCCATAAAGTCTACCTACTGATCTGGAGCGGAACACCTAAAAATGAGAGAGCCAAACATGGTGTAGCTTTCATCATACACCCAGCCAAAATGGATACAATCTATGAAATCAATCAGAGGTCTCAGAGAGAATAGTGAGCATAAAACTCATAGAAGGTGGCAAAACAACTACGTACATCCAAACATACGCTCCCTGTAACGACAGCTATACAGAGGAAGATAGACAATCATATTTCCAAGACCTGAGTGACCATATTAACACCATCAAGAACAAAGAAGATATGTTTATCTTGGGAGATTTAAATGGCAGAGTTGGACGGAGAAGAACCCCATGGGAGGAGTACTTGGGACCCCACAGCGATAAAGATACAGACTGCAACAGCAATGGAGAAATGATACTAAACCTATGCGCTGAGCACGACATGATGATTACGAACACATTTTTCCAACATAGACAAAGCCAAATCAAGACCTGGTACAAATGGAGTGACCTGAACCATGCTTCACAAATTGATTTCATCCTGATGCGCAGAAAACAAAGACATACAGCCAAAGTTTCGAGAGTGGTTCCAAGCTACATCCTCGACACGGACCATAGACCTGTGATACTTACTCTCACAACCCACAATGCAAAACAAACAAAGAAAAACAGGGGAAAAACCACGACTAACCTAAGAAAATTGGAAGAACCAGACATCAAGAAAGCAGTCGAGGATGACATTACCAAGGAGTACTTTAAACTGTCACCTGAGATCAAAATCAAGGACATAGAAGACGAATGGCAAATATTCAAAAAATCCCTGTCAGAAATACTAAAAACCTGTTGTGGCACCAAACGAAGAGGTGGAAACAAAGGCAGAACAACAAGCTGGTGGAATGATGAAACCAAAGAAGCAATTAGAATGAAAAAGAAGAAATTCAAGAAATGGCAGAAGTCAAAGACCAAAGAAGACTACAGGAAAGCGAGAAGAGAGACCAAAAGAATCATCAAAACTGCTAAAGAAAATGCATGGAAAATATATGGCAACAAAATGACCAAAATCTGTAAGGAAAGCCGAAGTGAATTTTTTAAAAGTGTGAAGAGCATGCGGATAAGGAAAGACCCATACAACCCGACATGCATTATAAATCATAAAGAGGGAAACGCCATTCTCGGCAAACATGCAATCAAGAAAAGATGGGAAAATTACTTCCAAGAACTGCTCAACCCAGACGCTTGCCACGGACAACAAGTAGAGTTCCAACAGGAGGAAGGAAATACAGACTGGTTCAAAGTAAGATCTGGAGTACGACAGGGATGCGTTCTATCTCCCCTCCTGTTTATAATATATATGGACACAAAAACGCAAGAAGCAAACCTTAACCCAGAAAGCCTAAATGAATTTCTGTTCGCAGACGACCAATCATGTCCAATGTCTATTTCATCATGACCAACAAAGCCTCCAAAATCACACTACCAAACTCAACAACACCTGTGAGAAATTCAACATGAAAATAAGCACATATCAAAAACAGAAATGAAAGTGAGCCAAAACCATAGTCCCCTGAACATCCATGTCAATAGTAAACAACTGAAACAGGTGAAAGAGTTTAAATACCTTGGCAGCACTTTTTCTGAAAACGGGTCCATAGACAGAGAAATAGAAATGCAAACTCAAAAAGCCAACGCTGTCACCTACCAGCTCGCACCATCTCATCCAAACATCTCCATGGACACAAAGAGACAGCTTATCACTTCAATATTCATCAACATTATGTTATCAGTGCCAGACCTGGACCTTAAGCAAAACCCATGAAAGCAAAATCACAGCATGCGAAATGAAATGTCCTCGCAAAACCCTTAACATCGCAAGACGAGACAGGCAGAGAAATGAAGTAAGAGCAGCTATCGGCACTGAGTCCTGCCTGCGTTACATAGAAAGACAGGGATAAAATGGTTTGACCACCAGTTACGCATGTCACCAGCCAGCCTTGAGAGCCTACAACACCAAGCACTCAGGCTATAAAGAAAGAGGAAGGCCACGCAAAAGGTGGATCGAGGGTGTCAAGGAAACCCTAAGAAAACATAACATCACAACTGAAAGAGCTGCGGAGCTGGCCTACCATAGAAAACTGCATCTCCCCTCGACGCTTAACGGCAACAGAGGATTAAAAAGTAAAAGTAAAGTAAGTATTACTATTATCCCCTTTCGAACCTCAGGTCATTCATAACAACAAGAATGTCCAGAAAGGTATAATACGAATGGGCGTAACTACTAGTAGTACTAGTAATGTCTTATAGCTTGTGAGAGGGGGCTATTCATGTGTTTGTTTGTTTAAACACTTTATAAATATAGAAAGCTATAAAAGATAGAGCGTTATTTTCATCATCGATTACACACTCCCACGGTATTCATGGTGAAAACACACGTTTCCCGGCGCGCGCGCTGTACACCAACAGTACACACTGAGTGACCCCGGCGGCCTGCCCGGCACGTCCGATGTACTCGGTTGCTGATAAGATTCACATCCCGGCACAGACGCAGGACAAGAGCTAAAGACTAAAGTAAAGGCAGCAGTTCAGTAAGGGAACAAACTGCTCTGAACATGAAGCTACAGAGGCTTTGATAACTGTATTTGTACAGCCTTTCAATATTGTGATGTGTTGTCAAAGATAATGTCCAATGTGTGTCCTTTCTTGTACATAACAATACAATGATGACATGTTCTGTGCACTGCGTCATTGTTACAATGCGCTTGTCATTCATATTACCGGGAGGACTTCCGTAACGAGCGACCACTATGAGACAGAGCAGAATTGAGGGCTTGGACTTGGACTTGGAGTGTAGGGGTAGGGGTAGATCTAGGGGTAGGATTAGGGGTAGGGGTACTGCCGGGGTAGGGTTAGGTCTAGGCCTCTTCTTTATTGTGTTTGATGGGGTGGTCGCTCGTTACGGAAGTCTTTCCATATTACCTATTACTACAAAATCGCCGACTGAACAGTAGAACTTAATTTTAATCCAACTTTTTTGAGTTAGGGCGAGATCAGTGAGCCCAACTACACAACACCCAGCACCAAACCCGAAATTCAACGTAAAGCGATACCTAAATTCTTATAACTTGACTTACAGCCTTCATTTATACGACGAGAAGGGGGACCCCAAGAAAGAGAACTGGCTCAGCTAGTAGATCTAGCAGATCCAGACGAACTGCACTGCAACTGTGTGTGTTTAATCAAAGATTGTATCCATAAATTTTGAAGCTCATATTCTGTTGGGGTTTTTTTGTACGATACCACTAATACGATACTTAATAGAAGGAATCGATACCCAACATTAGCACAAAAATTATATAGTCGAACATCACAGAATTCTACACTTAGGTGTAGAATTCTGTGTTGAACATTAAAAATAGGCTAGAAAGGTTTACATGTATTGTTATTCGCCAAAAGAAGATATTTCAAACCGTAATTAATGTTTTATTTTCTCAGAAGCTGTTATTTTTCCCTCAAAATTTCAGTTAATTCTGCATAAGAATACTAGTATTTACAGCAGCTGACTGAGGTTCTTGCATCATAACATTGTTAGTTATTATTTCTCCCAGTCTTCTGAAAAATAGCTCTTCAAAGCGGACAAAACTGGCATGTGATCAATTCGATACCAGAAACAAGAACAAAGATAGTGAATGACAAGATGGGCCACTCAGCCAAAAAAGTGTCCGCAGGAAGTATGCTCTTTGCTTCAGATGGCGCTGCAGTCTGTTTTGAAGCTCTCTTTCGTTTTTCCAGAAGAAGAATAGGAATAGCACCTCCTTGCGTGCGCAGATCGACTGCTGTTCATCAGCAGTTCGGGTACGTTCAGTGCGGAGTTTTAGTTTTTTAAAATTTTAATGACCTCTCGCCTTTCATTCTAAAGTCAAATTAAACGAAGAAAACCATCACCCTTTCCTCAGGAAGAGGTTTTTTGTCAGCGTAGCCATTTAAAAAAAGCGTTCTTCCGAAATTTACCCCAAAACTTGCTAGTTTCACTTTGATTTGTTTAAACTCAAGTAGGGTAACTCTGTTCCCAAAGAGTGCGCTTTTGTGAAGAGGGCGCCACCAAATTTTGAGGACACTTTTTTAATTGGCTCAAAGAGAGAAGTGGCCCATCTTGTTATGTACTATCATTGACAAGAACTAGCCCTAGTCAAAGATAGTGAATAACAAGATGGGCCACTCAGCCAAAAAAGTGTCCGCAGGAAGTATGCTCTTTGCTTCAGATGGCGCTGCAGTCTGTTTTGAAGCTCTCTTTCGTTTTTCCAGAAGAAGAATAGGAATAGCACCTCCTTGCGTGCGCAGATCGACTGCTGTTCACCAGCAGTTCGGGTACGTTCAGTGCGGAGTTTTAGTTTTTTCTTTATTTTAATGACTTCTCGCCTTTCATTCTAAAGTCAAATTTAACGAAGAAAACCATCACCCTTTCCTCCGGAAGAGGTTTTTTGTCAGCGTAATCATTTTTAAAAAGCGTTCTTCCGAAATTTATCCCAAAACTTGCTAGTTTCACTTTGATTTTTTAAAACTCAAGTAGAGTAACTCTGTTCGCAAAGAGTGCGCTTTTGTGAAGAGGGCGCCACCAAATTTTGAGGACACTTTTTTAATTGGCTCAAAGAGAGAAGTGGCCCATCTTGTTATGTACTATCATTGGCCTAGTTTATAGAACTCTTTACATTGTGTGAACAATAAAGGAATACAAGGAAGGGGTCATTCCGTATAGGATTAACGTAGCCCATACCCATCTTTTAGAAAAAATGCTGACGCCATGTCCTTTTCATGCGTGAAGTGCCATCATTGTCACCCTCATCAACTTCATTGCAGTAAAGTAGCACAAGAACCTTATAATAATATCATCAAAGTCGAATCTGCTATTACAGTCACCTGTATAATACGGCCACCTGTACAAAAAGCCACTCTCCACCCCCACCCTTGTGTTCTTTTTCTAAATATCTATCTAGATTATATAATTATAATTACTGTGTAAAACGGGGCAACGGCCACACTTTTTTAACAACGATCAAACAAAATTACTTGTCTTAGCAAGGGCACCCAAATCTCTTATCGTCCGACGCTGTCATAAAATATAGTTTGGCCCCTGCCGCTGTGGGCGAGCCGTCATCATCCTTTCACCTGTCGTTATTTTTAGTCTCTTCTATGTCCAATCAGAGAGGGTTTGGTCCAATCATGGGTTGTTTACCCAGGTTGACCACCCGAACAATAAATGTACAGCTGCTGGTGAAGGAAGCGTGTGATCCGTCATAATCTGTCTGTAAGTCCCGCCCACAACTCGTGCGCAAATTGTAAGTGAGGTGACCGGTCGCTGGTGACAGAAGCGGCGCTCGTTCTCTGAACAGTGGCGACCCATTTATTAATTTTACCTTGTCTTACACATTTCGTTTTGTTTTACCCTTGCAAAATTATTCCTCATTTGATACTCTATAGAAATTATGTAACCTTTATTACAGCAGTCGGTGTAGGTAGGTAGGTAGGTAGGTAGGTAGGTAGGTAGGTAGGTAGGTAGGTAGGTAGGTAGGTATGCATGCATGTATGTATGTGTGTATGTATGTATGTATGTATGTATGTATGTATGTATGTATGTATGTATGTATGTATGTATGTATGTATGTATGTATGTATGCATGTATGCATGTATGCATGTATGCATGTATGCATGTATGCATATATGTACAGTGGAACTCGGATTCAACGAGGTCGCCTGACCTAAAATCTCGTTGAATCCGAGTGTTCGTTACACCAAACGTGAGGTTTTGTGTAGATAATATAATTACAGGCACTGAGCAAGTAATGCATAAAGAGAAGTCACAAATAGCGCCTGAAATACCCGCATGTTATGAGCTGTGTAAAAAAAAAAAGACCGATTCGTTCAAATGCACGCCTGTGTCATCTCGATTGTTTACCACAAAGTTGTGTTGCTGTGTAGATCCTAGCATAACGGCAACTTCTGATTTCATAGACAAGCACACAATTCATTACGAAGATCTACGTCAAGACTAGTTATCATTGTAGCAATGATCAGTTGCCGAGGGAAAAAAAAAAGACTGTGACGCGTTTGTATCTGCGATGTTCAACGCCCGGATCGCTAGTGCAGCTCCCCCCTCCCCTCCCCGACACACACACACAGTCACATGTGTGCAGTGTTGGTATGGGGAAAAAAAGGCCGCTGATTGGTCGCATGCAATCGGCTAAGAGAATAATGGTTCACGATGCAGTTGCAATGGATGGTTTCTGGGAATAGATAAAGTTCGTTAAGGGAGAAAAATGAGCGAAGCCACGTCTGCGGGGGGCAGTTAACCCTGGAAGCGACCTCGTTGAATCCGAGCTGGCTGATTTAAGTGCTCGTTGAATCCGGGTTATTTTTACTGATTTTAAAGAAGAAGAAAAACGGGGAATCCACCTCATCTCGTTGAATCCGGGTTCTCGTTGAATTCGAGTTCCACTGTATGTATGTATGTATGTATGTATGTATGTATGTATGTATGTATGTATGTATGTATGTATGTATGTATGTATGTATGTATGTATGTATGTATGTATGTATGTATGTATGTATGTATGTGTATGTATGTATGTATGTATGTATGTGTGTGTGTGTGTGTGTGTGTGTGTGTGTGTGTGTGTGTGTGTGTGTGTGTGTGTGTGTGTGTGTAGGTTATATATATACTATAAAAACCTCGTTATACCGCCAGCCCCGCTTACCGCCAGGTTTTGCCAATGTAGCCTATTAAAAGGATCACCTACATAAACATAGCATTTATATCCACGTATCGCCATCAGCCAAATATCTGCGTTGAACAGTCCCTGTTTAACCCTTTCCCCATGTCGTTATTCAAAGTAGTCAAATTCAACTGTCCTGAGTGTCAGAGCACCTATAAAAAGTAGCAAAATCCTAATCCCCTGACGTGGGTGTCGTAGCATCCACGCTCTCCAGTACAGATCAGCAACCTGCAGATAGCATGAGCATTGACTTTTTATTTATTTATTTTTTTTATTAACTAATGTAATTTTACCTCCTTACACTGCCAGTGAATTGCCTGCCAGAGATGAACACTAGGCCTACACACAGTGTATGGCACTGACTCGGTGGCTTCGTGATAGTCTCTTTCCCTCACGCATCTCTGTGAGTTCTGCCTATTTCTAACACTTGTCGCTGACTTTCTCCTGGTTTGCTCTAATTATGTACATGCTGTTATTTTTAGGCTTTCGTCAATAGTTTAAAGTCGCTGGCGAAACTTCAAATTAATGATCTGCCTCACCTCGGCCTGGCGGCAAAATATTTGGCCTTGCCAGATCAGCCCAATGACCAAAAACCTGGCAGGCGCCCGTGAGACTTTTATATTACTCCATGAAGGTCTGAGTTAGTCTGAAGACTGTTGAGTGTTGGGTTTTTTAAAAAGTACGTCTTTAACAAATAATATAGACCAGCTTCTTTCTCCTTTGCATGTCAATCGCGCATGGCAGATCTCGGTGAGTCAAGACCGGCAACGATTTTGTTTCTAGTCTCCACCACTAGTCAAGATGGCAATCAGTGCATTCCTGTTATACTGTCAGCCCCGTTGTACCGCCAACTACATGCTCAACCCAAGGTAGGTGGTATAACGGGGTTTTACTGTATGTGTCTTCACGCGACTGCAGATTCCCCACACACAACCGAAATGTGTAGACTATATCATGTAGTATTATGACATGGAAACCTTTATCAACATACTTTCACTCTAAAACTTTGCTAAAATTAAATCCAACATCTAAGACAATGCAAGATGAGCAGGTAGAGTAAGTTTATTATCAAGCAAGTTTTACACAGCCAATGAGTTCAAAATCCAGGTACATAAAGCACAACTGATTGGATTCCTGAGAACATAAAAAAACAATACTACATGTCAAAATGAAGGTGGAACATTGAGCAAATGTTAAATACACGACATTGTTCCTTCATCTGATCTTGAGAGCTCAGATCTGTGAAGCCGCGTGAAGACAATACAAACCATAAAAATGTGAGCATTTTAAGTATGTGTAAACAATAACAATAAAGAGTTGCAAAACTCTTATTCTCAAGCCCTTAAATCCTAAACAAAACCCAGACTATAGCAATGAACGGATTAAGCCACTATGTTTGATCCAGCTGTTCTAGAAGTGTTTGTTGTTACTGCTCCAACAGTTTTTGGTATTGTGCCCTTTTGGATCAAAACAATGGTATAGATGACTGCAGTCTGAAAGTTGTTCCCTTTTGCAGGACAGGGCAGGTTGTTGTCTAAGAATACTAAGATAGAACACAGGGAAGAAGTTCTGGTCAAAAGGGGATGTAATAATATATTGCAAGTCTGTCAGGACATTGGAAGAGCAGGCATTTTTTTTGATTAAGCTGAATATTACTTTATATATATTCATATATATATGAACACACTGTCAGAGAGTGAGAAATGGTATCAATGTTAAAACGTATCTCTGTAACAGCTCATGCGGCTCTACACAAGTTTCTTTCAAAGAACCTTCAACCCCTTAAACCCATTAGGCTTAAAATTGGCCAAGGATGTACTTTTCAGTATCCAGGGAAACTGAAAAACAGATGTAAGTACGAATATCTCGGCTTCCACTCCAGGGCACAATTTTTTATTTTTGGTATACAGTAAGAAGTGTAAGGCCCGTGGACTTGAGGACTATCGCATTCAAGGAGTCCTGGAATGGGAATTTGGGATATGGCAAGTTCCAAAGTTCAAAGGGTAAAAATTAATCTCACAGCAAAAACGGGGGGGGGGGGGATAAAGTACTCATGGCCACAGATATATAAGCAGATAGCCTACATCACAATGCTCACTGATTTCACATTTCACATAATCTGTTGAAAGCAATATGAGATCACTACTAAGCAATTAATTTTTTTTATTGAACCAACAAAACAAGAATACAAACAGATGGAGTGGGTGATCAACATATAGACATAAAGCATTATTAATCGCTCAACATAAACACCAACCTCTAAATTACTATATATCTAGCATCTGCATTTGTCGCGGCCGCGATTTTCGATTTTTCCAACAAAAAACCATCGCCGGGAAGAAAAAATTAATTAAAAAGCAACAACAACAAAAATGTGGAATAACATTCGTGAAAAAAAAAATCGAACCTCTTTACTTTTAGAAAGAAAGTTTATTTTCACTTTCGCTTCGCTTCGTCTCTTTCTCACTTGTTAACACCGCGTTGATTTGTAATTTTCATGTGAAGGATATAAGTAGGCTACATTACATACTATTTATATTGCTGTCTCTCTTCCATGTTTCCCTATTTGTTGTGTTTTAATTTGTTGGAGTGTTATTTTTTTCCTTCTCGCTGTTGTTCTGATGTGTTGTTTTTCTATTTTGTGTGTATATAAGGCGTAATGTTCTTCCTACCTTTTTAAAAAAAAAAATGTGTGTTATGTTCGAGCGTGTCTCCACCAAAACCGAATACCGACACTGGCGGGCCCCTTGTGTATGATTTCACAATTTACATTAAATTACATGCAATATCTTGTACTTTTTCTTGAATCACAGGATTAAAACGGCCAGTCTAAGGATGAGTTGATAAACGCCCTTATTTGCTAATTTTTGTGGTTGTTTATTAATTTGCTGTTCTAATTTTGATTTCATTCTGTTGTGAAACCTTTATTTGTCACGTTTTTACACACTGTGTGGCTAGAAATGATATTCTGGATGCTTAAAACAGAGCACAAGAAATTCTAGTGTTTCAGATTAAGTTACCTCTATCAACATATTGCTATATATGTCGTCACAGAGAGTAGAAAGCTTGAAAATTAATGGCAACTTTTTGGGCAACTTTTGCCATTTTTGTGACAACTTTTGGCAACTTTTGGACCAAAAAATGGCAACAAACGCAGATGCTAGATATATATATACATGTATATATAATTACCCCAAATAGTTACTGTTGTGTGACATGGAAAAGAACTTATGCTAGGGATAAAAAAACATGGAAGAGGAAGCTCTACGAATACAAGTTAAAAGCGTGGGGGGGGAGAGCTATTAGCAGAAAAATTATATTTTCCTTTCAGATCATATTAATAATATTTTTACTTTCATCCATTTTGTACCAAACAATTTAGTACAAGAACAACAACCTGAAGGAAGAAGGAAGTACTGTATTCATGTACAAAACCTGTCTACTTTAGGATGAAAAATTTGGCTTCTCAGAGCACTGATGAATATAACATAATTCTTGGTAATTTTAGGATAATTTTGTAAAGGCTATGTATTACGGTTTTAGCTTATTCTGCATTATGACATAATTCTTCCTCAAAATTTCTGGGGGGAAAAAAAAGTTCCTTGAAAACGTTTCTTCTCATGGATGCATATCATTAAGATCGTTATCTGAGGAACTCAGAATAAACGTGGCAAAACGTTAGTCATAAATAAAATGTCAATTGTGGTTTGCAGGGTACTATATTATTTAGTACTAAGAAAATTTTTAAGCTGTAGTCTATTCAAAACACAAAAGAGAGGAGAAACGTTTGATCATCCCAGGCCAATGTACATGATATTATATCAGTATCACACAAGTAGCTTTGTCTCCAGCCACAAGTAGAGAACTTATCTGAAACATATGTGGAGTAGTCAGATTGTTGAAAGAGTCAATAAACAGAGACATAAAACCTCAAAAACACAGGAAAAGGAAGACAATTTAAATGTGAGGTAGTGTATTGTAGTGAAATCAGACGCATGTCAAAATAATGAAATTGAAGAAACCGGCATATTTCCGCGGGTTGGCAATTTTAATCAAACTTTTGTTATTGGGTTCCACATCTTTTATGTCCGTTTAAAACCAGTTCTGTTTGGATTTTGAAGAAAACATTTCTGAAAAGGACCAAAAAAAGTAAATTTTCCGTTTCAAAGGACTCTCAAACTATGTAAGTCACAAAACTTTGGTGGCCATTTTCTCACTAGTTTTTACCTTTGAAACCAGGCAACCCTACCTCTTTCAATTATATCTTGACTGCTATTCAAGAAAAATTGATATTTCTTTCATTGAAAGCAAGACGGATATAGGGAAGCTTTAAGATGAACCAAATAAGTCCACGTACATGCCCAAAAATAGACTAGTGCCTGATTATACCTAATCATGACACAAGTATCAATACAGGAATTACAACACAATTCATTTTTCTCACTGATAAAGTCATCATTAAAGCACCGGTATTTTTAAAAGTAGTTTTACTAGAGGTTTTCCGGCGCTCGAAACTGCATAAGGTCATAGGAGCGCCAGAAGATTAGAGGTGTTACAAGAGAGTAACAAACATAAAAAAGAAGAAGGGGAGATCAGGATAATAGACGTTTGATAGGAAAGAAGAAGCAAACCACACCAGAGCACCCACCAACCACCCACGCACCGGTATTTAAATGGCTATACATGTATTATAAATAATATACAATATAATGTGTTAAAATCTTAATGATAAAAAAGAACTGCATTAGTAAGAGAGGTCTGCACCATAATGAGGCCAGTAAAGAGGAGTAGAACCATCAATTGGGGTACAAAAATCCACCAATAATAATATAGGATGGTCTCTCCTGACTTAAAGTTGTGAATGTGGAAAAAAACCAATCACTCATGTACTGAAAAAGACAACTTAAAACGACTGAAAATTGGATTTTCTAAAGAATGTTGAGAATATCCTCAAAGCGAAAATCCTTAAAAAGTCTAGAAACAACCTAGACATTTAACAAACCACTAACAATACATGAACAAAGAGAAAACAATGTACACAATATCTTGGAACAGGAATGAAATTAGATAAATTAAATAGTTATAAATACTGAGGGTATTTGTAAAAAAAAACAAGAAAAAAAAGACTAGGAAGAAAACACACACAACCTTTTATTGAAAACGAACACTCAGACTACAGCCTCAAAGTTCCTGGAGGAAAACTCCTGAAAACAGGTTTCTCACTATACATTAATATGCAGTCCGTGCCGGCTTTAAGCATGCCAGCATAAAGCACGTTTCGGACTCAAGCACGCAAAACAGCTCTTACCGAATTTTGGTTATATAAATTACACGCCTTTAAGCATGGTAACTTCGGCTTCGGGCACGCCTCATTTACAAGACAGTCAATACTTTCATGACAACCCATCGAAGTTCGAACACAGTCTACACCGCAGCAGTGAGTGTGTAAGAGAAACACAAAGAACGCAAGTGACGGAGACACACACTCACACACGCGGAGAGGAAGGCAGAGAGATGTACACAGCCGCCCACATGGACATAGGATCTAGCCTAGGGCAAGGCTACACACAGACGAAAAAAATACAAAGAGAGTCGGGGAGACGAGAAAGGGAGGCTGGCTGCGATTTCACCTTTGCCCCTCGCTATCCATTAATCCTGATTATGTATCACGTGCGAGGTGGGATGAAGGTGGTGGTATGAATGTGGCACAATGGGCAGTGGTATGCACAGGCAGTGTGTACGCCTTGTGTGTTGTATCATGACTGGCCGTCTCAATTAAGTTTTCATTTCCCATTCAACCAAAAGACTTACTTTACTTTACTTTACTTTTCCGATCCAGCGGCCATTTGGGTTCTAGCCCTTCGGTCTGACGACCAAAAAACAAAACAAACAAACAAAACAAACTAAAACTACCCTTGTGGGTAAAAATAGCAGTGAACACTTTTGTGGGACCACTATAGGCCTACTTACAATCTTACAAACAAAGGGAAATAGAACGGGAAATTTTGTACATGAAAATCTCTGGATTATGTCTACTTCGCACTCAAGCACACTTCGGCATTAAGCACGCTTAAGCTTTCTCCCGATGACCGTGCCTAAAGCTGGCAAGGACTGTACTATAAATAGTCACCTTGTAAAATGACAATAACAGGAAAATCAGTTTCCTCTGTAAAGTTTTATAACAAAAGGCTCGATCTCACAGTTACATAAAACAACAGAAAAGAGGGTTCTCATAAAAATATCACAACAGATACTGCATGTCTCTGTCAATTTTACCAACAAACAAAAAAATCATCTGTGACAAGCTAAAATTGAGATAGCAGAATTTGTGGTAGAACACTGACAACTGAAAACAGATTTCTCAGTAAATACCTCATGAACATGAAACTGATCTCGCAGTTTATTGTACTTTACCCTTTTTACCATGCCTTTTCTCTCTCACAGTATTTTGGATGCCCAATGAAACCAGCATGAACACATGATTTGTTGTATGACCATGAAGAAACAAGGAAAAAAAAAAATTCACCAGAGAAAGGATACAACATAAAGATGTGCATTTATGTTCATCCCTGTCCTTCTTTGACAACTCCCTCAAACTTGAGCCATATCTTTTTATTGTTCAGTCTCAGGGACAACACCCTGATCAGTCAGCTGACTATAATACGAACATGAGAATTTAATTCATTTGTAACCGTCTAAGAGATGGCAACAAATATCTCTTTTCAATTCTAGCTGGGCTTGAGCCTGGATTGCACAATTACTATACAGTACAAGACTGCACTATGCTAACTCTTTAAGATACGTTTGAGTTTGAGTGAACAGAAACATTGACAACAACAGTAATTTTGTGTTGGAAAAAAACAAGAAGAAAAAAAAAAACGAAAGATAGAAAGCAAAGAATTTGGCGGTCCAACCAGCAGCTCGGAAGGATACGAGATACAAAAAAAATTCACAAAAAGTAATTAATAGATAGCCTTTGTATAGCCCAAAATCTCGCTCAACAGCAATCTCTACGCACTTCTTACCCCAGCAGACCTGATACTGATAGCTTTCAGAAACGATCTCAACCTCCTATGAAGCATACAGAGCAAGCTGCCTCTTTTAGGCACTAAAACAGTAACATACGGTACTCAGGATCTTTCACTGTCTATAGCTTGGCACCCATTCCCACCTTGGTGAAGTAAGGAAAATTCATGTGAAGTGCCTTTCCCAAGGACACAACATCGGGCCTGCAGTTCAAACCGCCGAACTCGCAACCTCACGATTATGAGTCCAATAGCCTAACCACTAGATTTTTGGGGGGGGGTTGTTTTTAGTAGAGGGTTCTGCGGCGCTCGCAACTGCATAAGGTCATATGAGCGCCAAGGGGTGGGTGTCAACAGAGAAGTCTTTACAGGGAATCAGACTTACTCTGCTCACCTCTCTAGCTTCAACAGAACAAAGTCTGCTTCAACTATCAAGGCACCCCTGAAATAGCAGGTCACAAGAGTGTGACAAACATACAAAAGGAGTAGAGGAAAATGACAATAGTAAGAATTAAGAAAGAAAAAGTAGCAGTTTCCTGTTGTAGATCAGGCACAGTTAGGAGCGTGACATGATGAATCAGCCCATTTACAATTCTACGGTGCATGAATGAGAAATGTCCCCCCTTTGGGAATGGCCTAAAGACACTACAGTCAGTGGCACTGCCCCGGGGGGTATAACCACTAGACTACTGAAGCCACACATCACAGGCATGGACAGGCAATTATGTTTTTGAAGCAGAATCTTTTTGCTGCTCATCTCTGATCTTCTGTGTGAGCTCTCTCAAAGCTTCAAGGCTGAGATCATCATTGCTTGTCCTCTCTGATACAGGTTTACTGAGCTCAGATTGGAGACGTACAAATCTGGAAGCAAACAAATACATATACATATATATAAAAAACTTGAAGAAGTTAGAATTCTCATAAAAGTCGTTACTAATCACTATTAGTCTCTAGATCTTTTAAGGAACTTCCAAATCTTTCATTACCTAAACAATTCATACCACATAGTCTGAAACAAGTAGGCCTACCGGTAGACTCCATTTTATGTCATTTACTTTGCACATATACCATTACTAAATTGACTCCTCAAATACTTTGCCATCGCAAATTTTCTAGATTATTTCTCTCTTTTCTTCAGTATTCTTTCATTAAACATTAGACATCTGTATTAAATCTATTCCAATCTTATCTGACAAAAAATAAACGCTTTACTTTAAATCATACAATCCGTTACAGAGCTCTTCTGTACAATCAAACAATTTAGATTTAACCCTAGCCTTAGAATTACACAAAACAACTAAAGCCATCCCAATCTGGGCAGCATGCCTAAGGCGTGTGCTTCTTCTTCATTTTGAGCTTTGGTAATATATACAAAAAAGAGTTTGGAGTAATCCCCAACAAAAAAACCCAGGCCTTTGTAGAGAAATTAGGAAGCAAGGGAGCCTTACCTATGGAAATACTCCATAAGCCAATCTTTATGTTCGAGTTCATCAATCCAGTCTTTTGGTATAGCAGACAAGCCTAGTTTACAAGCCAACATTGCCCCAGCCACACATCCATTGGTGTCCGCATCTCCTGCCTAGGAAAATAAAGCGCATTACATTGGCACATTTTGTCTTCTTTTAACCTTAAATGAGTCACACATTACATCGTCTTCACCAATATCAAAATCAATTTAGTCCTCAGGGTCTCCTTCTTGTGGTCTTTAGGAAAAGTTAAAACCCCACAAGAATGTCATTGGCAACATGAGGGCACTGTATTTTTTTTACATTAGTAGAGTGACTGTATTTGATAAATGTATACACTAGTACACTGGACTTGTTTCTGTGAGGTTTGAATTTTTTTCAAACCAGGAAACACAGAATTTCATTTAAGAATACATTAAGGAGTACTTTTTTCCTTTTTTTTTTGACGTACTATTTCTAATGGCCTGTTGAACACAGATGGAAACTTGTTACATACAGAGGTTACAACCTGTTAATGTCTCTTATCCCGTTAGACATTTACGAAATAGGCCATCAATCAAAGATTCACAAATTGCTTTCAAAACAGCGTACATGCTCTCGATTACAAAAGGTATTTTTCATGATCTTGATTCTAAGAGACTTTTCCTTGCAATACCTCAACCTGTCCTCGTGGTTTTATGCACTCCGCATAATTTAGCAAAATTGGATCATTTTTTGCATAATTTCTGATTATTTTCCTTTAACATTCTTTGTTAAAATTAACAGAATCGCATAATTTCACATTGTTGGGCTCAGTTTGCATAATTTCTGGATTTTTCTTGCATAAAACAACAGGGACAGCTCAACAAAAATGTACTGTTGCATCTCTTTTCTCGTCGCTTGTTTGACGTTAATTATATTCGTTTGAGTGCTGTGCTCTTGTAGAAATGTTGCGTAAATCTCGAGATGTTCTCACTCACATTCAGCAAGTCAGTGTAATAAAGGTAAAATTAGTCTTCTCTGAGGTGTAGGCCTACCTAAATTTTTTAATGGAAACCTGCTAGTTTAATATGATCTATAAATATACTTAGCGTCAATAAAAACCAGACACATTTTAATTGCGTGTTTCATGAAAAGTTGAAAACCCATTGAGCTGAAATTTTCCATACATGATTGTGAACACTTGACGCTCCTGATCAGCCTGCATTTATGATCAGGTGCCCAGTTAATAAAGCTCAGGTCTTGTTTTGTTAAAAACCATGTTTTGTCATTTTTCTCGAACGTTTTTGGTTTTTTAA
>NW_004797364.1:86902-102217 GCF_000002075.1 Aplysia californica
CCCCCCCCCTCTACTGAGTACAATCTATAACAAGAATGCGACACTCACTTGTTCTTCTGTTTCTAATACAGAGCATGCTAGTTCATAAGACTTCTTGATGAGAGAATCTACATTCAAGGATCCTGACTTTGCTGTCTGCTTGTGAGCAGTGTGCTGCAACATTTGTGCTATACATGTTGATACGGCAATTGTAGAAGCCTGGCATCTGAGGAGAGGAGAAGAGAAATATTATGAACACATGCTTTTTTTAAGTTTAGTTTTAGTAGAGGTTTTACGACGCTCGAAACTGCATAAGGTCATATGAGCGCCAGAAGATTAGAGGTGTTACAAGAAAGTAACAAACACAAAAAAGAAGAAGGGGAGATAAGGACGATAGATGTTTGATAGGAAAGAAGGAGCAAACCACACCAGAGCACCCACCAACCACTCACACACATGCTTTTTGTTATGTAAGATCGCCAATATGTAGAGCCCTAGAAAAAGGAGGGAACAAAGGTTAATAAATAGACAAATAGATGTAGAAAAAAATGACAGAATATATTATATAGACAATATGCAAAGATAGGAAGATAAAAAGTAGAGGAGCCAGATTCTTAAAGACAGAGAGAAAGATTGACAGGCAATTGACAGATTCTTAAAGACAGAGAGAAAAACTGACAGACAATATGGTTTCATTAGAACTGAGACTGACAGAGAAAAGACTACTTTAAGGTATGTTGACAAGTAGGCATTTCTTGCATGAATATGTTAACTGCCATACCCATGCCCTGGAATGTTGCTTTAAAAACATCAACAAAAAGTTTGGTATGGTTGATCTAATCATGGTGACAATACTATCCCAAAAATCATAAGTCCCAAAAATTGTAAGTGCACAAATTCTTCATGTTGACATTCTTAACTCACCGAGCACCGCTCCCGCAACATATGCAGTCCGGTAAAATACCGCGACCGCAGTGTATGCGGGTTCAACTGTAATTGACTATAAAGTAAACCCAGCAGTTTAAAAATGTTTGCAAATAGCCCCTGTTGTTTAAAAACAGGATATCGACAAGCTAGTTCTTTATTGTGATTTGTCCAATAGACTGAACAACTGAAAGTAAGGAAGTTCCACACAGTTTCTCGTAAGCGAAGAATGGCACTGCGAGGTGTCTCGAAGTTTATTGAAACTTGATAATTTTGGTGAAGATTTAAGTGACAGTGAGGTATCAGATAGATAATTTCATAAATCAAAATGTGAATTCGCCTAGCAGTGATGAAGTGACAGAGAAAATGACATTAGACCTAGATCTAGGTCTAGACCAACATCGTCTCTCGATTGTGAATTTGACTCGTCAGCAAGTACGCAGCCGGCTGTGGATGATGATGGATCTAGCCCCAGTACTATTTCAAATCAGCCCTCAAAGTGGAGGAGATATATATATATAGATGACCTGACCTGGAACATCTAAAGACAGATCTAGTCCTAACACTAGCAGCACTGACAGTGAAAATGCTTCTCAGTCTGTCACCGGCGATTTTAAGATCTAGATCTTTTTTTTTTTTTTCAAAATTAATTATCACTTACATTTTTCTGCTAATTCACTGTACACACTCAAGCTTCATTCTCCTACACACAAACACACACTGCAACAACCATTTTGTGTAAGTTTATTAGATTTCTGATTTGTCACATCATTCCTTTTTTTTTTTTTTCAAAATTGTTTTTCTGGGGCAAATTTGTCCCAACTTTGTGTCCCATACATTTTTTTGTCCTTCTTTCTTCACAAAATGTGTTTATATTGTGCCTGGTGTACCCATATCTTATTAAATAGCACAGAAAATTATAAAAAAATAGCATTTCATTTCAATTTTTTATGAATTTTCAAAAAGTGGGGGAAATGGGTGGTCCACAGGGGCTTGGAGGCTAATCGGGGCATGGTGCTCAGTGAGTTAAAGTAGAAAGATGGGGAAAAAAGGCAAAGAAAAGAGAAGCAAAGTGAGAAAACCTGAAAGAAAGAAAGAGAGGGAGAGAAAAAGACAGACAGGAAGGTGAACAGACAGAATGACAGACAGACAAAAAGGGAGTGAGGATACATTAGGCAGGCACTTGTGCTTGTGTGTGTGTGTGTGTGTGTGTGTATGTATGTGTGTATGTGTGTGTGTATATGTGTGTGTGTATATGTGTGTTAGTGTGTGTATATGTGTGTTAGTGTGTGTATATGTGTGTTAGTGTGTGTATGGGGGGGGGGGGGGGTGAGCAGAAAGAGGGGAAACTAAGTTCTTAATTTTTTATCAATCGCTTCTTTGAGAAAAATCAAACTTGACGATGATACCTTGGGTCATGATGAGTTGTCTTGCAAATTTCTATGCAGTTTTTAATCACAGCATCCAAGTCCTGCCACTGGTGAAGACCTAAGATAGAGGTTCTCATCACAGCTCCATTTGGAGCAACGTTTCTCTGATTGCGGTCCCAGACCATGTAAGCAACCTGGCAAAGTAACAATAACAATCACATGACGTAGTTGGAAAATGTTACAGCAAGGTCATCAATGAATGTAAACTATCCTTTACTACTGGTACCCAAAATATTAAAGATGAAAAGTATGACAAAGATGACAAGTAAGTGTACTCACTCAAACAACTTTGAACCAGATACAGTGACACTTCATGTAGTACACCTACGTACTCTACATGTGGGTGTATACTAATATATAATAGATGAATTTCATTTTCATAGGTCATAAGTGTCTCTTAGAATTATCACTTCTATAACATGACATGCGTAATATAATACTTTCAAATATACAAATTTCCTTTTATTAGCAACTTCAAGAATTTGCCTTATCTCTTCATTACAGTCCGTGCCGGCTTTAGGCACGGTGGCAGAAAACTCGTATCACACTCAAGCACGCTAAACGGCTCTTCCCGAATTTTTCCTATATATAAATTACAAGCCTTTAAGTAACATGCTACATATTATACTTTCAAATACAAATTTCCATTTATCAGCAACTTCAAGAATTTGCCTTATCTCTTCATTACAGTCCGTGCCGGCTTTAAACACGCCGACATAAAACACGTATTGTATCGGACTCAAGCACGCTAAACGGCTCTTAACCAATTTTTCCTACTATATAAATTACAATATTTAAGCACTGTAACTTCGGCTTCGGGCACGCTTCATTTACAAAACAGTCAACACTTTCATGATGACCCATCGAAGTTTGAACACAGTCTACACGACAGCAGTGAGTGTGTTGAGAGAAACACAAAGAAGGCAAGTGATGGAGACACACATGCGCGCGCGTGGAGAGGAAGGCAGAGAGATACACACAGCCGCGCGCGTGGACATAGGATCTAGCCTAGGGAAAATGTTCACACAGACGAAAAAATATAAAGAGAGTAGGGGAGATGAGAAAGGGAGGCTAGTTGCGATTTCACCTTTGCCCCTCACTATCCAACAATCCTGAATGTATACGCGCAAGGTGAGATGAAGGCGGTGGTATGAATAAGGCACAGCGGGCAGTGGTACGCACAGGCAGCGTGTAGGCCTAGTGTGCTGTATCATGATTGGCTATCTAAATTAAGTTTTCCTTTCCCATTCAACCACAAAACAAAACACGCAAACAAACAAAAACTACCATGGCGGGTGTAAAAAAGATAACGCACACTTTTGCGTGAACACTACTTATTATACGAACAAAGGGAAATAACTCAGGAAAGTTTCTACATAAAAATCTCTGGATGATGACAATGTCTACTTCGCACTCAAGCATGCTCCGGCATTAAGCCCCCTTATGCTTTCTCCCGAGGGCCGTGCTTGACTCTTTGCGCCTGTAATTTTTTTCCAATGACCCTCCCAAAACGCCGGAATAAATTTTCTCAGGAGCACCTATTAGTATTACAATAAGGCAGGGTACCTTATTCGAATTGATTCTGCTGCCATATTTTTTCAACGAAAGTACATATATTTGATACTACTGGAAAGGTAATTGAATAAGCAATCACAATAGATGGGCTGCATGGTTCTTGTGTTATTATGAAAGAGCAATTACACAATACAGGGGGGATAATAACTGAAAAATAATGAACTTGGCTAGTTTGATGAGTTTTATCCAACTCGTTGTCACCATAACCAAAGAAATACAGACTGATACTCAACAGAAATGTTCATATGTAAATCTCCTCTGTAATAATACCACATACGTTGGTATTCCAGGACAGATCTTGTTCAACAATTTGGAGCAATTGAAATACACGAAATGCTAGTCAGCCACAATCCAAATCTCCACTGACAGTAGACATAGACCTGCAATCAGCTCCTAATTCTATCCTAAGGATAAATCTAGTTCTAGCAGATGTACCAGCTTTATTGACATTGCTAGTAGGCCTACCAGATCTAGACCTTGGGGGCACGTTATAACTAATGGATGATCCACCTACTACCCCTCATAGAGTACGATTCCCACTCAAAACCTGTTCAGTTTCATCCTCGTTGTCAGTATCGTCACTGCTATTCCCATCAGTTGGAAATTACTATTGAAGTCTAAGTCAGTGTGGCTGATAATGTTATCAAGATAAAAAAGCTTATATTAGTCCTGTCGACCAGCAAAAAGCTTTACAGGGCTTTCGTTTTGCGTGAACCGTTGCCCCAAGCCATTGTTGCCATTGTAAACAAAAGGGTTTGCTTTATTTCGATCAACACTTCAGACTAAAGAAACCACGCAAAATTCTCTTTAAAAAGCGACTAATAACGAAACTAGCAGTGAAGCTTCCGGTCTTGACACAAATACATTCGGAAGTCGCAAAGTATTGCAGAAAATAGCAGTAGGAGCCATTTAATAAGACCAAATGAGAAATGACAACTGAGTCGTTCCTTCGCAGAAACCGCGTTCGGCCGTCGACAACTGAGTCATCACTCCGGGCGGAATGAGTTAAAGCCGGCAGGGACTGTATAATCTTTCACAAAGATTCATATGAGTTTTCACATTTTTCATTGACAATATCGCCTACACAACTGCAGAATTCTGTTCAGCAAATTCATTTTAAAAAACAAAACAAATACTAATCAAAATAGTAACAGAATAAGTATAAGAACCAGCAAGAAGGCAATTAATGTTGAATTAGTAACTCTAGCAATAGCAAATTATTTCAAGGGACAGCAACATATGAAATACGGTACCTCATGAGGCGTCTCTAAAAACTTTTCTTGATTTAAAACTTTTGATGTTGTTGCTCCAATACCATTTCCTCCAAAATCTCCCAGTTCAGGAAATCCTTGCCTCATCCAACGACGCATCCTCGCCGCAAAGTCACAAGTAAGAACCTGAACCACAAACGCAAAAACACAATTAAGGAAAAACTGACCAACTACAACAAATTTCATCAGCTTTTTTTATGTGCCAAACAAAGTGCAGAATTTTTAGTTCAATTTTCCATATATGAATTATATTATACCGTTCAAATTTTTATCACACAAACAAGGAACCCTACTTACCTGCTCTACACAGACATCAATAAATTTTTCTCACAAAATAATCTTTGCAGCAGTCCTAGTCTAAGATGCAAACATTAATCATCCTGGTTTCCTCTAGAAAACTTAATTTTTACAATATATGAAATCCCCCCCCCCCCCCCCCCCCCCTCCGGGCAGCAAGAATATTTCACTGCCAAAAGTAAAAGTTAACAAAAGCTTTATGGCTAGCTTCTTTCACAGACCATTGATGGGGAAGTGTGCAGTCATAAAATTCTGTTTGTGATGTTTGCAGAATTTCAATAATATGTGAGCGTGCCGGGTGAAAGGTACCAAAAGACGCATTTTCTCAAACCGAGATATCAGGCTTCAAAGGTCAAAAATAGAATTTTTGACAAAAACTAAGTTCCATTTAAAAATGGATTCTTTAGCCATTCATATATCAATAATTACAAGGACTTGAGTTTCTTTTACTTTAAAGTACATTTTTAAAGATGTTTTTTAACACGAGGTATATTGCATAATCCACAAAAATGCGTTAAAAAATTGTTTTTTCCGAGTAAACATTGCGGATGGTTTCTCTTGTCCATTCATAAAGTCAACCCAATCACATCGCATACCAAAATTTAGGTCATTCTCTCCCCCCTCTCTAGTAGCAGGTAGTGCACATGAATATCTAGAACATGTGTAAACAAAGCGAAGCTTTGCGCATCCACACCCTTTAATTTTTTTGGAGAGCAAACTTGTACATATGTATTGCTTTTTTCTGCCCAGCGCAAACCTAGCCCAGATCTATTCTTGAAAATTCTTCAAGCTGTCCCCGCGTTTTTACGCATTAAAAAAATTCTGAAATTATGCAAACTGAGCCCAAAAATGTGAAATTATGCGATTCTGTCAATTTTAACAAAGAATGATAAAGGAAAATAATAAGAAATTATGCAAAAAAATGATCAAATTTTGCTAAATTATGCGGGGTGCATAAAACCCTGGGGACAGTTAAAGGTGGTGGTGAATTTGTTTTGACGACGTAATACACACACTTTGAAGCTGTTCTTTTGTCTTAGCTGCTTTTTAAAGTTGGTTTGTGAGCAGCTAATGTGTTGTCAGGTCGTCTCGAAGCGTAGATCTATCTATTCGAAGCAGAAACAAAGGGAAACTTTAAAGCCGTTTTTCTCAAAACTTTGTTTCCGTACCCTGCCTTACAAAATCACCCATATCTCAAAAACTATTGGAGATATCATAAAAATTCAAAAAGCATATTGTTTAGAAATAATCTCAGTACATGAAAGTGCAAAAAAAAAAAAAAGGGATTCTTCAAAATGCCTCATTTGGTAGGCCTACCTTTCACCAGGCACACCCACTTATTTTCAAGTCAAGTCAAAGAAGAGTACAAAATGGAGATCGTTGGTATTTCCCTTAAGACTAACAATCATAAAGCGCAAAAAGCATGCTGTAAAGCATGGATATGCGTTATTTACATGCAGTTTTGTTTCTATTATTATTATTAAGACTCTGAAAGGGATCCTCTCACATTAAGCATGTCACTGATTCCTTCCCATCATGAGCTTAGGCAGAAAACTCTGCACATCAAATTTTTGGGAAAAGCATCTTTTAAACTTCATTTCAAGAATTCCCCAACAAAGTGAGGACTTCCATTTCCTTGCACTATCATTTTGAATTTCATCATAAAGCTACATCTTAATTTCATGAATGTGATGAGCAACATGCAAGACAGACCTCTCCTTTGTTGTAGAGAATGCCCTGGAGGATAAGAATCATTTGGTCAGTGTCATCTGTCCAGTCACCATCCTTCCACCTGCTCCTGTGAAGATCTGGAACTTTCTGTGCATACTTCAGATTCTTTGGCTTCCGACCATAATACTGTTTGCGTAACATGTGAGAAAAACATCATGCTTAGAAGTCTTAAGGTATAGGAACATTCTCCAATTGTTCAAAAACACAAACCTCAAAAGTCACAAAAAGATAAATTTCATGTGGAATGACATGAAAATCAGTCACACACTTTCAGTTGATTACTTATTTCATCTGCAACATTAAAGTGTGTAACATAATAATAATAATAAAATAAGCAAAATATCCAAAACACATCTTGTCCCTTTGTATCTTTCCTAGTGTGCTTTGCATTCACTTGCTACCATCTGCCATAAGAAAACTGAGGATCACACCTCTATAACGAGGGAAAAATGTGTTTGTCAGTGCAAAACTGATTCTACTCAAGAGATGCGAGCACCCAAGAGTGATAATAATAAACTTACTCAGCCAAAGTTTCCATGGTGTTCCAAATTGTTTAAAAACAATTTGTTCTAAATTACTTATAATTGTGCCTGAAGAAAACAGTGAACAAAAAAGTATAAATCTTAAATAAGTAAATAGAAACAGAAAGTATATACATACCAAAGATAGTACAAGACAAGATGGGTCACTCAGCCTAAAAAGTGTCCGCAGGAAGTATGCTCTTTGCTTCAGATGGCGCTGCAGTCTGTTTTGAAGCTCTCTTTCGTTTTTCCAGAAGAAGAATAGGAATAGCACTTCCTTGCGTGCGCAGATCGACTGCTGTTCATCAGCAGTTCGGGTACGTTCAGTGCGGAGTTTTAGTTTTTAAAAATTTTAATGACCTCTCGCCCTTCATTCTAAAGTCAAATTAAACGAAGAAAACCATCACCTTTTCCTCCGGAAGAGGTTTTTTTGTCAGCGTAACCATTTTAAAAAAGCGTTCTTCCGAAATTATCCCAAAACTTGCTAGTTTCACTTTGATTTTTAAAAACTCAAGTAGGGTAACTCTGTTCGCAAAGAGTGCTCTTTTGTGAAGAGGGCGCCACCAAATTTTGAGGACACTTTTTTAATTGGCTCAAAGAGAGAAGTGGCCCATCTTGTTATGTACTATCATTGTACATACACAACCTAAACGAGACAGGAAACAAATGCTGATAGGCATATATATCAACGAAACATCATGGATTGTCACAGTTGCAGTAAGCTACAAAGTAACAATATGTGGATTTTCACTGAATGAGTTAACACATTAATTACACCCTAAGGGTCTGGACGGGAAGTCTACCCCCAAATCCTAAGCAAGGCGAAAGAACCCACCACCTGTGAATACAAACATTTTAAAAATACTAAACAAATTCCAAAAATTCTGAAAAAATAAAAATGAGAGAAATGAACGTAGTTTCAGAAAAATAGAATTCTTTTTAATGTCGTATTTAAGTATGCAAAAACTGTTGGAAATGTTTTCATTAATATATTCATTCATCTGATTTGTCATTTTCTTGTTTTTGCTCAAAATTCATCATTATTTCCTTTTTCAAACTCAATTGTGTTGCTTTTCAGCAAGTCGAGATACCTTCGAAGTGTTAAAAATGCGATTGCACTTAGATCGGCTCTAATACCAAAACTAATAACCAACAAAATTTCGTTTTAGTATCAAACAGAAGAAAAATAATTTTGCAACAACTATATAAAACAAAATCTCAGCCCAAGAGTCTTGTCAGGGCAACACTTCGTTTCTAAAGACGCCTGGTCGGAGCGGGCGATCCCGGGCTAGTTAGGGTGGAGCGCATAGGGAAATTCGCGGGCCATCCCAGGTGAGTTAGGGTGTAATTTGTTAAGGAGCTGCGACACAAAGAAAATGCACCACGGAAAGACATCTAGTTGCCATGAAAGAAAAGATCAATATCTTTTGAAAAGAAGAGTTGAAATGAATTAAACTTTTCTAATCCTACAGTTGGTATTTCTGTACACATTACGTTCTCTTCAACTCTACTTTAAGTATCTTTTCTCTTGCCTTTTGAATTCCCAACCAAGTATAAAGACCACCAGCAATGTCCCCCCCCCCTCCCCAAAGCAGCTTACTCCCAGTTTTGCTCTAGTGTTTCACACTTTCTGCCTCAACTTTATTAGCACTTTGTTCTGGCATGCTTGTTCCTCTGACCCTGAAGATATTTCTCTCAGCACCTTTCTCCTTACACCACTTGTCACTGCTTTTTAAATGATTGTTATAAAGTAATATAAGCAGGCTCACCTCTTTTGCTTCTTCCTTAGACATGAATTCTGTTAACAATCCAAGCGCATCTCCAATGCATTGTCCCAAAACAGTAGCAAGCATCTGCTCACAAACGGCAGCAGGAACATGTGCAGAATCAACCTAAACAGAAGAAAAGTACAATTTATACATGTAAATTTACCAGGAAAGCTACAAAATTTGTAACTGCATATCAAATTACCCTTCTGAGCTGTGACATGTGAAAAAGCGAGGCTTAAGTTGAGACTATGATATAGATAGTCTAGCATGCACATAAAGAGATCAGCAGGACTCAAAAATATTTCCGTTATTTGTAAAAATTTCATGAATCAGGCCTACGTGTTTTAAATCCAAAGAAAATACATTTTTTAAAATTTGGGACCTGAAATCTATGTATTCGCTGTGTGCGTGTTTCACTCTGTGCATACTTGACTGTAGTCCCTTCAAATCTAAGGCTCAATGACTTCACAATAATTTATTTTTAAAACTCTCTTGGCCACCCCGTTCATTCAAATGTACCAACCAAACCCATCAAGGGACACACAGCCCAGCACCTTGTTTGCCACTAAAACATTGCCATTCACATGGTGCAGTGACTTGGAAAAACTCAGCAAATGACACACAGCTTTAAAATCAAAAGATTAGTTTGAAAACCATAAAATATCAGCTTTTTATCACATTTAAAAACACTTGCCAATTTCATATCTTTCACCCTTTTTTCTTTTGGAAAATAAAAATATCAATATCTCACTAAGGACATTTTTAAAGGACTAAAGTATTTGAGATATCTTTCTCTACATTAAAGAACAGAGTAGGGTAGAGAGGTACTAAACCATCAAATGAAATGATAAAGCAAAGCAGTTGATAAAAAACCAAATATATGCAGAAACTGAGTTTATTTTTGCTAAATACACAAATATTAACAGCTTTGAGGACAATGTCAGTGCAAACAAAGAAGCTTTTGTTCTACTTCAAGTTGCTTGAATGTACCCATACTGAAAAGGAGACAAACACATGAGTACATTATTCTCCTTTTTTATTTCACAATAAAAACATATCTTCTCCAGATAACTACTATGCCATACAGCTTAAATTTGTTGTGAAAGGTTGCGGAAATGTCAGGGCTTATAAGGCAAAGTAAAAATACCATTTAAAAAAACACTCAAGCTTCCAGTACATCATGCACACTCCAGAACAATTTAGTACAGCATGAGCCCTTGTCTGGCAAAGTTGTTTATAAATGTGTGGCTGCTGCATGTATGGATGATAAGTTAAGCAGTTTTGACCTTAATGTGAGACCAAGTAAAAATGTCAAATATCTCAGAAAGCTCTCATGCTGGGAAACCTGTGCGGGCGTGCGTGTGTGGATTAAATGGGAAAAGTTAAACACCCATAGATCCACCGATGCCAGATGATCATCAAACAAATTCAGGCGACAGCCTACGGTGCAGATGCCATCACCTAGGAACCCCCTTCGAGACACAGGGTCAGTTCGTGCTTCACCAGGCACAGGTTTGGATCTCCCAGGATGAAGAGCAGTGCTAGATTTAGTGGTCAATTGTCTATAATTAGACTTGGTTTTTACTTCTATCTCTTAAAAGAAAAGATTTATTTCTATGGAATCCTGAATTTGCATCTACAGTTAAACATGGGTAACTTGAATTCGTCGGGGATTGGAAATAGTGTTCAAGATTTCGGTAATACGTCATGTCCATGAAAGCCCCAAATACAAAGAAAGAGAGAAAAAATCAAGGGAGGTAAAAAAAAAAGAACATTAAAACAATTAATGTGGTTAGCTCCCTTGATGAACATGTTGAAGGCGTGAGAGCAAGAAGATGAATGAATGCGGAAAACAGAAAATCTCATGTGTGTACAGCCGACTCCTACGCCATTCCTTTCCTGTCATTTCATTGGCTTACAGAAAGTTACGCCTCTTGCCATCCACACTGTGCGCATCCCACAGCATGATTGCACGCGTCGCAAGCCAGTCAGGCGGTGCGGTCAACATCACTCCCCAACCCCCCTTCTCCATCCCCCCCCCTTCCTCCAGCCTCTCGAAGTGAGACAAGGACCACGTTTTGGCTGTAACAATAACAAAGAAACACCTACCCGTGGCCAGAAAAGCTGTAAAGCCAGGTCTTTAGTTGAGAATGTGAAGTGGATTTGTTCGAGATTCGAGTGTTGCGTGTTCCAAGTGTCCGGGAACTCCGTGAAGTCAACACAAAGAAAACATAGGGACTGAAGCGGGACCGGGCATCATATTCGAGATACTCGAGAATTTTGATCTTCGTGTTTGAGATTCGTGGACTGTAATTAGCTTTAGAAAGTGCATCTAACAGAAGCAGTACCACACAGAAACTATGACGATCAACTTTCATCATCATGGTCCTCACTTTTGCAAGGGCTCCTTTGCCATATATAATAAGAAAAAAGTGGCGAACGGGGCATGCTTCATAATTAATAATACAGGTCACAAACCCACATATAATCCATTTTAGCACTTTTGAAAAAATCAGCTTTTTTTTAATGCTTCTCAATGCACAAACTGATTGCAGAAAGTAGGCCTACAAGAATGAGCTGTAGGGAGCTGGTCTAACAAGCTTGACTAAAAAAGTGCACGATGATAAAAAAAAATAATTAGGGGTATGAAAGTGGTAATGGTTTGGCAAGAAGAAGAAATACCATCAGACTGGAATGAAAGCCACCTAATCAAGCTGCCAAAGAAAGGAGACCTCAGCAATAGTAACAACTACAGAGGCATAACACTCCTGTCCATACCTGGGAAAGTCTTTAACAGGATACTCCTGGAGAGAATCAAGCTGGCAACTGATGAGAAGCTCAGTGGAAACCAGGCAGGATTCCGCAAGAACCGATTATCTGTGGACCAGATCGCTACCCTGCGTATCATTGTTGAGCAATCAAGAGAATGGAATTCACCACTAGTGGTCAACTTCATTGATTATGAAAAGGCATTTGACTGCGTGGACAGGGAAACTCTGTGTAAACTCATGCGGCATTATGAAATATCTGACAAAATCGTCAAGCTTTTGAAGACCACCTACGATGGAACAAACTGCCAAGCCTTCCACGAAGGACAACTCTCAGAACTATTCAAGGTACAGACGGGAGTGCGACAAGGATGCCTGCTCTCACCTTTTCTCTTAATACTTGCATTTGACTGGATCATGAAGGAAGCCACCAGAGGCAAGCGCAATGGAATACAGTGGATCCCTTGGCAGCAGCTGGACGACTTGGATTTCGCCAATGACCTTGCACTGCTGTCTCACACACATGCTCAGATGCAAGAAAAGACCAAGGAACTCAACAGCCCATCAAGGAGTGTTGGCCTACGTATACACCCGGGCAAGTCCAAAGTAGTGAAGCTAGGAAAACTGTCAAGCCCTGCTGTGACAGTGGAAGACAATCCCCTAGAAGAAGTGGACTCCTTTACCTACCTTGGTAGTGTCATCGATGGTAAAGGTGGAACTGAGGCAGATGTAAAAGCAAGAACCTCCAATGCAAGGTCAGTATTCAAGCAACTATCAAAAGTCTGGAAAGCAAGCAACATCTCACTGCACACCAAGATTCGACTCTTTAATTCCAATGTCAAGTCTGTGCTCCTCTATGGCTGCGAAACTTGGAAGACAACAAAGACAGTGCTGAATAAGGTCCAGACTTTCATCAACATATGTATGAGGAGTATCCTAAGAATTAAGTGGCAGGATAGAAAGAAATGAAGAGCTAGGGGAAAGGACAGAACAAAAGGATATATAGAAGTAGAAATAGGACTAAAAAAGTGGCGTTGGATGGTACACGCCTTCAGAAAGCCCAGCGGAAACATCACAAGACAGTCACTGCAATGGAACCCACAGGGAGCACGAGGCAGGGGTAGGCCTCGAGAGACATAGAGGAGATGTCAAGATGTGTGGAAAGGGACATGAGAGAGATGAAGCTCTCTTGGAATGAGCTAGGAAGGATGGCCCAGAATAGAGATAAATGAAAGGAGCTTGTATGTGGCCTATACCCTGCCAGCTAGGGGTGAAAGGCTTTGATGAAGATGAAAGTGGCAGTAGTAGTGATTTGCCAAAATCAGCTATTTCCCGAAAAAACAGTCCCTGATGCCTTAAGTCACACTTTTGCTCTAATCACAGCCACAGTTGTCCTCTCTACAATACTTAGCCCTCAAAGGACAAAGGATTTTTTGTTTGCTGGCAGAGGATGAAAGTGAGCTATCTATAAAACGCATTAAATGAGCTAGTTTACACTCTTCAACATCCTTATGAAGAGGAAGTCACATGACAGAAACGGGAATTTCATTGGCTGAGGAAGAAAATTTTAGGATGTATCAAGTTTAGGAAAATAATGATTTTGGATGTAGTATAGGCATATCGAGTTTTGCAGATCTTTCGGTGGCTTTTATGAAGGATGTGTTGGGTTTGGGCCCAAAACACTTTGAGTATCTGATAGCCGGTAACAAGGTGCATTTATAGGCTAAAAATCTTGATTTTTTCCAAAATGTCGCTTAACGGGTTTTGCAACTCACCCCCTCCTATTTCAGGACCTTAGCAGAGCAGTGTACAGGAGAAGTGGTGGCACAAAAGAACTACACCTATTTGATATCAATAATAATCTATCGGTCCCGGCGTTGAACGTCGCATACGCGTCTGTCTTTTATCCCCTGGCAACGGATCATTATTACAATAATAAGCTAGTCTTAACGTAGATCTACGTAATGAATTATGTGCTGGTCTATGGAATCAAAAGTTGCCGTATGATCGGCTCTACAAAGCAACACAACTTTTTCTTGGTAAACAATCGAGATGATACAGGCTTGTGTATTTGAACGAATCGGTCTTTTTTTTTTACACAGCTCATAATGTGTAGGTGCCAGGTGGTCTGCTTATCTTCAATTTTACCTTTTTCTATAGCAAAGAAAGTGGGAAACATGGGGGGTGGGGGGTGTATCAATGAGGCGGCAGGCATTTGATTGGCAGATAAGGTGTGGGGGAAACTAAAAAATGGCGGAAAATTGGAAGCACTTAACGTTAGATCTATAGAACGAAGACACTTCCTTTTTTCCGACCCGAGTCCGAATAACATTTTTTCATATATTCGGACTCGAGTCCGAATAAGAAATTTTTTTATTCGGACTCCAGTCCGAATATGAAAAAATGTTATTCGGACTCGAGTCCGAATAACGACGGCCTAACAAGATAGTTCACTCCTCTCGTTGAGCCAATTAAAAAAGTGTCCTCAAAATTTGGTGCCCTCTTCGAAAAAGTGTGGACTTTGCGAACAGGGTTACCCTACTTGTGTGGAATAACAATAAAACTGAAACTAGGCCTAGCCACAGAATTCTACACATTCTGTGGGCCTGACAGACTGTGCTTGTATAAATAATAATAATAATAATAAATAGCATTTATACTGCGCATTTCCATTTTCTAAAAGATGCTCAATGCGCATTACAACGAAAAAGACATCACATCATAAAAATTAATCGACAAGTGCGTACATAAAACAACGTATTATACATATAATATAAATGCATATATGTGTAAAATTTTATATGAGAAAAATAGTCTCGCAGTGAGGTTGAAAACGTGTTCACTAAAAACAATTCTTTCTCTCTCTCTCTCTCTCTCTCTCTCTCCCCCTATCTCTCTCTCTTTTCTCTCCCTATCTCCCTCTCTCTTTTTCTCTCTCTCATTCTCACACGCTATTTCTTCAGTCTCACATCTGGCGTACACATGCATATATATATATATTACAGTACATCATTATGACAGGTACGCTTTTGTGAATAAAAAATGCTTCA
>NW_004797364.1:104056-134056 GCF_000002075.1 Aplysia californica
GGGTTTATGACGTATGGCGAGCAAAGAGTGGTTATCCCTGATGGCCTATCACAGTGCACAGTGCATAGTGCCATGAGGCGTGCCATTTTCACTTAATATCCTGAGTCTCAAGATCTACGCTTATTCAGTTGCCCCTCCCCTTTACCTGTCGAAAATTTATAGCTTTCCATCTCTGACCGAATCCCCCCCCCCCCTTCCCCAAACGCCTTTGTCGTTACACACCATTACGTCGTGAACACACCAATCAAAATTCAGTCTGTCTAGCAAATTCGGGCGTAGAGACAACTGCTGCAATCAACGCCTACTGCAATGGTCAGGAAAGAGTTCACGGTTCGATGTGATCCCACCTGGAACGAACATGTAGGCCCTACCCACCCAGCGAGTGATGTAAGTTTAGGGGGAAAGCTCAAGTGTGAGTGCGATGCGTGGGGAAAACAAACGCGTCGATCAGTTCACACCCCGGTGTGATCCCGTCGGGGGCAAACATTGTATCGCTTCATCCAGTTTTATGTGTATGTGATCACATTCACGATAATGGCTGATCTTTGACCCGACGGACAGTTTATTGATCTCAACTTTTCACTCTTGCTTGATCAGCTGTCCCGCCCGCGTTTTTGTTCCGCAAATTATGATCTGAAATGCGAGATCTTAGCCGAATGTAGACCTTCAGAGTGAATCAGAGCGGGATCTTAGGGGTGACTTTTGTATAGTAAAAATTCTGTTTTCTTAAAACAGCGGGATCTTAAGCGAACCGGAATCGTAAGCGGTGGGATCTTAGGCGGAGACTACTGTATATTATACTTGTGTACAGTTGTTTTAACATTTAAAGCCTTTGCCAAAAGGTGGGATACTTGGGTGAGACAAACGAGGTCCAAAAATCAACGTAGGCTCGACCCTGTGCGAATAATATTATTTCTTATTCGCACACCCGGAGCGAATAATATTAATTCTTAAAGGCACATCCGGTGTGAATACTCACTTCCTTTAAACATAGAAGAAGGAAGTGGCTATTCTCATCCGGGGTGAGAATAGAAAAACGATCTACCTCTCACGGTGAGAATTGCCAGCGTAAGCTATTCTCACCCGGTGCGAAACAAGACCTGCTTTTCCTCATTTTGGAATACTGTCTATCGGTGTGGATGATCAAATTGATAAAAGCCAAGAAAAAATTACGTTATATAGCACAAAAGTAAGCTAATTTGATCGTCTTCAAAGATGCTATGGCTATTTCACTTTTCGAATCGAGCCGAACTACGCGGGTCGCCATTTTGTTTTGCCCGGAAGTTCTCGCAAGATCTACTCCTCCCCTCTCTCTCTCTTTCTGAATACTGTCTATCGGTGTGGACAATCAAATTGACCAAAACAAAGTTAAAAAATGATGTTAAAACACAAAAGTAAATTAATTTGGTTGTCTACAAAGATGCTACAGTCTACAGCTATTTAACTTTTCGAATCGAGCCGAACTACGCGGGTCGCCATTTTGTTTTGCCCGGAAGTTCTTGCGCTACTCCTCTCTCTCTCTCTTTCTCTCTCTCCACTGCCCACAGACAAAATTGTACGCTTTTAGTAGGCTACAGACAGTTGTAATGGAACGTTTGTTCACGGCACAGAATTCTACAATGTTTCTGTTATCACAGTGTAGAATTCTGTGGTTTAGGGTGAACGCGAAATTTGTTGGCCTAGATCTAGGCTATAACGGTGAACGCGCACAGGGTGAGAATAGCCAAAAGACTCGCCTGCACTATTCTCATCCCGAGGTGGCAGACCTCTAACTCAAGTCCAAGCCAAGCTTCCAAAACTAAGAAGCAACACAAACAATTTTATACAAATTAGATCTACATCTAGAATCTAGATCTAGATCTAGATCTAGATCTAGATCTAGATTCTAGATCTAAAAATCTAGATTTTAGATCTCTATAACAAACCTCTACTTCTAATGCAGCCATGCTTATGATCCTCAGCCTCAGAAGAAACTGTCCGATTCTAAACCTGTAGCGAGGTACTCTTCTGACTTCTCTATATAAATCTAGTCTTCGACCACCTAGATCTACTCAGAGTCGTTGGAAGCAGTGACAGTCTGTTTGATCATTTGTATAAAAACAGTCCACGATCTTGCGCCACTGTGAGAAAGTGAGAAATGAGTCTCCCCAGCAGGATCCATCCCTCTCAATGTTTATGTTTTTATACGGTGAGAATGAGTCTATAAATAGATAACAGCTAGGGGACGTGAAAAATATGCTAAAAATAAATCAAGCAAAACTCAAAACTAAAACTCAAAGACTTAATTTTTTTCAAGAAAAAATACAGTGAAACATCCACGTTTTTCTAATATATCAAGATGCTTAGTAAAATAATATTGAGTGCATGTCAACAAGACTAAAGGGCTGTGTATTTCTGAATTGTTTCTTGGGCCCTAAGCCTATCCACCAACCACCATTTCCAGGAAATTCAGAGCATCAGAAATTGTTTACATTTGCCTGACACTGATTCTCTTTACATGAGTCTCTATTTAAATATTCGGGGCATACATTTTTCAATACCTTCATAAAACCTTCTCTTTTATTTAAAGTTGAAAACTATCATTGAAATATCATCAGAAATTTAGGCATAGATAACTGGGCGAGCAAAGTATTGTACCGGAATATTGATGGGTAAGAACAAATAAAAGTAGTAAATAATCGAAGAACCGTTTTCATTTTGGTTTATCACTAGTATTGCCTTGCCTCGAATTTCAAAGCAAAACAAGACAAGACTTGACGTGCTTTGCCTTTTGTATAGTGGACTGTGGAGTGAAGCGCAGCGAAGAGCCGAAAACAAGGTCTATGAGCAAAGGATACAACCACATTTTGGTGAACAGAATTGCGCTGCAAAGCAAGGTTTAATTGAAATGTCTACCCTGGTATGCTTTTACTTTTTTTACTGTCCAAATTGTTTTTCAGTCCGAAGTGGCTAGCCGTACTGAGACAGAGTTTAGACTTAGCTAGATCATCTAGAATCTAGATAAAGATCTAGATCTAGATCTAGATCTAGACTCTAGATTCTAGATTTAGTAAAGGTCTAGAATCTAGATTTTACCATAATTTAATGTTTTAAGGTTTCATTTACAATTCAGCCATCCTTTTAATGAAATTAGGAAGGTGGACTTCCGTAACGAGGGACAACCCCATCAAACACAATAAAGAACAGGCCTAACCCTTACCCTAACCCTACCCCTAGCCCTCAAGTCTGCTCTGTCTCATAGTGGTCGCTCATTACGGAAGTCCTCCCTTAAATTAATAAGTACAGCTAGCCTGCCAGTCTAGCCATACATCGTAGGAGGGGCTATTAACATTAGAAAACAAGTCTCATTAGTTTATTCAGGTTAAAAGATGGCTGTACTGTAGTTATTCACACAGGGTGTGTGAATACTATGGAATTGTATTCGCACACGGTGTGCGAATACTATGAAATTTTATTCGTACAGGGTGTGTGAATACTGTGGGAATACTATAAAAATTTTATTCGCACAGGGTGTGTGAATACGGAAGGACTTCCGTAACGAGCGACCACCCCATCAAACACAATAAAGAAGGGCCACCTCTATTCTCACCCGGGATGAGAATAGTGCAGGCGAGTCTTTTGGCTATTCTCACCCGGTGCGCGTTTACCGTTATAGCCTAGATCTAGGCCAACAAATTTTGCTTTCACCCTAAACCACAGAATTCTACACTGTGATAACAGAAAAATTGTAGAATTCTGTGCCTTGAACAAACGTTCCATTACGACTGTAGCCTACTAAAAGCGTACAATTTTGTCTGTGACTGTGGGCAGTGGAGAGAGAGAGAAAGAGAGAGAGAGAGGAGTAGCGCGAGAACTTTCGGTCAAAACAAAATGGCGACCCGCGTTGTTCGGCTCGATTCGAAAAGTTAAATAGCCGTAGCATCATTGCAGACAACCAAATTAATTTACTTTTGTGTTTTAACATCATTTTTTAACTTTGTTTTGGTCAATTTGATCGTCCACACCGATAGACAGTATTCAGAAAGAGAGAGAGAGAGAGGGGAGGAGTAGATCTTAGGAGAACTTCCGGGCAAAACAAAATGGCGACCCGCGTAGTTCGGCTCGATTCGAACAGTGAAATAGCCATAGCATCTTTGAAGACGATCAAATTAGCTTACTTTTGTGCTATAACGTAATTTTTTCTTGGCTTTTATCAATTTGATCATCCACACCGATAGACAGTATTCCAAAATGAGGAAAAGCAGGTCTTGTTTCGCACCGGGTGAGAATAGCCTACGCTGGCAAGTCTCACCCGGGGTGAGAGGTAGATCGTTTTTCTATTCTCACCCCGGATGAGAATAGCCACTTCCATAAAGAAGAGGCCTAGTTCTAACCCTAACCCAAACCCTACCCCTAGATCTACCCCTACCCCTACCCCTAGATCTACCCCTACCCCTAGCCCTCAATTCTGCTCTGTCCCATAGTGGTCGCTCGTTACGGAAGTCGTCCCATGAATACTGAGTGAATACTGTAAAATTTTATTCGCACAGGGTTTGTGATTACTATGAAATTATTCGCACTGGGTGTGTGCATACACTACAAAATATTATTGGCACACATGCGTTTCAAAAGAATGATGGAAATTAATTGGGCCTAGCATTTCCTCATTTTTTCCCACTCATCGCGTAGGGACAAATGTATAGCAAGGTAGTGTAGTTCACTCCTGTCCTCTCTTTTAGCCAATTTAAAAAATGTCCTCAAGATTTAAGTCAGTGTAAGTCGGAAGTCAGTGACTACTGAAATCTCCAGCTCAGTCTCTGTCCATAAATATATTATACTAAATGGATCATGATTTAGATTGGAGGGGATTCGGCATTTTGCGGTTTTAGCCCCAAGAGTACTGGATCGATACTGACTTGAATATTCAGTGTTGATGTTTTATCCGAATGAGAGCGAGAGATGTGATGGTATTTTTCAGTACAAAACGAGCAGTAATATTTCACTTGTTTTTAACAAGGCCACCTATATTTTCACCCCTGGTGAGAATAGCTCATGATCCGATGTTCTCACCCCCACCCGGGGGTGGGCATGAGGCGGGGACTCCCCCCTGACCTCTCGCAGGCCGATAAATTCACCTGGTCCCTTGGTGGCTAACCGCATGTGGTTGGGAAATGACTCATGAGTGCTTGGCGCTTGTTTCCTCATGTAGGCCAACTACTGATTACCGTTTCCATAGCCTTAATTTGTTTTGCTTTTTAAAATCAAATATCCATTGCCTTCTTAAAATTCAAGCTATAAGTATGAGTACCGGTAGGTATCAAGAAAAAAAAATGTTCTGCTGCTGACATAGATTAATAGATGTCTATATTTAATGTAGCTCGTCTGTTTGGGTTGTTTTTTTTGGGGGGGGGGGGGTGTTTTGTTTTTCACAGTTGTTTGCTGTTCATGGTGTGAAATGGCCCATTTTAAAAATAAACTTAACCCGAAACTTATCTGGGCCTGCACAACTTATTCTCTGTGCTGTTCCGTGTGTGTGTGTGCTATAGGCCTACTGTATATATATAGCACACCTGTTGGGTTGAGGGGGGGTGAGAATAACAAGATACGGGCTGTTCTCACCCCTGGTGAGGATAGCCACTTCCTTTCAACAAGGGGTGTGTCAGACCTAACAATAACATTGGGGATTTCAGAGGGCATGCCTCCCCCCCCCCCCCCCCCTCCTCTCCGAATTTAACCATAATTTGATGTTTTGCAATTAGGTTTGATATCGGCACGCATGTAGAAAAGTAATCGTTAGTCTAAGAACCAGAAGTAATCGTCTGTGCCGTAAAAACCCACACTCCATAGTTGTCAGTTGGGCCAAAACCGGATTATCCTGGGGTCCTTTCTACATTCTCATTCATGGGTAAGATGACATAATTGTACTTGGCTGTATACTACATGATGATGTCATGAAAACTGTCTCTGTACACTGACTGACGCTTTGTCTCTTCAGGAGGATCCGTCGCTAGAGCGTCATTTTCGTGGCCATCGAGATGTTGTCACAGCTGTTGATTTCAATCCCAATATGACCCAGTTGGGTAAGATGATGACGACAGTTTCATGTAATCTGTAATAATACATGAAAATGCATAGAGTTTTGATTTTTAACAGGCTAGTTCATGATCATAGTAGTAAAATTGTTCTTTGTTTTTTGTGAAGTTCAAGGGTCTTCTATAATTAATGAATAAAATTGTATGAGCACAGGTAAATCTATTTTATGCTTTACGTTTAGAGATTTACTTTCTTTTTCGTTCTTCTTTGTTTTACTCTGCAAGATCTCAGGGGTAGTCGACTGCTGGTTCTTCAACCTGCAGCGTAAAGTCTGATTTTTATGTTTTATGTGACAGTTTTTCCTAATCAGTGGGGCCCTTTGCCTTCAGGCAGCCACAGTCCGATTTTGAAGGGACTCTATATATATATATGTGTGTGTGTGTGTGTGTGTGTGTGTGTATGCTTTTATACTGAGTGCAGTATTTTCCAAAGAATCAATTTTGAATTTTTCCTTAGTGGCAGCCAAAGCCTACTCTTAACCAAGGGTTCTATTCTTTAACCTGCGCAACTTGCACATGAAACCTCCAAGATTTTTCGCCCTTATAATGAATCCGAGACGGCTAGGTTTTCGATCTTTACCCTAAGATCAAGGGTGTGGCTGAAACACAGCAGTAAGAAGGAGAGACCCTGATTTATTTTCTAAGTCAGTCAGAAGTTTGTTTTTTATTTTTGCTTTTTAAAAAAGTGTGTGTGTGGTGAGGTTACTTTTGCCTACTATCAGAAGTGGGATAATATGATGCATATTGTTCTATTTTTGCTCTAGTCTCAGTCTGAGCTATTGTATGCACTTTTCTTGTTGATTTTTATACATTTTACACGAATTATGAATTTTGACTCTTTATCTGTCACAAGTTTTTAGTTTTGGTGATACAGTGGGTGTCACATTCAACGAGGTCACATTCAACGAGAAGTCGGCTCCAACGAGGCAATACTTAATCCCTGATTTTTTCTTCAACAAATTGTCTTGTGTATAATTTTCTTGTCTGAAGAGAGACTAGTACTATTTAGATTCAAATTAGATACTAATTAGATATAAGTATAAGAGAATAATGGATTATGAATATTTCAGCTTCAAGCTCATTGGACAACAATCTTATGGTATGGAATTTCAAAGCCAAAATGCGAGCCTACCGATTTGTAGGGCACAAGGTAAGATGTGTAGAGTTGCTGCAATTTTTTTTTCTCATGTATTTGTGATTCATATGTCATATTCCCAGCATTGTATTTATATATATGAGATTTGATAGACTGAATATTATGATGTCACTTACCCATAATTGGATGTATTCATGCAAATTTCTGAAGCAGAAGGATTCAAATTTCACTCATTGATGTCTTTTGTCTTTGAAATCCCTTGGATTACTTGCAAGCTAAATAAGAAAACCACTTTTGCAGAAATTTTCTGAATTCTCCCAGTCTTTTATTTTAACGTTTTATGCCTCATGTTGCTGTATGTTTGCATGGTTAATGAACCTTTGCCAGATATAAACATATTTTAACACTGGAGTAGTTGGAGCGTTTGTAAGTTTAAATTGCGCACTGTCTTGCTGCGCTTTATGTTTTTCTAAATGATTGTTTTTGCGGTAATGTGTTTTGCCATAATTTGAAAATTGCTTGCACTGAGCAAATACTGTTTTTATTTTTTTCTTTCATGTCATGTTTTTCTCTTGCACTTCCAGGATGCTGTAAACTGTGTGAAGTTCTCGCCGTCAGGTCACCTTGTTGCCTCTGCATCTCGGGACAAAACAGTTAGGCTATGGATTCCCAGTGTGTAAGTTCTCCATCGTCTACTCTCTTTTTGGTCTTGAGGGTGTATTGAATGAATTTTGACCATCTTGCACAGTTGTTGCTGGGTGCTGTGATGGAGCGTACTTTTCTACTCTTTTCTAAGGGTTACTAATATCTTTACCTCTTCGTGACCTGTATGACATATGCTGTTTGTCATTTTTTTTACCCGGTGAAGGAGCCAAGATGCTGCTGTGACATACAACGTTCATCATGCATTGCGAAGTGCGAGGGCCATGATGACGAACACCATTTGTCATAGGTTGTACTCTGCTTACTGCTTCTATTAGGTGCATTTCGTAGAACTAATCGTAGTTTCACATTCAGCAATACTTTTTGTGTACAAAGAAATTTTTCCTTTTAGAGACGGTAGTGTTTACAAACCAGATCTATATAGGCAGCTGACAACTAAATCTAGCATTACTCTTTGTCCCCGAGGATCCAAAACTGTGCCCAGTGAAGCACAAACTGACCATGTGTCACGAAGGGGGGAATCTGCTTCTTGGTTAAATGTGGGGACTATCATGCCAACACATCGTTGACTACATTCTGGCTTTTCTGTTTCTTCCTAGTTCAGATGGTCATGACTTACCTACAGGAATTAATTATCTTTAGGCAATTAGTGCTAGTTTTTTTTTCTTCCGTTTTTTCACAGGAAAGGAGAGTCTACTGTGTTTCGAGCTCATACTGCCAATGTGCGAAGTGTTGACTTTTCGTCTGATGGCCAAGCATTGTGCACTGCTTCAGATGATAAAACCATTAAGGTATGCAAACATTGTGTGTAGTGTCTCAACTGATGTTGCGGGGTACACATGAATCCTAATTCCCTTTCTTTTGGTTCTAAATTTTTATCAGAGCGTATTCATTTCTGCCACGTGGTTGTTATTTTCATGGAACAGTCCTATTTTAGCTTTCCGTGGTCAGTAAGTCAGGTTGCAGCGTTCAAAGTATTTGTTCTAAATTTTTCTGCACAGTCGGGGGCAGTGTATTCTCAACTGAGGCTGCCAAATAGATGTCATCTGTAAACAGTTTTCTTTCCTGCTCCAACAGCTTCTGTCCTTGGGACTTAAAGCCACAATGTAATTGTACAGATTTTCCTAAGTTGATCTTGAGTCAGAATATTACCAGTGATTGGTTAAGATTGGTCTCTAGATCATCCACAGTTGACCTTTCAAAGAGATGGTAGAGGTCGTTTAAGCTGTCTTTTGGTTTTGGGTCTTTCTTGTTGTTGAAGACCATTATCCCCATGGCCTTTCTGTTTATTCTTGCCTTTTGATCGGCTAATACCAGTGGTTCATAGGGTTTGTTGGTGCTTAGAGGTGTGAACTCTAGACTGCTGAGAGCTCAGAGCTGTTTCTGTTTTTTTATTGCTAGTGCGGCAAAAGAAATGCCCGAAGCCCATCAGACTTGAGTCTCTTACCAATATAATGTTTACCATAATCCTTGCGCAGAACAGGCTTGGCTCTCAAAACTGGAGGCCCATAGGCTGTGGGGAGAAGGTAAACGGGGCTCATCATACTTAATTCTCTCCAAAGTGCAAAAATAGTGTAGACTCTCAGTTTTGGATACTGTGGAAAAGCTTGTTGTTATGAACTGGACTGATCTGCAAAGAGTTGACAGGTTAGTCTGATTCTCGCTGGTGTTGATTTGACTGTGCAATGATTCATCTTTCTGCTACTATGGCACATTTCACTGCGTTATGGTCCATAAGTCTTATTATCAGCCAGAACTTCTCAGTTGGATGATGTAACATGGATATATTTTTTGCTCCTGCGATATGAGCTAGGGAGTTGCCCACAATGAGTTTTCTCTGGAATCTGAGAAGTCTGTTTAGTTTTAGGTTTCTAAGATCAGTGAGTATGATAGGAGACCTGCCAAGTGCTCTGATATAATCAGTGTCCTCTGATTATTTTTTTGTGTATGGAAGAATTCCAAGCAGATTTGCATAAAGTCTGGTTTTTTACTTGAATTCAGTTAATATCAGTCCTACGCAGCTTATCATAAATGACATGAAGATGTACATTTTTACTAGTGCGTATTTGCAATTCATGTTCATTCGCCATGATCGGTTTGTGACCTACTCTGAATCTACTGGGTTTGTGAATTCTCTGACTTTTTCCTCCAGACTCTGATTTTCAGGGAGGATTCTGAGGATAGGTTTGATTGTTAATAAAACACGGCGTACAAACAGCGCTCTTTTAGTTGGATCGGCGGTGGAGTGACCGGGTCACGGCGGGCCGGTCACCCAGAGGTCACTAACCCGCTCTCCCGCTACCTGCGTCGGTAGCCGGTGAAATGAATTTTTCAACACATGTTTTATCGTCTTACACAAACAAAAAATATCATACGTGAACACAAGTTTGTTCTTTAGAGAAAGCAACTAAACCTCTTTATTGGTACGAAATAGCAATACCATGGCTGCTCACGTTATGGAGTTAGATGCTCTTAAAATGTATGTCTATTTATAGTTAGTCAAAACAACAAACACATATTGAATGGCTAATAACTTATAAGCCTAACGATAAATATTTACAAAACTGCCACGTAAGACAGGAAAATGTGTTTAGAAATTGACTCTCAAAATTTTGTTTCCAGCACGAACATGGAACTTGTCATGAGCATGATAGCCAAAACGCTTCCCTGCATTCATGAATTTTTGTATCCAATGAATTGTGTATCCTCCTGAATAATGATATACTGACGTATCTTCAATATACAGCACCGATTTCTTTTCACAAATGAACATGTACAGAATAAAAGTATACATTTATACAATTTTTCTTTCTAAACATATCCAGCAGCACGCAATGAGGGAGCTATTTGCAGGAGATGCGACACAAAAATAAAACGCATTATGTCTATCTGGTTTGAGATCCTTCGTGCTCTGGCTTCCAGTTTTGAGATCTCTTGGTAGCTGCTTTCTGTGTCCTGTTCTCCTAAAAGCCCGAGAGCAAACATGTGTTGTTGTATGTGTGGAATACAGTGTTGCTATGATATGTGTTGCTTTGGGATAACTTTGCGGGGAAATAGCGTCTGAATGCGGACATGTAATTGTCGATTGCTACGAAGATTTGTGGAAGTGAAAATCGTTCGACTGGTTTGAGATTTGATATTGCAATGTGAACATGGCTAAATCTTTCATTGAGAAGATTGAATATTGCTTCCATTCCTTTTGCCTCCTCAATTTTTGCAGTTTCGACGGAGTATTTTTTTGTTTCTGTACAAATTGTGTTTGTTAGTTCCTTGCATACATGGGGATGGAGGGAGGTATGTTTGGGGTGTTTTACGATGTTAGCTTGAAATTGATCTTTGTATGCAGCCACCTAAGCGGTACCGACAAAACGGAGAAGGAATTCACATTTCTGTTATTGTCAAACGCACACCACGTGTTCCTACTGGTGTCAACTGCTTTTTTGCGGCATGAATTGACGTGACGTAACACCCTATCTCCCTTTGATAGTTGAAATCGCTGTAAAACACTTGACACAAATGTTAGCGGAATGCGACTATTTATCTTCGTCCCTCACATCAATCCCATAAATCAAGAGAATATCTCCTGCCATTGTCTTACATAATCGGGGCTTTCTGTACTTTTTTTTGTTTGACAGTTAAATTTAAACGCCAACACACCCGACAAAGTTCATTCAGAGACTCTCTATGCCTCTCATTTGTGTGACTGACCCATTGCAGTTTAATGATTTTTACTTAGGAACACAATTCACTAACTGATTGCCAGTCACTGCAAAGTGCTGGAAAAACAAAATTCACATCATTAGAAAATATGATTTGATGGCTATCACACCGCGCAAACAGAAGTAAAGACCATCGTTCCATTCTCGAATGATTTGTAATTAAATTTGAAGAGATAACATTATTAACAGCGCTTCCGATCACATAACACTCACAATTTAAAACTGTTATTATTCCCAAACGAATCAATGAAAACTGTTGAAACTTTCCCAAGATATCAAGAAGACGTAGACGAAGCGGAATTGGTGAAGAAATGGGTTCTATGGGTAGAGTGAGCATCATTTTACGGCTCATGAAATTAGGGGAAGAAACGCGTTCTGATAAGGACAAGATAGGACAGCGCTGTGCACGAGTTGACCCCGGTCAATCCCCGACTTGACGCGTGAAATTGCAGGTCACCTGCCGCTAATTTATGGTCTACCGCGGGGGGCCCGGACTAACTAAAAGATCGCTGAGACGGAATTTCGGACGCCGTGAAAAGTAAAAGTTGGGGGGGGGGGGGGGGAACATAGAGGCAATGAAATCTTAACGGTAAGACTGGTTCTGTTTCCGGTGCTAAAACAGCTTATTTTCTGTAAACGACTGCATACAATTGGTGATTAGTGGGAGCTCTTGTGTGGTTCACTTCTTTTACTTCTTTCACTTTTCAAGAAATATTCTAATCAGCTCCTGACAGAATATGGCCTTTATCATGCTGACTCACTGTATGCTGCAACTCGGCTGTAGTTT
This sequence comes from Aplysia californica, assembly GCF_000002075.1. Classification (NCBI taxonomy): domain Eukaryota; kingdom Metazoa; phylum Mollusca; class Gastropoda; order Aplysiida; family Aplysiidae; genus Aplysia; species Aplysia californica. Next base: position 116,393 of record NW_004797364.1, read on the forward strand.
ATGAATGTTTTTATGCCTTCTCATTCGTCTGTGATGGAGTAATTTGACGATGATGGAATGATCTGGGTTGTTTTTTCTGTCCGTCACAGCTATGGACAGTTCACCGGCAAAAGTTTATGTTTTCCCTGCTTCAACACAGCAACTGGGTGCGCACGGCAAAGTGAGTATACCAAATTTTGTCGATGATTGGAGAGTGCTTTTGATATCAATGTGAAGACCGTTCTTTAGTCCCTGTATTTGTTCTGTTTGTTTGGGGGGGTTTTTGGGAGGGGGGGGGGGGTTCAGAGCAGTTTTTTACTTCAGAACTTTCAAGCTGAAAACTGATTTCAAAGATGAACGTAGAGAGTTTAGAGGTTCAGAGAGCAGAGATACTTTCAGGTTGAAAACCGGACTATGGGTGATTGCTTTTTTAAAAAATGCTTTGAAACTACAGCAAACACTGTATGGGTTGGAAAATTATGGTAGCATTTTGTCTTGTTCTGTGATTTTACACTGATTTACAGCAACGAAAGATGGTGTCTTTGTCCAAATTGTTCATACCTACCTTTGTCTGTGGTTTTCACTCCTATTAATTCTATTGTTCAGGAATTTTTTGGTCTAAAATGTAATCTTTTGAAATTTTAGGAGTGGACATGCAGTTTCAAATTTTTAGAAGACATAAAGAAAGCTGTTAGATTTTGTTCATTATGCTGTTCAATATGATCTGTTGCAATGTGATGAAAAAAAACATAAATAGCTGTTACAGTGATATGTAGATAAAATCTTTGGCTGATTTACCTCTGTCAAAATCTCTCTCTTTCTGTCCCTGTCTTCAGATTTTCTCCAGATGGCCGGTTGGTGGTGTCTGGCAGTGATGACAAGACCGTTCTACTGTGGGATCTACAGAGTCGTCAGTGTCTCCACACATTCCATGAGACTGGCGGGTGAGACATACACCAAGATATGGATAAGATGCAATGAGTTTTATTAGTGCAAGTGGAAATTTATTTGGTTATTTGTATTATTAGTAAGATGCTGTGCCTTCATTCTTCAATCTACGCACTCATACATGTGCACTTATACTTACACTCTTGTCTTTTTTAGTGATACAGACTCTATTTCATATTATTACAAGCTTTCCGAGTTAATATTTCCTTCTATATAAGACAGGTCTTACTTGATGTTTCTTTTTGCTGTCTTGTTGTATCTCTATTTGACTTGGTTTCTGCAAACCAGCTTATCAGAGATTAAATATCCAATAAACAAGTATGAAAACACCTTCAAAAATTTTGACAGTAGCATTCATGATTCTTCTTCTTGTTCTTCTATCCCGTGGTTGGGGCAACAGTGGGGGCACTACTGCATCTGACAACCAGCTCTTGCCATTTCTCTTTGTCCTCTGCTTTCCTCAGATTGTCACCCATCGTCTTTCCTGTCCACTCTGTAATGTTGTCCTCCCATCTCCTTCTCTGCCTTCCTCTCTTTCTCTTTCCTTGTATGGTTCCTTGTAGGATTGTTTTGGCAAGTCCTGTGGATCTTGTGACATGCCCATACCATTTTAATGACGTTCGTCTCTTCACTGTGGTCAGTAGATGTTAATGCTGCCCCACTGCGTTGGTGATTCTGTTCCGTACCTCAGCATTATTCATGATTATTGCTCTTAAAACTGGTCTCCAAAAAAAATTAGGGAAAAGAATGCGCTGGCATTTACAATTCAAAGCCAGCTTCATATACGCATTATCAGAGTGATTTCAAATTACTTTGATGTTTAATTTGCAGACTTCAGACTAATTCTAACTGGTAAAATGTCACATTCCTTGTCCGTGTTCATTTCTCGTTCTGTCATTCTATTTCATAATATGGTTAGACTTGGTCGTTGTATGGGTTCAGTTAATAACTTGATAGTCATAATAAAAACCTGCAAACAAATTGTTTAGTTATTAATCTCTAACTCAATGACTGTGTGCTTGTGTCTTATTTAAGTTCTTTGTTTCAGATTTGTCAACTGTGTGGACTTCCACCCTAGTGGCACATGCATTGCCTCTGCCTGCACAGATGGGGGAGTCAAGATCTGGGACATCCGCATGAACAAAATACTGCAAAACCATACAGGTGCTCCTACGCTTTGTTTGCTTCTGGTTAATGTGTTAGGTGTAGATCTATGTATTCACAAAATGTAGAAGATGCAAGTCTTTGAACTTTTTCTAAGCCGATTAAAATTTTTCTCTACCTTTTATCAAAAAGTTTATGCAGCTGAGAACTTTAAATCAGATATTCAGTGTATTTGTCTTTAAATGGTATGCAAAGATGCTTCTTTCTGTGCATTTGCTAGAAATCCAGCCAATCCAGCATTTTTATTTCATCAGTCAGCTCTGATATACTGTTTTTGTTTAGTTTCTTATTGGTGTGGGGGGGGGGGGGGGGGGGGGGGGGGGGTTGTTAATGCCCTTCCCTGTGTGGAGTGATTTTCGGGGTATCTTCACATTTCTAGTATTTTGTCCAGTGGGAAAGGTTGACAAAAATCTTTTAAGGGTTGATATGAGGCATCAAGAAGACTTCTGCCTAGGGGCATGTGTTGAGGGCTAGACTTTTGTTGCAAGTCGTAAACATGAAGTTTTTTGTTTCCCTCTTTTATTTCTTTTGTTATCCTCTTTATTCATGGTGTAACCGTCATTTCATTAGTCTTAAATTAGCATCACTTGATGGTGGGGACACATGAGATTTTTCTCCTTTTTCTTTTTGTCTTTTAGATGAACCATTATTGATGTTTGAAAATACTTTGATGATTTACTTCATGATTGATGTGTGATAATGCTTTCATGATTTGCTTGTTTGATTTTTGACAGCCCATGCAGGCTCTGTGAATAAAGTATCATTCCATGCCAGTGGCAACTACTTGTTAACTGGCTCTGATGACGGAACACTGAAAATCTTTGACCTCTTGGAAGGAAGGATTTTCTACACTCTCCATGGACATCAGGTGAGAGCTCCTCCTGTTTACCTTCAGACTTTGAGAAGATTAGCCTTGAGGAGTGGCACTTTAATAAAATAGCATTTTGTTGATTAGTAATCGTAAACATTTAGCACCCCAGTCAACACAATTTATTGCCACAATTTCAATCTTTTGACAGGCGGATGGGCTGAAAAGTATCCCAGTAGACAAACGGGAATACTTGATAAAAATAAAACTTGTCCTCTCTGATATCTGACTCGTGTCTTCTGCGTGCAATGGCGAGGAGCTTAAGTGTTACTCCTCAGACATGGGTGCATTTTGCTATATTTCTCATATGTTAATAATCCATCCTTTTTTACTCAAATGTTCATGTTTTATACACTATTGAGTGATAATTATGAGGTCTTTCTCCAAGGTTTCTTTGTGAACACAAGGTCTTATCAGTTTGCTGAATGAAGAAATTGTTTACAATCATGTTATTAGCACCAGTATCTCATGACAACAAGAATGTGCCACTTGGCCACTTAAAGTTTTAAAAATTGTTATTTATTGTTGTGTATTCCCCTGAATGCTCACACTGGTTCATAATAACTCTCTTTGATAGCCTGTTCATTCCAAATTACCGCTTTGTTTCCTCCGGGGATATTAAAAGAACCTTCATCTGACTGGCATTGGTTGAAAAGAGTGGACTTTCCAACTTCATAGGGGTGACAAAAGCGACCACATTCTATACCATAAAGGATTTTTACCTTTTTGAACCTATGAACCCAAGTAGACCCCTCAGCATGGTCTTTTTTAAAATTCTTCTGCACTATGCACACGTGCCTCAGAATGTTATGGTGTAAATCCTTCTGTCATTCCACAGGAACTCCAGTACATGGATCTTATAAGTTCGGGCAGCCAAGGCTGAGAAGGCCGAAGAAAACTTCATATGATTTTATACCCTGATCATGTTTTTCCTGTGATGTTTGTCTCTGGCCACATAATGAAATGAGCTATAAACATAAGATTTGTCGCAGTTTTTCTAATCCGAATCAATGCCACTCCAAAAATAAACCCAATCTGAACCTCCATCCTTGTGACATTAGTCAGAGGAGAAAGATGTACCTGACTTTTGAATTTGCTTATGTGTCGAAAGATTATCATAACTAAGGATGTTTAGAAGCAATTACTAAGAAGCCTGTTTCATGTTTATCTGATCTGAATTTTTTAAGAGTGTTCTTTCACGTAATTGAATTTACTTTAACGCCCATTCGAAAAGGTGGCATCTCCTTTCAGTTTAGCTGTCTTGTGTTTAGCTCATTTTGTGAAAATTCAGGACTGTATTTTGCGTGTACTCATCTCATTCACCCTTTTATGGTAGCTTTGTTAGTTCATTCTAGTAAGATATTTACCAGAATGAGCATTCTTTCTGTGAATTGTGTATTTCTTTTTTTTCAGGGTCCTGTGACATCAGTGATGTTTTCACGCGATGGTCAGTACTTTGCTTCTGGAGGTCATGATGAACAGGTGAGATAGATTATTACTCTTTTTATTTCAAGTGAAAGTTCACTAATTTTGAATTCGTAAGGCGTGCTGACAAAATGAGTTACTTTTCGCAATCCACAAATTATGGAAATATTGGCCAAGAAGTGACACGAGGGTCAAATTTGTAGATTTTTAAATTGATGCCATATTCTTTAATTTTAACATGCCTTTTATTATTTCATACTTATTAATTGTAAAAACTTCACCTTTAAGTGTTATACATCTATTTCAAAAGGTTTGAATCTGAAAACTAACTCATTTTGTCGGCATGCTTCACATTTTTAAAATTGTATGATTAATGAATATTCTGTGAACTGCAATGAATGATGAAGAAAAGGGTAGAGTTTTATGTTTTAAGCCATTATCTTGGCACATGTATGGGTGTTTGTACAGCAGACATTGCTTGGCGAAAGCTTTTTGTTCTTTGACAGTTGATATAATTATAAGACAAAAGTGTGATCTTATACAAAATAAAAGTATTTGAGAACCAAATATGGACAGTTGAGTAATGACACATGTTTTGTACTATGCAGGAGTTGTCAAGCACTGATAGTAACTCTTGCTTGTAAATGGATCAATGTGAATCTTTCAAATGACCCATTCTCTGCTTCTCCTGTGGTCATAGTGAAATTATGTTACTGTTTTTGAAATGGTGATAACCATGGTTTGAATGTTGACTTTCTTGGAAAGGATCAGATAGTTTAATTAAAATATTTGGATAGGAGATTCGGGAAAATGCTGCTTGATTTTTAAAATGAACTTTGCTAAGAAAGTTTATCGCACATTTTTATTTGGTAGCCTACTGTGGTTACTTGAGCTGCTGTTGTGTCTATCAGAAAATGATGATTAGTATGCATGTTTTTGTACTGTGTTGATCATCATGTTTTGTCCTGTATTGATGTGTGAGTTGAGTTGAAAATGTGTGAATGATTTGATAAATAGTCCTCTAGAGATGTCTTTATTGTGGATGGCCTATGTCTTGTTGATTTGTGTGATTGATGGAAATAATGTCTCTCTTTGCCGTGTGTTATTTGTAACCACCATCTTGTCACATCTGGGTGTGACTCGGTCAGCTCCTTGGATTATTTTCAATGTTCTTTTTGGTGGGTGGTTGATGGGTGCTCTGGTGCGGTTTGATCCTTCTTTTATATGAAGGATCTATTGTCCTTATCTTTTCTCCTCCCTTTTTGTGTTTGTAACTCCTCTGTAACACGTCAAATCTTCGGCACTTATACGACCTTATTGTGTTGCAAGTAAAACTTTTACTAAAACTAACTAAAACTGTTCCTGTTGTATTGATCAATTGTTAGCAAATATATCCTTTATCATGCTGACTTGGTGTTGTCAATGTAACAAGTATGTTGATAACATTGATGAAAGCATGATGCCATTTTCTTTCAACATTGGATTGGTGAAGTTACCTTTTTTCTCACCTCACAGTATTGTTGTGTCTTATTATACTCTTCTTCATTTTTAACATAGAAAGACCCAAATAGTCCCTTTATTTTTGGGCAAAGAAAACATACTATTCTTTACTTTATTTAAAGCAGAGAAAGAAGTCTACTTTCATCTTTGTTTGAAAAGTAACTATCGTCTCATGTTTGATTGTATCCATTGAAGGTGTTGGTGTGGAAGACAAACTTTGACGCTGAGTGTGAGGCAAACATCAAGTCCAAACGAAAGAGAGACCGATCGGTGGAAGGCCCCACGATAGACGACATCCACCCCCGTCAGGACAGGATTTCCCCGAGACCTGTGTCCAGTGAAAACACTGTAAGTACTAATGGTCTATATTATGTGACTAGTCTCATAAATACTGTTTCTATTGTAGAACATTGAAATGTGGGGTCATTAAAAAAGTAGAGCTGCTATTTGTGGCAATAAAGATATGTTTGTCCTGCAGACTTCATGGCGGTTTAAAATGGCTCAGGCAATCAAGCTACGCAAGAGATGACAATTTGCATGTGTGATTGAGAACATTCCCTATAATATGTTGGGAATCACTGAGTGCATTTGGAAGAGGGGGGGGGGGGGTTCTTTTAGAAAGTTTCAGCTAAACACACTAGGTTGAGTCAAGGCTTTCTTCCTGTCTTTAGTTGTTTTTAACACTGTTCCACTTATTTATTATTTGCAGGGTACAAAATCACACTTTTAAGAAAAGCAGCTTTGAAATTTTACACTCAAAGTGGTATTCGTATACATGTTTAAAACTGAATTGGATTTTTATTTTTATTTTGCTTCTCTTTTTCCTTAGATCGATGCCCGCCAGGAAATCCGCAGGTTGGAAGATGTGACTCAGGGAATCACAAATGTGATGCCTACAGAGGTTGGTCTTTGTTATGAGCATCTTTTTCATTTCTTTAATGTGTAGCAATGTGACATTTGTCTTTAGTTTGCTATTCCTGATTCTGTCAAAGGGTAAATTACCATCTCATTTCTTTTGCTGTTTTTTTATGTGTGTAAGCACGTTTGAATTTAGATGGGCAGTTTCCCTTAGCCAGTGCTTCTGTGTTTGTGTAAGGAATGAGTGTCACTGTTCAGAGATGAAAAGATTTAGCTTCAACTACTTTGCATTGTTGCCCGACTATGGTTTGTCAAACATATTTCATTTATAGAAATGAACAGGCAGTGGGTAGGTGCTCTGGTCTGCTCCTTCCACTTTTTTCCATTGTGACTATTTTCAAATTCTGCTCCTGGCTAAATGTCACTATCATCATGCTGGCTCTTTGTGGTTGGCGGGTGCTCCGGTATGGTTTGCTTCTTTTTTCCTTTCAAACATCTATTGTCTTTATCTCTCCTCTATGTTTTCCTTGTATTTTACTTGCTAGTAATACCTTACCTTCGGCAGATACCTGACTTATTAGGTGGGTGGTTGGAGGGCACCTACTTTTTTACTTTCTCTGTGTTGTTTTTATCTGTCTTACTTTTGTCAACACCAAATGACCATTTTTGTATCGATGTGCTTTTCTTTACTCAAGCAAACAAACCTGACTTATTTGTGTTGCAAGTTCAGTAAAATTCTAATTAAAACTAAAAACTTATGCTGGCTGCTACAACTTTGCACTTGTCGTTCTTATATGAATAAAGTCAAATTATTGTTAGCATGACATGTGGATAATAATATTTGCTGTTCCCCGTATCCAGCAGCTGGGCACTTCTAAATCGGGCTCCACAATGACGAGTGGAGCGGGAGATTCCTCAGCACCAATGACTCAACAGCTGGACAGCACGCTGTCTCCTGAGCTGTCCGACTTTGTGCAGCATGTGGCCAGCCAGCTGGACATCTTAACTCAGGTGATTTGCCGGGGTTGTTGTTGGGTAGATGACTTGTGTGGCAAGGTCTGCTTCTTGTACTTCTTTTGACTCACTTGAGCCTGAGCTATTTTTCACCCAGCAACCATTGCAGCGTGACAGTTTTGGAGTATATTGAATCGTTGACGACAAAAAGACTGAAAGCTGTCAAAATATAAAAAAACGCAACAAAAGAAAGAAAGAAATGCTCTCACAGAAAAAGAAAACTGCATCTAATTTGTTCGGATAGTTTTTATTTTATCAATATTTTGAAAGGGCAATTTTATTTTCACCCAATTTATAATAAAATCGCCTATTGCAGTGCGAGGGTGACTGACCTAGTCCATTAAAACTTTAAAAAAGTATCGCACATAACTTTCAATGAAATGAAACAAGTAGGTCTACTGTTGGTTCACAGCTTCCCCTTGCCTGTAACCAAAAAACACTGGAGATATCGATCAATAAAGCGTATCCCTTAAATACACGGGAATAGGCTCAAGTGAGTTAAGTATTACTATTGTCTTGATCTGTTTCTTATAACGAGTGATTTTCGCCATGCAGATTTACAATTAACTAAAAAAAATTATCTGGTCCTGCGAGGTTCATGTTATCAACTCAACTTAATTACGTGCTATCTTGTAGTATTGTTCCCTTTCGCTTTGCCTCGAAAATCGACTTACTCATATTCATTATATCTAATTCATTTGTTTCCGACCCAGTCATATACATTACACCTTCTAATTTGTGTATAATCAACTCCCCAACAGTTTGTTGTGGAGGATGTATAAATGTATAGACTCTCAGCACATCAGTGGGAGGTATAATCCATGACATGATGAAAATATACCTGTATGATATCTATGCTCAATTGTACAGGAGCAATATTTACTTTAGTGTATGGTCTCTGCCTTCTTTCTTCCTTCCTTTTTCTTTACTTAAGCAGCTGCACAAGTGAGTGTGGTTGGTGGATGCTCTGGTGTGGTTTGCTCCTTCTTTAATATCGAACATCTGTCATTCTTATCTCTCCTTTTTATTTTATTTGTATGTTACTATCTAGTTACACCTCTACTCTTCAGCACATATATGCTCTAATTGTGTTGCAAGTGCTGTAAAACTCTTGCTAAAACTAACAAGTGCACAAAGTGCTCCATTTTTAGACTTACTCCTGTCTTGCACGTTTGCAGTGTATTTACTCAATCAAAAGCTGGCAAACTCCAGCACATGCATGTGAAGCATCTTTGAATACATCAGTCACTGCCCAGTCACTAGCACTGGATATTCTATCGTATTTATAGCTACATGTCTGTTACAAACTGTCACTTTTTTTTGCAACTTCGACTTCATCCGTTGACAGTTACCAGAGCCATCAGTACTGCATCTCTTTGAATTTGTCAGGAACAAACTGAATCACTTCCATAACATCTTTGATTTTGTCTATTGCAGACGGTGTCACTGCTGGAGAAGAGAATGACCATGACAGAGAACCAACTCAAGGAGTGCATGAACAGCCAGAGGAAAGAGACCTAAGATTTGAAAAGATTTGTCAGCTTGAGAACAAAGAGATCTGCAAAAAAACGTCTGTGATATGATGGAACAAAGTCCCGCAAAGAGCTAAAGATAGTCACGGGCTCGCCACCTTTGTGCTTCTCTCAGATCCAAGAAAGCTTTGGAGAGAGAAGTGATGGACACTGATGGCTTGCTCTACTCATCTACTCATATATATCTTTTTCATTGTTCACCACATTTACCCCATAATATTTTATGTGTTGCAAAGGATGTCTTGTTTTACGTGTTGACTTTATACCCTGTGTCTGGGATAACCATCTGTACCGTAATTTAGTCAGGAACATCTTGGCATAATTACACTTTCTGTAGCGTGGCATCAGGTTGGAGAGGGAAAAAAAAACTTCAGTGGATTGATGACAGAAAAATGTCTCATAAAAAATTTTGATTACAATATCAATCCTCTCCCCAGGAAAAATCAGGCTACCAACTTGCTTTTGGGGACTTGCAACACCACTCCACAACAACCTCTGCACTAAATAAGAGCCATCATGAGTTAGCATGCCACACATTAATGGTGTTTTGTTTAATCATGCAACTGGTTTCTTGAAAAACAGGCTAACAAGAACCATTTAAAGAGAGATGACATAATAGTTGGCCCGCAGTACCTGTACACTAAGTGTATGTTGACTCCTGATTTTTATTGAGGTCCTGCCAACCGACCTCGGAGAAAGTTATAAAGCAAAAAACAAGTTGGTCTAGTTATTCCCGTTCCCGTCTCATACTGTTGGAGCAGAACACAATAGATATCTGAAATTGTGGCACAGGCTTTCAACAACATCTCTTGTTTGTTTGTCTGCCATGCCCTCAGAGACCTAAGGAATACATTTCTTTCTTCTCATCCTCCCACAAACAGTACATGGTGTGTACTTGTACTCAATATTCTCATTGCACTAGTACATGCCATTTATGACTCTAGGCTAAAGAGCCAAAAACTACGTGATGGATGAGATCAACTATAATTTTTCTCATTAACCACCAGTTTGGATTTAATAGCATTTTAGACAGTTGAATGCTTTGGTTTTTTTCCTATGTGTGAATATTTAAGAAACTCCATAAGTTGAATCAGGTTGTTTTCTCTGTTTTGACAGCTGCAGTCTGTGGATAGTTCTGAATTCCAAAGGTAAATTAAAATCAGAGAGAGAATATGTTCAAAAAAAGTTTAAATGGCGACAATGAGGGTGTGTGAAGATGTTTGATGAACCAGTGACAGTTGTCAGTTTGAAGATTGACTTTTTAAATCCCGGTTCACGCATTTTAAAATTATTTCTTTTTTAGCAATGGCGTTCTAGTACGAATGTAAGTCATTGAATCATTCATGCAGTGGGGTAATGTTGTATTTACAGGCCTTTTCGCACAATTCCTCTATGTCCATAACTTTCTGCCTTTTGTTTGATGCTGGGATCTGATGAGACTGTCTCTGATTTAAAATCAATTTATTTTTCCGTCCATGGTAGGGCAAGTTGTCGTCGGAAGTTAAGATAAAGACTCATCACAAATTTTCATTGCTTAAACTTTTCAGCTTCAGCTGCTGAAAGCACTGCAGTTGGAATGGGGTGATGAAGACATCCAAGTACATTGTGTACCCTGATGGGCAAAAAAAACCTGGTGGATGGCTAATGCTACTTAAATTTATAATTAATATGTTCCAAAGTGAACTGACCCTAAATAGTTGGCTGGTTGAGTCTAAAATTAGAGAGCACAGATGGAGAAGAGACGACATTCGTGTGAGGTAACCACATAAAATCACTGGATTGTGTACATCAGAATTGTTTCACTTTTATTTTGGAAAACATTGCACAAGTAATACCTGAAGATTTGTGTACATTCATAAAACAAAGTGAACTACATGTTTATCGTAAAATCATTACCTTTACATTAAAAGGGAAAAATAGAATAGTCTTTGGGAATAGAAGGTGACAACTAACTTTTGATAACTGTAACACAGTATGAAGTTGCATTTTGTGAACATATATGTATTATGTAGCTTTCAACCTGAAGACAGCTTCATTTGTGTCTGCATATAGTAGCCGAAGGGAGACACTTGCAGCTTGTTTTGTGACTAACTGTGCAGTAAGGCATTGCAGGCAAGTATTTGGGGAGGGGTGTAAGAAAGGTATTTCTATGATGGCCAATTTTCTAATTTGGAATTGTTTCGTAGTATTTTCACACTTCTTATGATTTTTTTTGGGGGGGGGGTATACTTTATGCATTGTGTCTTTCTGAACTTAGCTGTGAAGAGTTCAAAGGTGCCTCTTCTACTTTAATTTGTTGTGGTGGAGCACTGAAAATAATGGGTTTTAAAGATGAAAAATTAAATGACGACCAGGGTCTTTGAGTGAGATACCTGATCGCTTAACATATATGCACACAGACAGATTTATAGTTTGTAGTTAGAGTGTTTGTGGTGCCTTTACGTTACACTGCCTTCTTAAGAAAACACTGGGGATTTTTTAAATGTAACCCACGTAGATAGACATTGTTGGATACTTATCTACAGAACTTTGTCAGAACTGTAATTTTGTGGATAACATTTACCCCCCTAACCCCACCCCTCGCTCATGCGCGCGCACACACACACACACACACACACACACAAAAACACACTCTCACACAAATCCCCACACCTGTGTTTTTTCTCTTTCTTCTCACAATTTAATTTCTTATAAATCAGACAGCATACATGACAAGGGTAGGTCAAAAAAAGATCTGGGAGTACAAATGTTTCTGACATGGTATGAATGGCTATTTAAATGTCGGAGAATTTTCAAATATGTATAAAATACATCGCTCTGTTTTATTTACCTTAAATAATCTGTTTTGTAGAACTGCTAAACAAAACTGTCAGGCTTAGATTTTTTTAATAAGCACTGGTTGTATTTATTATAGATGTATGTGTACATGTAAATTACGCATTGCCTTAATCATGTAAATAAATCATATGAATGAAACTTTTTAGGATTGTTGTTTCTTTTGATATTTAGTCTGTTCATGTATGATATAATATAGATTAATATAGATTGTAAAGTACATTGAGCTTGCTGTTGAGCAAGCATTTGTGCTCTACAAATGTTATTTATTAATATCATTGTTTTTGTTATTATTTTTATTATTATTATCACTAAAATTTGAATATTTTAGGGCTTTTGATAATAGTTGGGCTGCCGGATTTTCTTCAGGTTAGCCAGGTTTTCTTTTTAGAGAGGTTGCTTAAACCTAAAAGTAAGAGAAAAAAATCAAGGATTCCATTTTCTGACGGTTTACCCCTCTTATCTTCAGTGTAAGTGGACTCCACAGTACTTGTGCACATGTGGGTGGACGGTGCGAAAATTTTAGCGTCTTCTTATACTCTTAAGAAGGCGGCAAAATTGGGCACTATCCATGAAGAAGTTGACATTGCCAGCATCTTGGTGATGAGCCTGACAATTACACTATAGACACTGGAAAATAAGACCTGTCTATAAGTCTGAGTTTCACTGCAGTTCGTGTAGTACAACATACAAGTACATGATATAAGATATTCTGATCTAGCTCACTGCATACGAGATAAAAATGTCTCCGAAAAACCCTTAACATCACAAGATGAGACAGGCAGAAAAATGAAGAAGCAGGAACAGTTACTGGCACCGAGTGCTGCCTGCATTTCATAGAAAAACAGAATAAAATGGTTCGGCCTTACGAATGTCGCCTGGCCAGCCAGCCTCGAGAGCCTTTATAAAACCAAGTACTTAGGCTATACTATAAAGGAAAAGGAAGGCCACGCAAAAGATGGATTGAGGGAGACAAGGAAACCCTGAGAAATTGTAATATCCCAATTGAAAGAGCTGCAGAGTTGGCCTATCGCAGAAAACTGAATTTTTCCTCGACGCTTAACTGCAACAGAGGATGAAAACGTAAAAGTACTAAAAGTAATAATCTGATCTAGCGCGAGTCACAGTGAGAGTAACAGGGTGTTTGTGGTGGAGCTCCACTGACCCACTTTGTTCATGAGATCAGGCCCACGCCTAACACCTTTCGTCCATGGTGCAGGTACACGAACTAAAATTAACTGACACACGCCAAAATAACTCACTAACTCGTGTGATATGAATAATATAAGGTTCTCCATTGCTTGAATCACACAACAAAGCAAACAGGATAGAAACATTTGGAAAACGGCGTCTTCAGGTAACTCCCGAACCAATCGCATTTTTTACATCATCAATCTCTATCTGCCATTTTGCGAACAACCTCAGCCTAGTTTGAATGTATTATTTTGTAACCGCAAAGATCTAGACACTATAGGATAGCTGTAGTTGACTGACGTAAGGGGGGGAATGTGTGACGACGTGATTTAATCTAACGTGCATCTAAAATGTAGGCCTACAGTAAAGTCTGAATATTGTTTGCGCCGGTTATCAATCATGCACGTTTTTAATAGTTATAATGTACATGTGCACACAACGAAAAATTCTCTCTCTCTCTCTCTCTCTCTCTCTCTCTCTCTCTCTCTCTCTCATGAACATGAAGGAATTCCGCCAATGGCTACCCATGCTGGGAGAATTAATTTTTAAAATTTAATGTCTATTTTTTGCTCCATGCTACCAAATAATAGCCCGACCCATTAGCAGACGAATAAACCAGCCCACTGAGCTTTACCCGACGCTGTGAGTCGTGAATAGCAAGTACATATGTTGAAAATGTTTGCCTCTGAGCTCTATCAAGCTCCGCATTTTCTTGATTAGATTAGGCTCGCTGTCACCACCCCTCTTCCCCTTACCGTTCTGCCTGTCTTCAAACAGCCCAGTTCACACGACATAAAACTTCGTCAGATCGGAAAAATCCCTGTTTGATATCTTGTTTTTTAAAAAATACCTTTGAGGTCGGAGAAATAGAGAGAGAGAGGGGGGGATATATATATATATATATATATATATATATATATATATATATATATATATATATATATATATATATATATATATATATATATATATATACAGTCAAACCTGTGTAAGACGGCCACCCATTGTCAAGGAGAAAAGTGGCCGTATAAGACAGGTGACCGTCTTAGGCAGGACTGATCAAGATGAAGAAAACAAACCATTCCCATCTGAGGTCCCAATCGAAAGTAGCCACATTGTTGTTGTTTTTGTTGTTGTTGGTTTGTATTTTGTTTGTAATTTTTATTTTGTTGCTGATTTTGCACAAGGGTGACAATAAAACGAAATGTATCAGACGAAGACCCAGTCCATGTTAAAACAAACACATGGGTCACCACCACTCTGAGAACGAGCCACGCTTCTGTCACAAGTTCATGTTGAAGTCCTTTGTTACTTTGTTACAGACTGGGTAAACAGTGACGATTTGTGTATGAGTTATCTGGGCGGGGCGTATGGGTTATGAGGGATACACAGGCTTACTTCACCAGCAGCTGAAAATTAGAAGCTATTGGTCAACAGTGGGAGGGGCCTGCGCAACATGATCGGTTGGAGGGACTACCTAACAGCAACGACAGGTGAATGAATTATGACTGCTTGCCCACAACGCAAGGGGCTAATGCACAATTTATGACAAAACGTAATGGAGTCACATGTATTATTTCTTGTTGTGATAGGGGTTGTGTGTTAAAACATGGTGGCCGCGGCCGCGTTGGACAGGTGCCCGTTTTACACAGTTAAATTATATAGAAAAAACGCAAGGGGGGAAATGGAAAGTGGCCGTTTGTACAGGTGACCGTCTTATAGAAGTGGCAGTCTGGGCATGTTTGACTGTATATATATATATATATAAATATATACAACTGACATCTTGGCATACTTTGATTTTTTTTAAATCTCCGAAATCTATAATGTTTGACTTTCTTACCATCGGGTGGATTTTAAGAAACATTACATAGCATTGTGAGTTCATATATTAGTGTGTTTACGTGCGAAATGCAATAGGTCCAAATGAACTTCAGGCCAGATTTGATGAATCAAAACAGAGGTCAACATTCCGATCGGGCCCGATTCCATCTGATCATGCACATCAGATCCATTTGACCAGAGGGCAACCCTTTTAAAGGACAGTGCACCCGTATTCAGACTTACATAAAGAGGATCCAGGTTTTCCTGAACAGGTGTCTAACTTAGTCTAAGAAAGCTACTGAGGATCAGATGGATAGACAGGGTCACCAATGTGGAAGTGTTAAGGAAAACAAGATAGATCCCAGTCAGAGATGAGGTAGGAAGAAGGCGGTGGCGATGGATTGGACATACTCTCAGAAAGTTCGGCAGCTGCATAACAAAGAAAGTTTTGAATCACAGAAATCGATGTACAGAAAAGTGGGAAGACTTGGAATGTAACATCAAGAGGCTAGCCCAGGATAGAGAAAGGTGAAATGTGTTTGTTCGTGGCCTATACCTTGTTGCAGGCTGAGAAAGGCAATGATGATGATGCACCCCGTATTACTTGATGCATTTAAATAGACATGTTCCAACAACGTATGAACCACTGAAGCTATCACTCAGCTATTATTCCTTCATCTCCTTTTTCGTAAAGAAGGCCAGTTGGGAAAAGGTAAGTGATAGACTTTTTAAGCTCTGTCATCTTTTTCTCAAAGTGAAATTCGTCTTCATTTTTTTTTCAAGTCGTGTACAAGTGTAAACAGGGTCCGATTTATTGGTAACCGGGGCCTTTTTTAAAAAATGTGTGTGCCCGGAGAACGATCCCAGTTGTCGGCAAAGCTATTTTTGAGCAACTGGGTTAAAAGGCCAAATAGTCGTACCTGGTTAAAAATTCAGATCCATCAGAAAACACACATTTAATCATTTCTTAATAACACATTGAAAGGATTTTTAATAAGATTTTAAGTCTAAATGTTTCTAAAAAAATATTTTGGCAGCACAATGTAGTATGTACTTCACCAAAGGTTAAAAATGTGCTAGAAAAGTGGGTCAACATACCAAGGTTAAAGACATTTTTCTCCAAACTTTGGTAGTACAACCTGTGTTACAAAATGTTGCATTTCTTTAGAACTACTCTCAAGGTTCAAGATATTTGGAAAAAAAATCAAAATCAGTGTGTTCAGCTTTGAATCTGCTACAAAAATATGCCCTTATTTCAGTATTCAGGATCTCTGACGGCTGAGACCTTTCACCAAGCACACACAGTTTGATCAAATGGCCGCGTTGTAGAGCGGACCAGCTGATTTGCTTAAAAGCTGTACACACTCATGGTATGTAATTAGTCATGCTTGGACCTTTCTAATTGCGCAGCCTCAACAGACAGTAGGTTGAGTGGCGGTGGGTGGATCAAGATGTGTATGGGGCTCAGGTTGCTTCCACTTTTTGACCACCTAACTAATAGTAATAGTAAGCAATAAAAACAAAACGAATAAATTTTTCAATATTCACTGTGACCCACCGCATTTTGAGAATTACTGAGACGAGAAAAGTCGCCTTTTCTCCCATCTCTTTATTCTAAGTTAAATTCTCCCCTAGAAGTAGTTTGAGCTCCAACCTTTTCTATAATTTTAGCTGATGAAAACGTGTGCTTCTATGTGTTATTACGTCTACGATCTGAATTGGCCGTGTAGCCGTAGAGAGCACCTTACAAAGATCCAGTAAGCCCGTGTCTGTCTCAGAATAAAGTTTCCCTGTCATGCTGTCCTCACATATTATTATAAATCACCTTGTATTTGGTATCAACAGAAAGCTTATTCAAATATCTATCCAACGTAGGAACCATTAAGTTCAATATATTTCCCCATTTGGTGTATCCAGCGGTCAAAGACAGTGGTCAGTGATCGTTTGTCCAAGGTCCCAATTGCTGTACTCATAGCCTCTTGAATCTAGCCCTCTTCCTCAAATCGCCGACCTCGCAGCATTTCTTTCACATTGAGGAACAGGTGGAAGTCACATGGGGTGAGATCGGGCAAATAGAGCGGGTGTTCCTATAATTCCCACGAGTAGCCCTCAACAAGCTCGTTCACAACTCTGGACTTGTGAACAGGTGCGTTGTCATGATGCAGGATGACGCCTTCTTCGAGCAAAACGGGTTTTTCTTTCCGGGTTGTCTTTGGGGACGAACTTGTAGTAGCGATGATTGAAAGTTACGCCAGGTGTAACTAGCCAGCTCATCATGACGTCACTCATGTAAAAAAAACAACCCAATGTGCATTACCTTTCTCTGCCCGTGTTTTCTGTGCGTGCTTCATCTTTCATGTCCGACCTCCCACCTTCAACCCTCCTTGATCCATTTCCTTACTGTTTGAATTGATAGGGCTTTATTCCCTACTACTTTGTATAAATCACCATGGGTTTCAACTGCAGACGAGAAGTGTTGAAAATGTGATCACAACTCGGACACCGTAGCATGAGAAGGTTGCA
>NW_004797364.1:139056-143113 GCF_000002075.1 Aplysia californica
GCCCCCTTTCCTCCCCCACGGCCTAAAGGGGGGGGGGGGGGGGGGGGGTAAAATGTGCCATAGAATTTCTCAACGTCTTTGAGCCCCACAGGCCTAAGGAACTTACAGACATTGTCTTGGAAGACAAACCATGGATTCCCTTTTCAATTTAAAAACAAATTCCATCAAAAGGGCTGAATTGCATGTGGATGAAAGAAAAAGGAGACAAGCTTGCCATTTTGCGTCTAAAATGTCAACGCAAAAAGAAGTTTTTACTGCCATTTCAATTACAGTGGTCCCCCTCGTTGTTGGTATCATGCTACATAATATACATGGACTGTTATGACTCCTTCTTACTAGATTTTATGTGCAAAGGGTATAGCTCCAGTTGAGAAAAAAAAATGCAGTTGATGAGCATAAACCAAAGACTAGATTCACGTCACAATCCCCCATTCGCGACAATGTAGCTCCCTACAAAGCCAAAGCCACAACTCTGTACCTACGAAAGCAAGGGATTCAAGTTTTTTCACATTCCATCTATATTGGTGACTTAGTTTGCTGTGGCTTCTGGTTATGTTCTGCTCTGGGAGATAAGCTTCACTGGACGACAGTTTGAACACATTCACGGCCTAACAACGAGCTGTAACTGAGAATGGAACTCGGGATCAGATGGACAGACAGGGTCACCAAAAAGGGAGTGTCAAGGAGAACAAGACAGAGCTCAGTCGAAGGTGGCGTGGGAAGAAGGCGGTGGGGATAAATTGGACAGACTCTCAGCTGCATAACAAACATGGGTTGAACTGGAAACCACAGGAAAAGAAATCGGGGAAAAGGCCAAGTGGAGCCCGGAGGAAAGTCCCAAAGATTGAGAAACAGAAAAATGGGAAGACGTGGAATGTTATTAAGAAACTGGCTCGTGATAAGGAAAGGTGGAAAGTGTTTGTACTGGGCTATGCTCTCATATAGGGTGAGAAAGGCAGTGATGGTGAAGAGCTGTATATTCAGAGCTGCTAAGCACAATGGAAGCTGACTACGCTGTGCTTCTAAAAAGTGGCTGTGGTAGTTGAATTCCTGCATACAAAGTCGAAAGAAACAATTCAAGGGATTGTGAAAATTTTAAGTCCATAGCATCAACAGCTTTGGAGATTTGTCATAACTTCCATTACTTTCTTATCCATTTTCGTACAAGAAGATGCACACACGTCTTGCAAAGTTGTGTTCACGTTGGCTGTACCCCAATTATAAACAAGTTAGGCGTCTCTGATGTAGACACTTTCTGGTCAACTCTTCTTCTGGTAGGGCAACTTGATCTGAAAGGTCGACTGATCTTTGAGAAAAGGAAAGACCCCTGAGACCACGAGATGTGGTGAAGCTAACACACCGTGGAAATTAGAAGCTTTATGTAGGGCTTTAATACGTATTTACAAATGGCTGGCTGATTCTCTTGTACTTGTATGTGATGTTATATTTGCACCACTGAGTATACCCCCCCCCCCCCCCCCATCCAAGATTCTTTACTGATGTAGGTGTAGATGTCTAAAATTATAACACAACGTGGTTTTGTTTCAGCTTTTAGCAGCAGAAGTCCTTCTTTGGGTCAAATTATTGACTGTTCGTTCTTCACTGCATCGTCTGGTTCCAGCATCCGAAGCGACCATAGGGCCATGTCGGAATACGTGAACGACAAATGTCTCAGGGTGGGCATGAGCCGAGAGGAGAGCGTACAAGCCTATAATGAGATGGCGCCAGACTTCAATGAGGTGTGTGTTTGGAAAGTGGTCATCTATCTATCTATCTATCTATCTATCTATCTATCTATCTATCTATCTATCTATCTATCTTTCTTTCTTTCTATCTGTCTGTCTGTCTGTCTGTCTGTCTGTCTGTCTGTCTATCTATCTATCTATCTGTGTATGTGTATGTGTGTGTGTGTGTGTGTGTGTGTGTGTGTGTGTGTGAGAGAGAGAGAGAGAGAGAGAGAGAGAGAGAGAGAAAGAGAGTGTGTGTGTGTGTGTGTGACTGTCTACTTGTCGTTCTCTCCCTCAACTTTCTCTCCGTCTCTCTTTCTGTCTGTCTACATAGAATTTCGTGAAGGGAATAGCAGTAAGAACGTGATCCCCTGGGGCGGACACCTCGGTAGGAAAAATGTATTCACTCCAAAAAGGGGAAAACTGGTATCAACTCTTATTCGAATCTCAGATTCTCATGTCCTGATTAAATTAATGTATCACGGACTGTGCCGCAATGGTCATAAAATGATGTCGTATTGTTCCAGTACGTTGGCGGAATCAAGTACATCGCTCCGGAGAAAGCTGCAGACTTGACCTCTGAACTCTTTCCAGACAAAAGCAAGGAGAAAATCCTTGACCTTGCTTGCGGGACAGGACTTGTGGCGGAGGCGGTAAGTTTTGTAAAAAAAAAAAAATATTAAAGTGAGCACTGTAGTGAATATAACATTCTCCCCCCCCCCCTCTCTCTCTCTCTCTCTCTCTCTCTCTCTCTCTCTCTCTCTCTCTCTCTCTCTCTCTCTCTCTCTCTCTCTCTCTCACTCTCTCTCGCTCTCTCCCTCTTTTTCGCTCTATTTCTCTCTCCCGCGCTCTCTCTCTCCCGCTCTCTCTCTCTCTCTCTCTCTCTCTCTCTCTCTCTCTCTCTCTCTCTCTCTCTCTCTCTCTCTCTCTCTCTCTGTCTCTCTCTGTCTCCTACTGTGTGTATGTGTGTATTTTATTATGTGTGTGTTTGTGTATTTATGTTACGTTTTTATGTGAGTGTGTGTATGTGTGTGTATGTGTGTGTGTTTGTGTGTTTGTGTGTTTGTTATTATCTATATATCTATTAAAGTGAGCACTGTAGTGAATACAACATTCTCCCCCCCCCCCTCTCTCTCTCTCTCTCTCTCTCTCTCTCTCTCTCTCTCTCTCTCTCTCTCTTTCTCTCTCTCTCTCTCTCTCTCTGTGCTCATCTTTATTCTCTCTCTCCCTCCCTCTCTCTCTCTCTCTCTCTCTCTCTCTCTCTCTCTCTCTCTCTCTCTCTCTCTCTCTCTCTCTCTCTCTCTCACTCTCTCTCTTTGAGTGTGAGTGCTTGGTCGTTGTTACTTTGCTATTTAGCCTAGGTGCGTCTCTGCTGTTTGAAACATTACCCTGAGACCCCGAGGGCACCTTTGTCGACGTCAGTATAAACCCATGAGATTTCTTTCGTTGGTTCTCAGGGCTCACTGTTGGAACTTGCGTGTATTTTGATGGCAAGAAAGGAGAAAGAAGGGATGGAAAGGGGGCGGGGGGGGGGTGTAAATGAGTTGCACACCGACAATATGACCGTCAGTTAAAGTGCTGTGTGAGAAAGAAAGGAAAACAGAAAGAAGTAGGGCCTTCTAGGCTAGCAATAACAACGCCCTTCCAAACACTGCTTCACAACTCACAACTGTATTGCTCTTCGGGACGACGAGGCGTTTTATTTAAATATAGCCAGTTCTCTAAACACATTTTTATTTTTAAGTCAGGAATAAAGTACAGAATCAGGACTTTCATGTCGAGTCTCATGTCACCTCTAATTAAAAAATCAAAGTGAGAGACGAAAGACTAAAGGTGAGGCATCAGACGATAATAAAGACTAAAAATGGCTTGTGGAGCCACCGGAGAGCTCTGTCAACAAGCTTGGACTGGATAAAGCTCACAAATAATAATAATATAAAAATCTGGTACGCTTTTTTATGTTCAGTCGTGAACATGAATTTCTTTTCAAAAATTTACAGAGAATGGGTTTATAATTTCTTTTATAGGTAACCCGCCTTACAATAACATGTTTTTTAGCTATGAAAACAGCAAGTACACATAATAAAGCCAACTCAGTAGGAAAACTGATTTTAGTGAGCGCGTAACTTGTTAAGATTTCCGGTAGTGCGTCGAGACAATAAGGATTTTTAAATCTGTAAAACCTAGGTACTTGAAGTTGTACTTTCTTTGCTGTTTTCTTGAATTAGACTATTAAGGCTTTGGCTTTAGTAAGACTAGCAGTGTGTTATGAGAGAGAATGTGTGTGTGTGTGTGTGTGTGTGTGTGTGTGTGTGTGTGTGTGTGTGTGT
>NW_004797364.1:143411-145560 GCF_000002075.1 Aplysia californica
TTTTATTATTATTATTATTATTGTTGTTGTTGTTGTTGTAGTTGTTATCACATAAGTTTTTATTATTGTCGTCACCGTTGTTGTTGTTTTGTTGTTGTTGATTTTGTAGTTTTTATTGTTTTTGTTGTCATTATTGTTATTGCTGTTATTATCTCTATTATTATTGTTGTTGTTGTTGTTGTTGTTGTTACTGTTGTTATTATTGTTGTTATTGTTGTTGTAGTTTTTGTTGTTGATAGCAACTGTTCTCTTTCTTAGCTGTTGCATATCCAGGTATAGAGATCTAGTATACTCTATCAACTGTCAAGACTGTGCATCGAGACGAAGGAGCTGAATGTTCTTTTTCTCTCGGTTCGTTTCATCATTCGAATATATACCTATATAACTCTAAGTCTGTAAGGGTGTGCGATTTATTCCTGCATGTGGTTGAAAGATGCATCTGATGTGATGTGTGTATTATTATTGTTAACTTTTTCCCCTTTTCATACTGACTTTTTAAAGAAAGTAATACATAATTTAAGCCCTACGTATATCTACATGTGTCTTGCCATTACTGAAGAGCCAAGACAAATTTCCCTGTGGGATAATAAAGTATCATTTATGTTATGCTAAGCTATGCTATGCTATGCTATGCTATGCTATGCTATGCTATGCTATGCTAAGCTATGCTATGCTATGCTATGCTATCTTATCTTATCTTGTCTTATCTTGTCTTATTTTATCTTGTCTTATCTTATCTTATCTTATCTTATCGTATCTTATCTTATCTTATTTTATCAGCTTCATGAGAAGGGCTTCCGCCATATTGACGGTGTCGATCCCTCGCAAGGCATGCTGGACGTGGCGAGAACAAAAGGCGTCTACAACAATCTCATCTGCTCTTACGTCGGCGTGGAAGGTTCCAGGTTGCCTTTCGAAGACGGTGAGTGCGAATACACTATTATATGGAAAGTAGGCCCTAATTGTAAACGTTTTAACCACGTGGGGACGTCCATGGCAGATGTTCGATCAATAACAGGACCAAAGGCAATGTGGCGGCACATTTCAAAGCACCTTACACAAATCAGAAAGACGAATAAGTATACACAGTGATTCAAAAAGAATACGCCAAAATCATGACACGATTTTTCAGAAACGAAAACCAATAGAAGACTCCAGGTTGGACACATTAGTTGTACCAAAGATAGTACATAACAAGATGGTCCACTCAGCCAAAAAAGTGTCCGCCAGAAGTCCGCTCTTTGCTTCAGATGGCACTGCAGTCGGTTTTGAAGCTCTCTTTCGTTTTTCGAGAAGAAGAATAGGAATAGTACCCCCTTGCGTGCGCTGTTCGACTGCTGTTCATCAGCAGTTCGGGTTCATTCAGTGCGGAGTTTTAGGTTTTTTAAAAATTGTAATGACCTCTCGCCTTTCAATCTAAAGTCAAATTAAACGAAGAAAACAATCACCCCTTCCTCCGGAAGAGTTTTTTTGTAAGCGTAACCATTTAAAAAAGCGTTCTTCCGAAATTTATTAAAAAACTTGCTAGTTTCACTTTGATTTTTTTAACACAAGTAGGGTAACTCTGTTCGCAAAGGGTGCGCATTTGCAAAGAGGGCGCCACCGAATTTTGAGGACACACTTTTGAATGGCTCAAAGATAGGAGTGGCCCCTCTTGTTATATAGACTCTTTGGTTGTACATACCTTCAACTTTTTATTTCATGTTTTACAAGTACAAATGCTCAATGTGGCCCCCACTTGCAGCACGGACATCAAACTGGGGTATGCAATTTTTCTGAAACGCACCTCAGGATCATATTATTGTCTAACTCCACCGTGTTGATAGTACCTGTTATACGATCTTTCTAGTCATTGATATTTGCTGGAACTAGTAGAACATAAACCTTTTGAATCACCCTGTATGTTATAGTATGCATGTTGTTGCCAGCCTTTCAAATTTTCAGATACATAAAGAAAACGAAATTGAAAAACAAATCTGCATGAATAATTAAATTTTGATTCTTTTAAAAATGGACCAAAAACAGCGTGTCTTCAAATGTTATTAAAGGACCAAAACTGCGCCTCGTGTTGTGTTTTGTGTTTCAGAGGTCCATACACTACAGCGTGTTGTGTTTCGTTTTCAACAGATATAATATGAGAATATATTAT
>NW_004797364.1:145660-147065 GCF_000002075.1 Aplysia californica
CTACCCGGATTTGAACCCGGGACCTTTGAATGAGAGGCCAACACCTTAACCTCTAGGCCACGAGAGCCCCCTAGTTTTTGTTTTGTTTCTGATGATGATGATGATGAAAATTATGATATTATTGTCGTTGTAGCTGCAGATGACTATGATGATGAAGATGTTGTTGTTGTTGAAGTTGTTGTTGTTGTTGTTGTTGTTGTTGTTGTTGAGGATGATGATGATGATGATGAGGAGGAGGAGGAGGAGGAGGAGGACAAGGAAGAGGGGAGGATGATGGTGATGATGATGATGATGATGATGATGATGATGATGATGATGATGATGATGATGATGATCTCAAAGTTTTTTTTCCCAATCTTGACCAGGGGACGCAACTCCTATGGACTTGTGGGACCACAGAGGTTGGCCCAAAATCCCTCAGAACTGGGGCAAGGCGGAGCCAGAAATACTCACCCCTCACCTTCTGAGATATCTGAATGGAGAGTTCATGCCCAAGTTTATCGTCCAACTGAGAGAGCCAGTGGAGAGGTTGGTGTGGGTGACATGGAAGGGGGGTGGGGGTGGGGTTGTTTGTTTGTGTGTGTGTATGTGTGTGTGTGTGTGTGTGTGTGTGTGTGTGTGTGTGTGTGTGTAGCGTGTTGTGTTTTGTTTTCAACAGACACATACAGGGTGTTGCGTTTTGTGTTCAAAAGATACGTTACATTCACTGTATTTGTATTGTGTTTGTGTTCCACAGATACATACGACGCTGTGACACTTTGCGGAGGCATGGGACAGAACATGATGCCGTGTGCTGGAGTCTATGAAATGATCCGAGTCGTCAAACCAGGTGAGATGTCGAACGAGATAGTAGACCTCTCCATTTTTTGGTTGTTTCAGTTTATGCCGAAGAAAGAGAAGCAATGGGAAAGAAAAAGACCCCCCCCCCCACCCCTCCCAACAAAAAAACAAACAACCCGTTTTGGCTGCTGCTACAAAATGATTCATCAACAGGATATAAATTTTCGATAATTTGTAATACATTGTAATTGAAGAAGACTATCAAAAGCCGTTTTCTTGGAGGTCATAACCAGTCTTTTCTCGAGTTTATGAAAAGAGTTGAAAATGTTCTTGTGCTCATGATAAGGTTTGAAAGCTTTCTGGGCACGCTTCGTGTAATTTTTTTAGAACTTGACTCTTTGCAAGGACGTTTGGCTGAAGGGGGAAATCTTTACAGTACAGAACGGCGAGAAAAAACTTTGGTTTGCTTCTCAGATTCGAGCCTCAGGCTGCAATGCGTTATATGGGGTGCCCACTAAGGATGGGATCGGCCGATCGGGCCGATTGCCCAACTTGATCGCCTAAAAAACGAACGTGTTCGTTTTCAGTTTCAGGCGATCGAGTCAGGCGATCGACCCGATACAGC
>NW_004797364.1:147513-155658 GCF_000002075.1 Aplysia californica
TTATTATTATCATCATCATCATCATCATCGTTATTAATAAATCATTATCATTTCATCATCATCATCATTATTAATAAATCATTATCATTTCATCATCATCATCCTCATCATCATCATCATCACCATCACCATCATCATCATCATCATTACTATTTATTTTTTGTCAGCGTAACCATCTTAAAAAAGCGTTCTTCCGAAATTTGAATTCTGATTTACTCAAAAACTTGTTAGTTTCACTTTGAATTTTTTCACACAAGTAGGGTAACTGTTCGCAAAGGGTGCGCATTTGCGAAGAGGGCGCCACCGAATTTTCAGAACGCTTTTTTAATTAGCTCAAAGAGAGGAGTGGACCATCTTATATGTATGAAGATTGTCTTCCAAAGTGCGCGCATCTACATAACAATGCCAAAAGGTGTGATAACCACAAATCGGGAAGACCAGAGAAAGGGGAGTGCAAAGGCAAGAAGTGGTATGGATTACAAAAAAAAAATTATGTACGTCAAATCAGTGGGAGAAAACTCCTGGGGCGAGTGGACAGCAGGAGATCTTCAGAGGAAGAACCAGTCGCGAACAAGTGTTTCGGCCCTAATTTCTTGACACTCTAAGAAAGAGAGCTTCAAAACAAAGACTGCAGCGCCATCTGAAGCAATGAGTGGACTTCTGCGGACACTTTTTTGGCTGAGTGAATGCACAGTATCAATTCAAGTTGTCAACATACGAAAATCTCTCACATCAACTCCGAGGAGAAGGCTATAGCTTCAAGGCCAATCCAGTGGAAGTGGGTGCACGAGGGTTTGTCGCAGCCTAAACATTCACGCTGCTGTGGCAGCTAGGCCTCAAACTCAAAGGCACGAAGAGAATAATAGGTCAAACTACCACCACACCTAGAGCTAGGTTTAATAACCACAAGTATTCAGTACAGAAAAACTCATGCACACCAGTCGGCCAACATTTCAACAGTCCTGGTCACAATGGAGCCTCCGATCTGCTGCTTCGGGGCATTGAAATAGTTCGAAATCCTACCAAAGAAAAACTGAATCAAAGAGAATCAAATTCTCACTATTCTTATCATCGACGAGCCACATTTCAGGGACCTGAAATTTACAACGTAAGGTACTAATCACATTATTTTTAAAGACCGTGTTACTATACAACTACTTCTACCATAGTTACAGTGATAATTAAGATAGTTTGTCCATCTATGTCAGATGTGGACAAATGCGGAGAAGATTAGTCTTTACAGTGGGGTGGAAAAAATACGGACTGAGTTAAATTGTGCATTTCTACCTTGGCTTTGAGCTCGTTTCGAGACGGCACGAGATTCCTACCTGTGTGGAATTTAAAGTTTTAAAAAATTCATTCCACATGTAGACATATGCTGCTGCTACTACTACTACTACTACTACTACTACTACTACTACTACTACTACTACTACTACTACTACTACTACTACTACTACTACTACTACAACAACTACTACTACTACTACTACTACTACTACTACTACTACTACTACAACTACTACTACTACTACTACAACTACTACTACTACTACTACTACTACTACTACTACTATTTACCTTTGCATTAATATTAATGAATAGCTGGACTCCCTTTCAATGAAAAAAATGATCGGTGCATTAACATCAACTGAAAGTCATTGGTCTACTATACTAAACACTCTACTGCAATAAATCTTCAGAATGCAAAAAAAAATAGAAGGTCTAGATCTATACTCTCAAAACAAAATGTGCCTCACGAAATATCACTTTCGGCACCTCCGCGGTGAAGGAGAGCTACGCAGGTTTAGATCTATTTCGTTTCTCGGTGGAATTATCAGAAAGGCCAAAGAAGGACCGGACCTTTTGTCAAATATATTTGTCTAAATTCAGGAAATGAATAAATAAAAAATCGGGCTCCGTCATGGGGACTTATCTATCTTTTTGCGGGTACTTGTCAACTTTCAACTCTGTAGCTGTCGTAGTTTTATGGGAAAAATGACACATGCGTTTCCAAGTTGCCAAATATATAATAGATATAGATTTATAGACTGATTCTCTATTCCGCTTTCGTGGTTGTACACTCCAGAATGTCAAAATGTGTGGAAACAGTGCGAACGGCTAGTGAACTGAAACCTCACTTGTTTACCATGGCGTCTTAGAAGAAGACGGACTTTCCCAAGATTAGATTAAACGAAACTAATGAAAAACTGAAAATTAAACTACAATGACTTCAGGCTCCTCAATAAAACTGTGCTCCCTTTAAATGATTCTGAACGACCATTAATTTGGTCAAATTCGAAAGTTAAGTGGTTCGAAAGTTTTAGGCAGCCAAAGTGACGGCTTTCACAAATACAATATACTAAATGGACCCCCTTTCGGTGAAAGGAAGGATCGGTGCATTAACAACAACTGAAAGTCATTGGCCTACTATATTTATACTCTACTGAAATGGAGCAATTGTTTACAATGGCGTCAAAGGTCGTACATAATTAACAAGATGTTAATACACCGATCATTCCTTTCATCGAAAGGGGTCCAGCTAGTACATTATATTTGTGAAAGTTCGTCACTTTGACCGCGTAAAACTTCTGAACCACTTAAACTAGGAATTTGACAAAATTAATGGTGGTTCAAAATCATTTAAAGGGTGCACAGTTTCATTGAGGAGCCTGGAGTCACTGTAGTTTAATTTTCAGTTTTTCATTAGTTTCGTTTAGAACTAATCTCAGGAAAGTCCGACTTCAAAGACGCCATTGTAAACAAGTGAGGATTCCCTGAAATGTGGCTCGTCGGTGATAAGAATAGTGAGAATTTGATTCTCTTTGATTCAGTTTTTCTTTGGTAGGATTTCGAACTATTTCAATGCCCTGAAGCAGTAGATCGGAGACTCCATTGTGACCAGGACTGTTGAAATGTTGGCCGACTGGTGTGCATGAGTTTTTCTGTACTGAATACCTGTGGTTATTAAACCTAGCTCTATGTGTGGTGGTAGTTTGACCTACATATTGGGCTGGACAGACTTTACATGATATAAGGTAAATTACGTTTTTGGTTTCACAGGTGATGCTGTGAGAAAGTTTTTTTAAAAGTGGGGCCTTCTACAAAGTTGATCACTTTCCTGTAAGCAAGCATACGTTTTGCATCTAGGTTTTTGACAAGGATAATTTTGAGGCGGGGTAAATGGGCTTATCGGAGGTGAGGATGTGGGTGTTACTGCTCTAGTGCGAATGAGGAGGTTGCCAAGATTAGGGGGCTGCCGAAGTGCAACCAGAGGGGGATCGGGGAAATAGGCTTTCATCTTGTCTGATTTTTCCTAAATGTTTTTAAGTTGGCAGTGGATTGTATGTACATTGGGTAGTTTTTGGTGATGAGTTGTGACCAAAATGGTCTTTTCTGTTTGGGCTTGGGGTTTGTACGTCAGAAGGTTTGTGTTGTTCAATTTGCTGACTTTCTCGATAATGGGAGTAATACAATTTTTGCGGTATCCACTGTGAAGAAGATTAGCTGTGAATTACGCTATCCGTTGTTTAAAAGAATTTTCACAGGAGGAAATGCGGCAGAGTCTAAGGGCACCACTATAGACCACAGAACGGAATATGTGTTTGGGATGGTTTGAAGAAGGTGGGAGATAACGGTTGGATTCTGTAGGATTTTTTGTACAGGTCTGTTTCAATTTATTTATTTATAATGAGGAGGGACAGGTCCAGGAAAGAAGTGGATTTTCCTGGGCTGGAAAAAGTAAATTTGATGCTGTGATGCGCCTTGTTGAGATCAGTGAGAAATGTTTGGGTTGTTTCAGAGCAACCATTGTGCAGGGCGATAATTTCGTCCCTGTAACTCATAAGTAGAAATGGTTGGTTGGCAAGGGGGGACGTATTTGCGCCAAAATTCAGCCATAAGAATGTTGGCATAGGAGGGGGCCACCAGGGTACCCATCGCTGTGCCGATCAGTAGGAGAAAATTTTGATTGTTGAATGAAAAATTGTTGAGGGTGAGGGCTAGGCCTAGTTTCAACAGTTTGCAAATTTCTAAAGTTTGAGTTAAGGAGTTACGTTTGAGTTAAAAAGTTAACATAAATTCTTTTAATAATCATTATTATTATTATTATTATTATTATTATTATTATTATTATTATTATTATTATTATTATTATTATTATTATTATTATTATTATTATTATTATTATTATTATTATTATTATTATTATTATTATTATTGCTTAACCTATTCCAGGAGGCTACGTGGTGAACTTGTTCCGGGAAGAGATCCTGCTGTCTGTGGAGGAGTACATGGACCGCCTGGAGCCGCTGATGGAGAGCCTGGAGACTCAGGGCAAGTGGAAGCGGCTGTCACGTGAGAGGTACCCCGAGTACCAGGTGGACCGGGTGGGCATCATCAATGTTCACCAGGTGTGCTGATTGCACAAACGCTGACTGCCATCTGGCACCGAAGTGACCGCATACAAATTAGGATTACTATTATCATCGGCTAGCTGTTAGGATGTATTAGGTCCAGAAATCAAAATGTTACCGGGGGGAAAAACGCATTTCATTCATTTATCACTTGCTCCTTCTTTACATTTTGGGGTTTGGTTTAAGATTGCTTTTTCTTTGCGGAGGGAGGGGGGTCTTTTGTTCTTGGCAAATTCCAAGATCAACGTAATGGGAACATTTATTTTCCAGAAATGATAATGAAATGCCATGGTCAGAGCCAGTCTTTTAGCCACAATATGGCTATCACTAAAGTGTCAAAGGACCTCAGGATCCACCCTAACTGTAGGTTTCAGCACGTTTTTGCTACAAGGGGGGTGGATTTAAAAGTACACAAAGTAACTTATTGAAATTTGGTGTGTGTATTTGACCGGTTGATTCCTTTAGCTAAGTTGTAAAGGGTTGTTGTTGTTTTTCCATCAGTTTGATGGGGTTTTTAATTTTCATGATCAAAATTCAAACTTACTTCTCAGGAAATCATTAGCCTTGCTGCAGAAAGGAAATGATAATTGGCTTCCTCCTTTGTGCTTATTCATCCCCATCTTTTCTTTCATTAAGTTTTACGTGGATGTGTTCAGCAATTGTAAGAGATACACGTTGCTTTTCCACATCTGATCTACTGCGAAGACAATTGAGAACTAGATTTATTACAGATACGAGTAGCTCGATTCGATTTTGACGTTGGATGCCATTGATGCATTCAGTGCCAGCACTCTGCATTAGTTCAGTTAACGTGGTGTCTCTTTTCTCCATAATATCATAACGTAGGCCTATGCCTCGATTAATGCTGTCGTGTATTTGTCTCAGGTCAATAAAAATTATCCTTTCATCAATTTAATTTTTATTGTTATTATTTCAAAACATAGACATAAAAGAAGATGTTTAATCCATACTGAAAACGTCAAAATATTTACTACTACTACTACTACTACTACTACTACTACTACTACTACTACTACTACTACTACTACTACTACTACTACTACTACTACTACTACTACTACTACTACTACTACTACTACTATTACTACTACTACTACTACTACTACTACTTCTACTACTACTACTACTACTACTACTACTACTACTACTACTACTACTACTACTACTACTACTACTACTACTACTACGCCGCCGCCGCTGCTGCTGCTGCTGCTGCTGCTGCTGCTACTACTAGTACTGCTACTACTATTACTACTACTATTATTACTACAACAACTATTACTACTACTACTAATAATAATAACAATAACAACAATTATATTATTATTATTATTATTATCATCATCATCATCATCATCATCATCATCATCATCATCATCATCATCATCATCATCATCATCATCATCATCATCATCATCATCATCATCATCATTATTATTATTATTATTATTATTATTATTATTATTATTATTATTATTATTATTATTATTATTGTTATTATTATTATCATCTTATTATAATGGAGCTAAGCCCGTTTGTGGGGTCAGTATACATTTTTATATGGGTGCCCATAAAATCTACAAAAATATGATTCAGACAAGAATTGACCGAAAGGGTTACATGGGCGTATTTTCAAAGTTCGAAAACGACCTTTTGATTTTCAGGTTTGATGGTTTTTCCTGTAAATCGAAGCTCTCATATGTTTTCAATGTGCCATTAGCCATTTCATATTTTACTGGGGACTACTTCCATTTCATATTGTGCTTCTTCGTTTATGTGCGACAGCTTCCTCTACTATTTCCAGATCTAGAATCTCGATACATGTATCTGACTCTGTTTGGATGTGTGCTTCGTAGTGTTGATGGATATATCTACTTCAAACCACACTTTATTGTATTGACTTTTTCTAGATACATTTGGGATAGTCATGTCCCCAAGACGTTGAGTTCGTTTAGACCCACAACATGTTTACTTCGTTGTATTGGCGCGTATTTGGTGTGTTTGTTTGTTTGTTTGTTTGTTTGTTTGTTTGTTTGTTTGTTTTTTAATAGAGCAAAATTCTAGATCTCGATCTCTTTGTATCCTCGCTGTATTTGAAGCACAGAATTCAAGACTGATTTGGAGTAGCTAGCAAAAACAAAAGTGCCGTTTGGGCTTTGTGCCTGAAGGTTCATGGGTTTGAGCCCTGCCGCAGTGAGCCGAAATTGTGTCCTTGGTAGAGGTATGTTGTGTGAATCTTCCTCACCCGGCTGTAGGCGGGAAAGATGCCTTGTAATAATAATAATAATAATAATAATAATAATAATAATAATAATAATAATAATAATAATAGATCAAATAATAATAATAGTAACAATAATAATAATAATAATAATAATAATAATAATAATAATAATAATAATAATAATAATAATAATAATAAAAATATCTATTTAAAAAATAATAATAATAGAAATAGTAATCATTTGCACTTTAGTTCTTCAAACAATCCAGTGATCAAACAGGCCCGCACAGACACCATATGAAACCAACTTCCACTGTTTCAGAAAATACTTCTAAGCCGCACATACTGCTTGGTTTGTGCGTTTCTTTGTTTGTTTGTTTGTTTGTTTGTCCGAGTAAAGAAAACCACAGTGACACAATAACGATGTGGTTTGCTCCTTTTTCCTTTTTAAAAAACTATCGTCCTTATCTATCTCCCTTCTTTTAGCGTGTTTGTTACTCTTTTGTAAAGCCTCCAATCTTCGGCCCCTATATGACCTTTTCGTGTTGCAAGTGCCGTAAAACCCTTAATAAAAATGAACATTAAACAATAACGGTCACCAGGCGCGTGAAAAACAAGCCAAATAGACAGAAGCATAAGACAGAAAGCAAAGAAGTATCACCTACCAGCGCGCCCTCTAGCCACCCACAGAGTTCTTAGTGGAACCGGGGGACAAATTTAGGAAAAAAAGGACAGGTGTTGAGCCTACTTCTTACATGTAGAAATGTAGACGTTTATAGCGTCTCCCATATGTTTGTGTATGTAGCTTTGTCACGATCAATGGTGTAAAAGGAAGTTGGTCACTCCCCCTTTCCTAGCTTAATTAACAACGTGATAAAAATAAACAATGTTAACCTTTGAGAAAAAGGCATAATATGTACATCCTATGCGCTATTTTATTATGGAAACTTTTATAAACGACACCAAACGATTCCAAAATGTTTTTGACATCCAATGGCCGTAAACACTAAACAAATCACTTAACTACCATTGTGAAGAATGGACAGAGCCAGAGCTCATAACTGTAAAGACACCCTTATTCAACATGTTACTTTAAATCAATGTTCACATAAAAGCAAATGAAACTTACTTTATGTTTTAAAGTCTCGTCCCGCGATTCCTAGAAGTATGTTTCCATCACGAGTTCGTGTCTTTGTCAGCACTTTTATTGGCACAGATATTTGTGGTGTAGAAGTTAGGCACTCGATTCCTGTGAGGAAAGAGTTTTGTCGAGTATCTCTGTCTTTTTGCCGGGATGTTGTATCTCTCTCAACACGGGCTGGCCCTGATAAGCAGGGTTGTGGCCCGTCTGCTAAATGGTCCAAATTGTGTCGTTGACGGCGTGAAATAATACATAAAAAATAACAGCAAAATGATACGCTCAACACCTCCTACTTCGTCCTCCCTGGACGTTTTGTCGCAATATCTCTATCTTCTCTCTCCCCC
>NW_004797364.1:157160-161931 GCF_000002075.1 Aplysia californica
GAGAGAGAGAGAGAGAGAGAGAAAAAAGAAAGAGAGAGAAAGAGAGAGAAAGAGAGAGAAAGAGAGAGAAAGAGAGAGAGAGTGACGGAGAGAGAGAAGGGCGGAGAGACAGGGGGATGGGGGGGAGGACTAAAAGAGTTAGTGATGATGAGTTGGGTGGGGGAGGCTCGGTGTTGGTGAACACAAGCCAGTGCGACAGTGAAATCCCCTCATCCCAGTCCGGAAATGGGTAGCCTTTGTCCAATCCCTGAGGAAAGAAGCCTTGCACCGTCACACGAGACACAGAAATACCCGAAGAGAAAAAAATAACCAGCCAAATCTACGAGTTGTGACATCAAAACTGGACAACCCAGTCGATTACCTTTTTTTTCATGCTACCAGATGGCAACGACATTTAACTCTATCTTGAAAAAAAAATCGATATGTTATTCTCCTGAGCTTTAATATCATTTTCTAAAGGAAGACCCAGATTACTTCAAAGCAAATCTCGTTGTCAGTTGATGCATTTCGACCGGCCATCTCAGCAACAAGACTGCAAAATCGAGAAATAGAGGTATTTTTTAAAATGTGTGCATCGACTTAATTTCGCCTTTCTTTCCTTGAAGGCTGGTCGTTTTACACAGGCGGTCGCTTTATAAAGGTGTGCAAGTGCAATTTCTAAATGAAATAACGACTACTTATAAATAGATAAAAAGAAATGCGGTAATAAACCTAGAGATTTACGTAACCCGGGAATTTCGCTTGTATTCATAGTCCACCCAGAGAGCCTGAGACAGTTTCAAGCCCGGCAGTGAGGGGGTTAAGGACCAGTCGAGTTCATTTCCGTAACACAAACAGCCGTTGCAACAACAAAAAAAGGCTTAATTCAATCCAGTTTTACGCAAGACCGAGATCGAGTCATTAAAGAGGCAGGACCGGCATCTGTGGTACCATAATAATGAGAAGAAGAAGAAGAAGAAGAAGAAGAAGAAGAAGAAGAAGAAGAAGAAGAAGAAGAAGAAGAAGAAGAAGAAGAAGAAGAAGAAGAAGAAGAAGAAGAAGAAGAAGAAGAAGAAGAAGAAGAAGAAGAATGATAATAATAATAATAATAATAATAATAATAATAATAATAATAATAATAATAATAATAATAATAATAATAATAATAATAATAATAATAATAATAATATTTGCCCCAAATTACCATCAGTTTAAAGGGCTAGTCATCGATTATTTTACTCCAGCAACGGAAGAAGAAATCAAAAAGATCATATTAGATAGTCCATCAAAAAGTTGCGCCTTAGACCCCATGCCCACCAGCCTTTTAAAAAAATGTTTGCATGAACTTCTTCCACATATCACCCAAATTGTAAATGATTCTCTCCTCACAGGCACAGTACCAAATTGCTTTAAGACAGCACATATTAGACCCCTTTTGAAAAAATCTGGACTCGATGAAAAGGACTTTAAAAATTTTTAACCAGTTTCAAATCTTTCTTTCCTTTCCAAAATTCTGGAAAAAGTTGTATCTAATAGACTGTTTCATCATATTAAAGCAAATAATCTTAGCGAAGTCTATCAGTCAGCATATAAGGCACACCATAGTACCGAGACAGCGTTACTTAGGGTCTGTACTTATATTTTAAAATATATTGATGAAAAAAAGGTATGTCTTCTTACTCTTTTGGACCTTTCGGCTGCATTCGATACCATTGATCATGATATTTTACTCGAGAGATTAAATACTACTTTTGGCATAAAGGGTACTGTCCTGCGATGGTTTGAGTCATATTTTAAGGATCGAACACAAGCAGTTGTGGTTGGAAACACGTGTTCTAATAATGTTTTGCTTAGATGTGGTGTTCCTCAGGGGTCTGTTCTTGGACCTGTCTTGTTTACAATGTATACACAACCTATTGCTGATATTTTAAGACAATATGGCATGAATTACCATCTTTATGCTGATGACACTCAAATTTATAAGTCTATTGATTTCGATCAAATACCACTTTTAGTCGACTCTACTGAACAATGTACTAGAGATTTAAAAATATGGATGACCAGCAATAAATTGAAACTAAATGATGACAAGACGGAAATAATGTTGAGTGGAAATACAAAAGCCATTAAAAATATCCCAGAGCTACAAATTGATATTAATAACCATACCATTCGTTCAAAAAGAAGTCTTAAAAATCTAGGGGTTCAGTTGGATTATGATATGTCTATGTCCTCCCAAATAAGCCAGCTCAGCAAAAGTATTTACTTTCAGCTTAAGAAAATTGGCAGTGTAAGAAATTATTTAACTAAAGCAGCAGCCAAGACACTTGTAACAACACTCAATTTATCAAAGTTAGATTACTGTAATGTTATTTTGTCCGGTTTGACATCCGAAAAACTATCAAAGTTACAAGTACTCCAAAATCAAGCAGCAAAATTGATAATGAAACAAAAGAAATCAGCCCACGTAACACCAATTCTGAAAGAACTACACTGGCTGCCAATAAAAGAAAGGATTAAATACAAAACTGCCGTTCTCTGTTTTAAATGTATAAATGATAGTGTACCTTTTTATCTTAAACATTCCTGGAATTATATAATCCACCTAGAGCCCTTAGATCAGCCTCTGACAATCTAATTCTTAAAACTACAAAACAAAACTACAAAACATACGGCGAGCGTTCCTTTTTGTTCTTTGGTCCCCAGGTATGAAACGAAATCCCATATAAAATAAGATCTGCCCCAACAATTTCCATTTTCAAAAATCAGCTGAAGCATTTTTTATTCACAAAAGCATACCTGTCATAATGATGTACTGTGATATATATGCATGTGTATGCCAGACTGTGAGACTGAAGAAATAACGAGTGAGAATGAGAGAGAGAAAAAGAGAGAGATAGACAGAGAAAAGAGAGAGAAAAGAGAGAGATAGCGAGAGAGGGAGAGAGAAAGAGAGAGAGAGAGATAGAGGGAGAGGGAGAGAGAGAGGGAGAGAGAGAGAGAGACAGAGAGAGAGAGAGAGAGAAAGAGAGAGCGAGAGAGAGAGAGAGAGAGAGAGAGAGAGAGATAGAACGGAAATGTTTTTCTGTCTGTATGGAATTGGTGTTTTAATGAATGTTTCTAGTTACTCACGTTTCAACTGTATTTTGACTGTTCGTGAATTTATATTGCATTGTATATTTTTAGTGAACACATTTTCAACCTCACTGCGAGACTGTTTTTCACGTATGCATTTGTATTATATGTATAATACTCTGTTTTACGTACACATTTGTGTCGATTAATTTTTAAGATGTGATGTCTTTTTCATTGTAATGCGCATTGAGCATCTTTTAGGAAATGGAAATGCGCAGTATAAATGCTATTTATTATTATTATTATAATAAATAGCATTTATCCTGCAAATTTTCATTTTTTAAAGTTCAATGCGCATTACATTTTAACATATTAAAAATTAATGGACATCTGCGTATGTAAAACAGTATGTAACAAATGTATTTTATAAAATCTCGATGAAAAAATAAGTCACGCAGAGAACCTGGCAATGCGTGCACAAAAAATGAAGTAAATGCTATAAAAACCCACTAACGGTCATTATAACGGTCACGATTGGGCGTTCGCCGTCGCACGCAAAAGATGTGAGTTCGATTCCCAAGTGGGAAGGTTGTAATTGAGGTGATGCAGGATAGAGAGATAGTAAGATGGGATGAGGAAAGATGCCGTGTTAGGGGAATTTTCTATGGAGTCCAATGCTATGTCATTGGCAGTAGCTTCCACAGAGAAAATGGAAGCTTCGGGATGGACTCTCCTCTGGTAGGTGCTGTTTGAAGACAGGGGGGCGGCGCCCACAAGTTACAACAAAAATACACGCTTTGACTGAAACTGGGAAAAGTATTGTGTTCTCATGGCTACCTAGCCATGTGGGCATCCGAGGAAACGAGCAGGTGGATCTCCTGGCAAAGGAATCCTTGTCCCTCCTTCAGGGGTCAATGACGAACACTCTCCCACAGACTGACCAAATAAAGTAAAAATCAACACCTCCAGCCTGTGGGAG
Organism: Aplysia californica; assembly: GCF_000002075.1. Classification (NCBI taxonomy): domain Eukaryota; kingdom Metazoa; phylum Mollusca; class Gastropoda; order Aplysiida; family Aplysiidae; genus Aplysia; species Aplysia californica. The sequence continues at coordinate 161,194 of NW_004797364.1, forward strand.
TCACATTGGGGAAACTAATAATCAGCAAACCACAACATTATGCTCAAATTATGCTGAGTGCGATTTAGAGCCATCTGTGAAGATTAGCTCCGCACAAGGGGTTTTCAATAAGTGTTTTGCATTGTGTTTTGAATGTTTGGTGTTTGTGCTTGCTTTGTTGTGTGTGGTCAGCTGTAAGTCTACTTTTGCCTTGGTGAGGTACCACGGAGGGAGGACGGGGAAAAGAAATTGTTGGATGTCTTATTTGGAAAAGTGTATATCTTTTAGGTTTGATGAGTTTTTCGTCATTGTTTTTCTTTTAATTTGTTTATGATGCCTGGGTTTGTTCTGAAAATGCAGTTGTGTGCTGGGTTCTCTGATGTTGAGGTCTGTTTAATTGTGTATTGTAGTGAAAGTTGTGTACGTCTGAGTGTGAGTGATGGTATGTTTGCCTCGGCCTGGAGGCTCTCCATCGGAGAAGTGCGGAAAGCCCCCAGGGCGAGGCGGAGTCCTTGGTTTTTGTACTGGGTCTAGCATTTTTGGACGTGGGGTTATGCCGGTCCATAGACTTGACAGTCGTTCTCTCTCTCTTTCTATCTATCTATCTAGCTATCTATCTATCTATCTATCTATCTAATTATCCTCTCTCTCTTGCTTTCTCTCTCTTTCCTTCTCTCTTTCTCTCTTTCACTCTCTCTCTCTCTCGCTCTCTCTTGTTCCCTCTCTCTCTCTCACTCTTTCTCACTCACACACACACAC
>NW_004797364.1:162113-165938 GCF_000002075.1 Aplysia californica
AGAGAGAGAGAGAGAGAGAGAGAGATGGTGATGAACAATCAGTCAACGGAATATTGTGAGACTCCTGTATCTGGCAACGACTTTTTGTTGTAAATGAGCGGCTAAGGTGGCTAACTCTCACGTTAATTCAATGAATAATCCAGGGCTGTCAAAGTCAGGCAGGATTGCTTGAAGCTGTGATGCAGGGTGATTAAAAAAGAATGAACCCATTTCATTACGCAAAATCTTCATAAAGAAAAGCAAAAGAAAACCCATTCTAAGTCACAAGCATTTTACCCACAATCAACGTTTATTTCCTGTCTTACAAGTTTTCAATGGCCACCACCAGCAGTACGGGCAACATATCAATTCAATAAGAGCATTCATTCCAGACGCATTTTTTTTTGGTAAGTGTTTTACGGCGCTCGCAACTGCATAAGATCTTATGAGAGCACACGGGACACATTAAACATTTTCAGTAGGTAGAAAATCTTGAATTTTGCCCGGGTGGCGGCCGAAGTCTAGTCTTCTCGATTTTGGATAACCAAGAGATCTTTAACGTGCGCAACTTGTACATGGGACGTCGTCCAAGATTTTCCGCCCTTTCCCGAGAAGGTTAGGTGTTAGATCGTATCTACCATAATATCTGGGGTGTGACGGAAAGACAGCAGTAAGAAGTAGCCATGCAGTAGTAGGAGAAAGACTGCAGAAAGAGTCAGGAGCCCAGAGAAGGGGCCAAAGGAGGTGAGGGGATGGGGGGGGGCAGAAAGTAGACACGATAGCAGACGACAGAACATTGTTAGAGAGCAGGAAAGGGCTTGAAAAGAGAATATTTCGAAGAAGAAAATTTTCGGTTGCTTTCCGGGTTCGATCCCGGGACCTGTTGAATGAGAGGGCAACACCATAAACCTCTCGATCACGAGAGTCCAATACTGAGTTGATTGCTGTTGATATTTGGTATTTAAGGTCATCGAGGTTAGTGGGTAGAGCGGTGGAACATAAATGCACCCCCCCCCCCCCTGACACACACACACAAGGAAAACAAATCCCACACGGTGAGGTCTGGGAATCTGGCAGGTCATGTACGCTGTGCAAGGTCTTGAGGCCATGTTTCGACCAATCCATTGCTGGGCACTTTAAAAAGCTGGAACCATTAAATGCCAATGGGCCGCTCTCTCGTATTGAAAAAATGAAATCATCTAATCTGCATTTGTGTGCAAATCAAAGCAAAATACTCTGTAAAATTTCAGCAATGAATGTTCTTTTGTTAAAAACAATTGAAAAATACAATTCAATTCATACAATCAATCAATCATTGATAACTTCCATCAGGCAGGGCACAGTCGAGGCGGGGTCGTGGGCGTGTAACAAACTGGCATGCTTCCGTAAGATGATATGACAGTTTTGGTGTGTGGTGGGGGATCATCCGGGAAGTATCAAGTGTTGTCGTATGTCCTGATTGGTAATACATGTTGGCAGGCAGTCAGCGCTGACGATAAAAAGTTTGACGGGCACTGATATAAATTGTGTCCGTGTGGGCTTAAAAACGCCTACATTAGAATTTTTTTTAAAGTAAAGAAAAAGGCTCATATATCTTTGAGCGCATTGACAACCACAGCCAGCTGTCTCGTGTTCTTGCAAGACAGCGCTGGTACCTGGAGGAGTCATCTCTGTCTCACAGTTTGGCGTGGAATGACCGACGGTCACTAGTTAGTAAGTCAGACATACCATCGACCCCACTGTGCTCTCACGGTGACCCCGGATCTGGACACTAGGTCAAGCATGTTTGATATTGGGGGGGGGGGGGGTGGCAGCTCCATTTTTACCATTGATATTGGCCAACTTTTATAATTTTTATCATGAAGTTATGAAAACAAAGTCATGATATCATTGCCCCGACAAAGGTTACATTTTTTTTTTACAAAATGTCATTTTTGGGAGAGAAAGATGACTTAAAAAGGCGAATGCATGGAATAGACCTGGAATGTCTTTTATGTATGAGGTGGAAAGTCTTAACGTTCTCCGAAGGACATAGGTTTATTTTCAGCTTTGAATCCGCATCGAACTTATAGCAGTCCAATAATTTAGATTTTTTTTTTTTTTGCTTTAGAGATTGACTTTGCTGTAAACTGACGTGTCAACTGTGATTTCTTGAGTCACGCCTGCCAGAGTTGACTGTACTGTAGTTTCACATTATAATATAGATCTACATAACCGAGGTTCATGTCAACGGTTTACTCTCGCGTTGACACAATTGGGTTCTATCGGAGAACGACGTTAAATTCGGAGGTACTACTTCTAGAATTACATAATAGTGTTGATAGGGGCATTAAACCCGTGCACTTTAATCGACACTGTAATTATTTTGAATGTAACCTGACCAGTATATCTTATATAATGGTTAGTCCACTCCTTCACTTTCGAACTTGCGTCAATCGGGGTGTATTGTACAACACCGCGTGGGCTGAGATCCAGAGGAGAAAATGATATCCATCCATTTTGTTCACATTGCCAAAAATAGTATATTGGAGGTATTCAAGCGTTGTTGCATCATGCCTAAATGTCAAACCAATCTTCCCAGTAGTTTTGCCACAATTGCAGTTCCTACATGTAGCTTAGTGAGTCTAGCTCTATATCCAAGAGTTCCCCGTTAAATTTTGTCCTAAAAATTACTTTTTCTTAAAATAAAGAATATGTACATGATCGCCTCCAGCACACAGTCGACGAACTTACAATTAGGGGGCGGGCTGCTTCGACCCAGATGTTCAAAACCGAACCGGGATGTGTAGGATACAGCCAATAAGAAAAAAGATACTTGGTAGAATATCTCCATAACATGGGAATGTAACTCCCGCTTTTCTCTCGAAGCCTAAGACAGAAAGTGTGATCATTGAACTAAAACATAAATTTCTGCTTTAAAGACGGAATTTTTACTACAATTTTTTTTTATACTCATACCATTCTGACCATTCTGACTTGCCAAGGAAAACCAAGACGTGCTGTGAACTAAAGTGAAAACAACAAACTCGTGTCCCGTGTGCTCATAAAGCGACCTTATGAAGTTGTGAGCGCCGTAAAACGTTTGCCAAACCGAAACTGATCCGCAGACTGCTTTGGGGTGGGGGGGGGGAGAGAGAGAGAGAGAGAGAGAGAGAGATGGTGATGAACAATCAGTCAACGGAATATTGTGAGACTCCTGTATCTGGCAACGACTTTTTGTTGTAAATGAGCGGCTAAGGTGGCTAACTCTCACGTTAATTCAATGAATAATCCAGGGCTGTCAAAGTCAGGCAGGATTGCTTGAAGCTGTGATGCAGGGTGATTAAAAAAGAATGAACCCATTTCATTACGCAAAATCTTCATAAAGAAAAGCAAAAGAAAACCCATTCTAAGTCACAAGCATTTTACCCACAATCAACGTTTATTTCCTGTCTTACAAGTTTTCAATGGCCACCACCAGCAGTACGGGCAACATATCAATTCAATAAGAGCATTCATTCCAGACGCATTTTTTTTTGGTAAGTGTTTTACGGCGCTCGCAACTGCATAAGATCTTATGAGAGCACACGGGACACATTAAACATTTTCAGTAGGTAGAAAATCTTGAATTTTGCCCGGGTGGCGGCCGAAGTCTAGTCTTCTCGATTTTGGATAACCAAGAGATCTTTAACGTGCGCAACTTGTACATGGGACGTCGTCCAAGATTTTCCGCCCTTTCCCGAGAAGGTTAGGTGTTAGATCGTATCTACCATAATATCTGGGGTGTGACGGAAAGACAGCAGTAAGAAGTAGCCATGCAGTAGTAGGAGAAAGACTGCAGAAAGAGTCAGGAGCCCAGAGAAGGGG
>NW_004797364.1:166302-167978 GCF_000002075.1 Aplysia californica
CCCCCCCCCCCCCCCCAACCTTCTAAGGTCAGCTCAAGAATGTTGTGACAGCCAAAATTTCTTAAAAGCGTAATTTGTATATTTTTTCTAACTTTGATCCTGTATATACTGGGAGTTTCTTTTTTTTTACAATAATAAAATTCAAAAAGAAAGCCTCACGCTTTTCAAGTTCGGAATACTATATTCAGAAATAAAAGCACATGGGAGTTAATCTGAACCAGGAAAGATGCGGTATGACGTTCAGGAAACATTATATGTATATATAATATAGCTATGCAAGTGACATTCAGTTTGGAATAGAATGTACACCCGGGAGGGCGGAGGTCTAATATAGAAAGATTCTAAACGCGCGATGGAAATTAATTAAAGCGTTTCAAAATAACAGTTTCTAGTTGGTCTTCACGCCTTTTTCCATTTAGTTTCTTTATTTTCCAGCGTCTATTTATTTTGGTATTCAGGACAAAGCACTGTCCAAGACAACCTCATTACCATGCAACAAAAGTAAACATAACGAGCACAGTACTCTCTAAATTTTTGTGCAATATTTCCTGCAACCGTGGATTTTGCCTGGATTTCTATTTATAAAAAAAGTAAATATTAGTTCATCTTTTAATTCAAAAATCTGATTCTGTAGCCTGATTTCAATCAAATTCCGTTATGTTCCTTGCCACAGACGGGAGGCTCTCTAGTGATACACCTCACCTTTGAGAATGGCCCAAACGGAAATGATGGCCATTCTGGCCAGCTTTTGCAAAATCAGGGTTCGATTCCGAGTGAAGTTCCGTGTCTCTCTCTTGGTGAATTGTTATCGAGTATCTTTCAACTGGGACGTTGTATCCCTCTCAGCCCGGGTTGTCCCTGGCAAATGGGGTTGAAGCCTCACTGGAAGCCCACCTCCTAAATGATCTAAGATAATTGCGTTGGGGGCGGTGTAAAAACATTGACATAAAAAAACCAACCCCACATATTCCTTTGTAGGTTGTCACGACAATAAACTCCCTTGGCTGGCCTGTTCATTCCAAAAAACTATTTCGACCACCCCCACCCCTTCTCTCACCAGGAAACACACAGGGGTGTCCACAGGTTAGGCACATATCACTGCCATTCACACATTCCGTCTCTGTTGATGGTCAAGGGCCCATTTGCACCCGAGTGAACTGAGTAAACTTGGCATAGCACTCTCTCTAGGGATTGAACGTCCTACCCAATAGAGCTTGCGATCGAACTCACGACTATTTTTATTGCAAGTTTGGCGCATTTCTGCTCCCTCCAGTACACTTCTGGGCCAAAAATAATGTAATGATAATAACAGCACCCGAGAAAATCATCAAGCAATGACTAAACAGTACCTCAGTGTCAAAATTAATCAAATATTAAAAGTAGTACAATAATAGAAACTAGATAATTAACATTTACCAACATACAACTATACAATTCAGCAGCACCATGAGAGTAAACAGAACTCAGAACACCGCTCTAGCATGGGTGGGGAAGAGGAGTGGGGACAGGGGAAGAGAGAGGGGGAGAGAGAGGGAAAGAGAAAGTGGGGAGAGAGAGGGGAGATGGAGAGAGGGGAGATGGAGAGAGGGAGGAGAGAGAGAGAGAGAGAGAGAGAGAGAGAGAGAGAGAGAGAGAGAGAGAGAGAGAGAGAGAGAGAGAGAGAGAGAGAGAGAGAA
>NW_004797364.1:169949-179701 GCF_000002075.1 Aplysia californica
CACAAAGTGGGCTGGATACGTCGACTATCAAAGGCCTACTGTACACTGTGCAAGGGGAGCAGCCCAACCTAATATGGGGGAAAAGAAAACAAACTGAACCGTTCATTTCATGCTCAGATTTACGGGCATAGTATATTGTACTTTGAAGCTCCGAGTCCGCTTTCTTTTTCTTTTTTTTTTTTTTTCTTTTTTTTTCTTCTTTTTTTTGACTAACTTTGTCATTTTCACTGCAGAATGTGTTTCTCTCTTCTTTCCATCTTATGGCATTGCAATGTTCACAGATGACACTGAATTCACCTCAGCCATGAGTCCATAATTTCTGATCAACTTCAGTTTCACTAAAGGACTGTGCGTTGCACGCTAAGGCCAACGTTGGTCCATTCTTTCTTGGCCTAGCACGCTCAAGGGTTTCCTCCAGATCCTGCCTATCAGAATGTAAATTCTGATTGACAGTCGCCTTTCTCCGTTTCATATCGCTTTCACCTCTGTTTCGTCGGATTAAACAAACTCTACTTTTATGGGGCATCTTACTACATTATTAACTAATATTCCATGGGCATCTTTATTCCGAATAGATTTGGATCTAGATTGACATCTTCTTGTTAACTACTCTAAATCAGTCGTGAATTCTATGCTCCAAATGCATCTATGATATGAACATCTGGATCCAGAGCTTTGCTCTATGAAAAGCTATGCAGAAAACACGCTCTAAATTCTGAAAACGTCAATACAGCGAAGTGAACATTTTGTGGGTTTAAACGAACTCAACGTGTTGGGGACATCACTACACCAAATATATCTAGAAAAAGTCAATACAATGAAGTTTGACCTGAAGTGCCCATCGACACTTCGAAGCACTCATCCAAACAGAGTTGGATGATATCGAGATTCTAGATCTGGAAACAGTAGAAGCAGCTTTGTAAACACCATGTAGAATTCTGTGGCACACACAGGACAAACCACAAACCGCATTTTTGTTCTTGCTAACTACTCCAAAATCAGTCTTGAAATGTGTGCTCCAAATACATCTAGGATAATTTGTGAGGCAGCGTGGTGGAATAAGGCTCTCGTCAATTTTTGGGCATGTAGAGTTATTGGTATCATCTTAAAGCTTGTTCACTTGTCTTTATTTAGATGAACAAAATATCCATTTATCTTGAATACTATTCGAGATATTTGCAAAATGAGGAGGTGGGGGTGACTTGTTTTCAAAGGTAAAATTAGTGAGAAAATGGCCGCCAAAGATGAGTCATTTCCTTAGCTTAAGAGTCCGTGGTAACTGAAAATCTAATTTTTGTGTGCCTTTATTCAACGTTTTTCTGAAAAATCCACACAGAAATGAGTTCTTTAATGGGCATGAAAGGTGTTGAGGCAAAAAAACTAAATTTGATCAAAATTCACAAACCGGGGGAAAAATGCAAATTTCTTCACTTTAATTATTTTGTCGAGAGCCTGATTCCACCATGGTGCCTCACATTTAGAGAGACCTTGATCTAGAGTCTTGCTCTATAAAAGAAAACTACCCACCAAATACGCGCCAAAATTTTGAAAACGTCAATACAACGAAGTAAAAATTTTGTGGGTTTAAACGAACTCAACGGGTTGAGGACATCACTACACTAAATGTAGATCTAGCTAGAAAAAGTCAATACCATGAAGTTTGTCCTGAAGTATCCATTGACACCTTGAAGCACACATCCAAACAGAGTTGGATACCGAGATTCTTGATCTGGAAATAGTAGAAGTAGCTGTCTCACACACACGACGAAGCATAAACCGAAACGGAAGTAGTCCCCTGTAAAATATGAAATGACTAATGTCAGAGTGAAAACATCCGAGAGTTTCGATGTACAGGAAAAAACACCAAACCTGCAAAATCTGAAGGTAGTTTCCGAACTTTGAAAATATGCCCACGTAACCCTTTGTGACAATTCTTAAGTGAATCATATTTTTGTAGATTTTGTGGGCATCTGTGTAAAAAATGTGTACTGACCTCACAAACGGGCTTAGCTTCATTATAATAAGATTATTATTATCATTATTATTGTTATTATTAATATTATTATTATTATTATTATTATTATTATTATTATTATTATTATTATTATCATCATTATCCCCCCCCCCCCCCCCAAGGAAAAAAAGTAGAAGACTATAATTCAAAAGCAAAATGAAACAAATCCGCTCGTGGACCTTGCAAGGTCAAAAATAAATCCTGACAAACAGCATCACGTAAAACAAGATTATCACCAGCGAGAAGCGATGCCTATAAGGAGAACAACGAATAGTGCAGGTCGTGGCCTGACAAAAATAGCAAGGCCAGAGAACAGGTCGAGAACTTGCAGAGAATCATGTCCCACCCCCTTAAACTAGCTGGACACTAAGGTGGTTATTAACATGAAGATTTTTAATTTTAGGTTGGAAGACAAGGGAAAGACCAAGAAAGACCTGGATCGAGGCCGTGATAAGACCTTATAAACCTGCCTGCCATCAATGTCAAGAATTCTCCCGTTACTTTTTTGGGGGGAAAAGATTGAGCTTCTTGGCATTGGACTATAATGTTCTGCTAACTAGAGGCTGTGGTGTAACAGATAAACTTTTCGGTATTTCACGCAGAAAATGTGAGTTCGATTTCCTGGGGTGGGAAGGGGGAGGGGGTGAACGGTTTTTCTTTCAATCGTATATCTCCGTGAGTCTTGCTGGGGTGCTGCATCCCTTTCGGTCTGGTCTAGCCTTGGCAGGCAGAGTCGAAAACCAGTCCGTCTCCTAATCGATCTAAATTACGTTGGTAGGCGCGTAAAACACTTATTTGCTAGACTCAGAATGCTCCACATCATATTCACCTCTCTTGTAGGGCAATGACGGAGAAAAATTCTGTCTTGAAATAGATGTGTGGGGAAAAAAACGTTCGTCTTCAAAAAAAGACAGATTTTGTCTTCGTTTTCTAGACTGCTTTATCAAAATTACTTTATAAAAATCTCTCTCTATTTCTGTCAGTCTCACTTGGGGAAAGGTTATCAAAGCCTGTCGGATAAACAAGTGAAAATTAACAAAACTTGGAAGGGGGGGAGGGGGAGGGGAGAGATAGCGTGACGTAGAGAGATAACAATTAATAGCCAAATATTGCTACCCCCAAAAGTCTATTGTTTCCTGTTTCTGGTCAAAAGGTGACACATCTTCTGGATTGCAATGTTTGATTGGTTGTAATATGCCGTGTGTTCTTAAGGTGTACCGAGGTATATAAGGATAACATGCAATACTAAAATATGTCATTTATTAAGAGTATTTCCTTTTTTTTTAAATGTTCGATGCGCTTTACAATAATGCAGCAAAACAAAAGACTGCCTTGCGCCACACGGTTCCAGTAGCGACCCTTTCTTTGCATCTCTCTCTCTCTCTCTCTCTCTCTCTCTCTCTCTCTCTCTCTCTCTCTCTCTCTCTCTCTCTCTCTCTCTCTCTCTCTCTTTCTGTCTCTCTCTCTTTCTGTCTCTCTCTTTCTCTCTTTCTTTCTTTCTTTCTTTCTCTTCTTTCTTTCTTTCTTTCTTTCTTTCTTTTTTTTTTTCTTTCTTTTCTCTCTTTCTTTTCTCTCTCTTTCTTTCTTTCTTTTCTCTCTCTTTCTATCTATCTATCTATCTATCTATCTATCTATCTATCTATCTATCTATCTATCTATTTCCTTCACTCCTTTTCCATACATGCTTGAATAGCTTACATTATTCCGAAAGTGTCTTTTTGAGCTGGATCAAGGTCAATTTTTGGATAGGCATTGTACACTGTGGCAATTGCTTGTTGTTGTTGTTGTTGTTGTTGTTGTTGTTGTTGTTGTTGTATGTGTGTGTGTGTGTGTGGTAGCCTATCCATTCGAAATGTTTGGAGCCCCGAAGAGCGTGCTCTTCGCCAGGGCTACCGCCTCCCTCAGGTAGCGGGTGAGGCAGTCCAACCTCCCTGAATCCTCCCCGAAGAGATGCCACCGCCATTATTGTTGTTGTTGTTGTTGTTGTTGTTGTTGTTGTTGTTGTTCTTCTTCTTCTTCTTCTTCTTCTTCTTCTTCTTCTTCTTCTTCTTCTTCTTGTGTTTTCATTTTATTTTCGCCAGAGTTTTAATAGTGCAAAATTAGAGAAGGAACAGAAAACACTTTAATTTCATAAGTTCGTGAACTTCAGCTTGATAAATGAAGGAAAAGTTCAAATTCTACTTATGTACGGGGGATGAAAGTACACACAATTTCTTTACTCCTGTTTTGCTGCCCCCACACTACGTTATCAGGTCACGTGATGCTGGGTTAGGGGGAATCTTGCCTCAAATGGTCTGATGCTGAGTGTTGTAAGTTAACTCTGACTCTCTTGTCTGACGCCATGGACCCAATACCTGGGCCTTTAGTGGACCCTGGCATTAAACATGTAACAAGGTTATCGCCAGCAAGATGCCATGCCTGTTTCAACAGTACGGGAGAGTGTGTGCTGTGAGGGAGGTAGATCAACAACAAAATTTTCTTTCGGTTTTTCGAGAACTCAAACCTGCGTACAATGGCGAGTGGGTTGCTCGGTAGCATCTGCCGGTGACACAGCATCACTGTCTTCTTCTCCCAACAGACGGTTTGTGAATAGAGTGGGAGAAGTGACTGGAGAAACAAACAGATGGACAAGCTGCCGTTTCCTGTTATGACAGAACTCTAGAGTCATGTAACCTCCGTCGTCGTCTGCAGCTGCTGTCAGAACTGGGAAAGACGAGCCTGGAAATAGAATACAAGATACGGTTTTCTGTCGTCGGTGGCCTAGTTGTTAGGCTCTCAGACTCGTAACCCGCAAGGTCGTGGGTTCGATTCCTGTCAAGGGCCAGGTACGTTGTGCCTGTAGAAAAGGCACTTTACAAGGATTTTCCTCCCTTCACCCAGGTGTCAATAAGTACCCGGCTATGGACAGTGAAAGATCTTGTCAGATTGATAGTATTTGAGCGTGTGGAATCCACAACGTTCAGTGTACACGGGAATCCGAGAATGTTTTTGGGTGTTCTAGGGTCTGCTGAGGTAATAATACTTGTAAAGCGCATCGAGTATGCCGAAGAGCGTGGACATGCGCTATATAAATGGAATAATTATTTATGATACCTTATTGTCCTTGTGGGGAAATTTTTCTTGGCTGTATAGGAATGGTAAAAACACATGTTGATGTACATCGAATTTAAAATATATGTTATTTTCATAAAAATTCAATATGAAGAGAAAAATATACCTGACAATAATACACATTATCACATCAGATACATATTCCAACTACATGCAGGAATTTATTACAGACCTTAAAAGTTATATAAATATATTTGAATAATGTATTATGTAATACGTACTAATGTTTTTTTCGACAGCAGCCTTATTCCAGAAGGTCGAAAAATGTTGTTTTTTTGTATCTTTTTTTGTTCGTTCGTAGTGTTACGTATCTTCCGCTGCGTGATCTTACAATTTGAGTAGAAAGCAGTTTTGATGGGTCGTTTATATTTTGTATACTTGTGGTCTCATATTGTTTTTCAATTCTTTTAAAATCATATCAAGGGATCTTGCTGGCTTTCTATATGATTCGGTCAAATTTTTCTTTATCTTGCACCCTACATTTTCCAGCCCAGCGGTAAATGCAAAACAGCAACATGGGAAATGGGTAAAAAGGGGACATGTTATTATCAACATCAAAATTTCTTAATTTCCTTAAAATGGACATCCTTTGATTTAGTTTTTCGTGAACAAGAGCAGCGTGGGGATGCCAGTCTTGCTTGTTTTCGATGGTTACTCGAAAGATATTTGTAGAAGTTTACTTTACTTATCTTTACTTCCTCTTTTTTAATGAACAGTGGTTGCAATTGGTCTTAAACTCTAAAGTCTACTATCACACCAATTTGTAAATACGTTTACAGTGTTTCTGTATTCATTCTCATTCGTTATTATAAGGCCTTGGTGAGTGGAGCCATCCGCAAATTATATTAGCTTGATATTTTTGTTATTAAAAATACAGCCATTGATTTAGAGCGTAAACAAGACAAGGGAGATTACATAGATGTTTTATTTGTAAAATTATAGTAGCTTTGTAGGACACTCCCCAAGTACTATATGTAACAGCATCACAGTGAAAAACATGGAGACTCTGTGTAGGGTTGGGGGTGGGGGGTTGAGGGGGTGGGGGAGGGCACAGACAGCTCAGCGCTCTTCCTGGACTTTGGTCTAAAGCCTCTATCCTGTTGAAAAAAACCCACGAAAAATCGTTACGCTCATAAGATAATTGCCAGCGTAATTTTTTACCTTTCTGGAGGTTTTGGTTCTGAAAGGAAGAGCAGAGCCAGCTTGGTAATAGTTCACTTGGATAAAAGAACAATCCAAATATAAATCAATTGAATGTTCCAAAATTGAAGCGTTTCCCAGAGTCAATTGTTCAATAGAAACAGTGTTTTGTTCTCATTTTCTCAGAACGGCTACAATCACTAAGGCATTTATCTTGTGAGGGTGACGAAATGATTATTTGGAAATAAAAGCAAGTTTAAAAAAAACAGCAGACAACGTCTACACAAACGAAGCACGCCAGACACATGGCACAGATTGTTTGACAGGTGTCAGACAAGTCGTTCTGGACACAGGCGGATATATTTTAGTTTAATAAAAGTTTTACGGCGCTCGCAATTGTATAAGGTCATATGAGCGCGCGAAACACAGGTTGGTTGCATTTGCAATAGTTCATAGCACGACTTGATTTCGTGTAATAGTCAGGTTAAAATGTTTAAAAATTTATACGATAAAATATTCAGTCTTAAAAACAATAATTTACTTGTAATTAAAATAACAATATCTACATATTTTGGTAAAGGCCAATGGCCTTTATAAATTCTAGATTTGTGTTGAGATCAACAACGGAGTACATATCTTTCAATTTTGTTGATTTAGAAGATTCCCATCGGGTCTCTGGCATTCTGACGTCGGTTGCTATAGAAGACGAGGAGAACCTGGAATGATAGGATCCTGTACTAGACCAGCAGATGATATCTAATTTTATTTTAGTAAGTGTTTGTCGACATTTGAAATGCAATAAGTAGGTCATATAAGTGCCGAAGACTAGAGGTGCTACAAGAAAATAACAAACACAAAAAAGAGGAGGAGGAATAAAAACGATAGATGCTTGATAGGAAAGAAGGAGCAAACCGCACCAGGGCACCCGCCAACCACACGCCAAAAAACCTCAGCTAGAGAGGAGACTCACTCAACATATAAAAATAGCTTGGCTATTTCAGATGCGAATGAGTCTCAATGGACTGCAGCTGATGAAGCTAGCCAAAAGTAAGGGCATAATTTATTCTTAGCAGAATGTGGTTTTTTGGGAGAATGCTGAGAATTTCTTGGAAGGTAAAGGTATCAAATGAGATAGTACTTGAAGAAGCCCATATGCGCCGAATGCTAATAAAAATAATCAGTTTCTGGGACATTTGAATAGACATAAAGGCAAAATTTAAGGCAGACGAGACAGGGGTAGATCAAGAGCAAAACTTGGAGAGCCTAAACTGATGGGCGAGGGGGGAAAGATCAGGATAACGTAGATTTTTTAAAGAGCATTCAAGCAAAGGAATGAATGGAGAACCATGACCAGTCGACGACTGTAACAGACCTAGCATTTAATGATGAGAACGGTGTGCAAGGGAAACAAATCAAGTCAAAAAGTCAACTCCAGGTACACCAAGCTTACACAGCCGTGGCTTTCTACGGACCTACTGAAGAAGCTGTGGGGAGGGACAAGGATAATCTTTTGTTCTTTGAGTGTATTTATAGGCTGCACTAAAGGGTGTTCAAGCACATGCTTTGACAATGTTATTATTGGTAATCAAGGCTCAGAATTGGAACTGGCCATACAGACAGAGAAAGAGTCATGGAAAATCGTGAACCTGACCAACAGCGGGGACAGATGTACGACTTCTCATCATAAGTGAGACCCTGTTTCAACACAGAACCACCTCACGTTAGAATAAATATATCCATGGGATGGGCGAAAGGAGAGGAGGGGGGTGAGAGAAAGTACACCTGGGTAAATCGATAGGCAATTTTGTTTTGGTAAGTGTTTTATGTCACTCGCTACTACTTACGGTCTTAATATGAACGTTTTTAGGAGCACATATTGAGCTTTTACTTTTTTACTTTTATCCGCCGCTTAAACCCTTTTGGGTGCCGTGGGAAGTAAGAGATGTCTCTCTGTCGCCAGCCGGAGAGCTTGGGTCAGGGGGATCCGTTAGTTGTTAGTGTTTCCCTGACTCCATCTATCCAGGTCATTTGATTCTTTGGTGTTGGATGTGATGCATGACATCATTTGTGCCCACCATTTCTCTGATTACTGATTTTCTAATTTTAACATATTGAGCACATCGTTGGAATGTATCGTTTTGGTTTTGATTTTAATCTTTAATCAAACTTTGATGTATAATGTTAGGCTTAAAAACTTTCACTTTGAATAATTGATGTAAAAGTGAGAAGGCATTTTATCGAGCATTTTCCGTACCAATTTTTACGGTTTCTTCCCCCCCCCCCCCCCCCCCCAGAAAATAAAGTTTTGATTCATTAAAGAAATGTTGCCATTTATTTCAAAACATGTTATTCAATTATAAACTTTAACACACCCTTTCTGCAGAGCAAAATTTGAAGATAACAAAGTTATGAATTAAATAGGAATAATTTGTTTGACTTATCTGAATTTTAGTGACAGACATTATTATCATTAGCGAATAAAGAATGTCATAACAGGAAGTCAAAGCATACAGAAATCCGATTATCTCATCGACTATACATTGGTAGTAAGAACCTTCAGCAAAGCAAAAAGAGGATGAAAAAAAGAAAACCCATTGATTCAGACAAAAATGATGGATCACGTTAAATAAGAGAGAACACACTGGGATTCTGGAAGAAAAAATAAGAGGAATGAGCAGAATCAGAAATTCATACAGATTGTAGAAGGAAGGGGGGGGGGTTTGAGGCTAAAGATTAATAATACACGTATAGTCAAGTCTGGAAAAAAATGTTGACCAAGCGAGAGAGAAGTGAGCAAACATGGACAAAGAAGTTCAGCGAGGATGAAGAAGATACGCAAAAAGAAATCTGTGGAGAAGCCAGAAGAGAATGATTAGAAAGCAGCCAGAAAAGATATTTTATAAACTTTATTTAAAGGCAAATACAGACGCAGTGCGGGCGTCTGTGGTGTAGTGGTAAGGCGTTCCATCCTTGCACGCAGAAGACCCCAGTTCGATTCCCGTATGGGGAGAATTGTTGTAGAGTATCTTGGTCTTTCTACTTGGAAGTTGCATCCCTCTCAGCCAGATTGGGCCTGGACAGGAGGTGTCGAACCCCCCCCCCCCTCCTTAATTGTATCGATGTAGGCATTAAACACCCACATTTATTTTATGAAAATACACAGATTCACTAGGGCACAAGTGAAGGACTGTAAAGCCAGGGCAATAAGGTCTGCAAAACTTCAAAGTTTCTTCTCAAACTTAAATCTGGCACCAAAGATGTCAGGCCGGGCAACTGACACGGCATTACCTCCCACTTCCACGATGCTTGGGGACAGTAGAACATGTACTGCCAGCCAAAACTATGTACAATATTATAGGAATGACTTTCAGAGCGACACCGTGATGTGCCAGGGGTATCTCCATCTTTACACCTAGAAGAAGAAGAAGAAGAAGAAGAAGAAGAAGAAGAAGAAGAAGAAGAAGAAGAAGAAGAAGAAGAAGAAGAA
>NW_004797364.1:180354-183741 GCF_000002075.1 Aplysia californica
GGGGGTTGTTGTTTTTGTTTTTTTTTAAACTATAAGCTTCAGTGTCTCAAAAGTCCTGTACTGCATCGTTGTTCAATTCTCTCTTATGTGCAACTAAAAAAAAAGTTCCCAAAATCGCCGGTGGCGACATCTAATGAAAACGTTACAACGACCTTCCAACTGTAAAAAATACAAGACAAGGAAGTCCCCTAAGTGTGTGGGTGTTGTTTTTTTTAATAGTTTTTTTTTAATTTTGGGGGGGGGGGGGGGTGGTTTTTATGTTTACACCCCCCCCCCCCCCTCAACCAACGCATTCGAGATCATTGAGTAGTTCGGGTTTGGTTTTTTTCCAACCTAACCCGTCATGGTCGACTTGGACTGCGTGGGAACCGGTGCCTGTGGTGTAGCGGCTAGGCACTTCGCCATCGCGTGCAATTGACCCGAGTTCGATTCCCGCACTCGGACAACACATTTTATCAAATGCGGAGACACTGCATCCCTCTCAGCTTGGGTTAGTCAGGACAGGCTGGGTAGAGGCCCACCTTCTAAATGATCTAAATTATGTCGATAAGGCCGTAAAAAAAACCAGGCATTAAAAAGAAAATGTTGATACCACATTCAGGCAGAAAGACAGAGATACGAGATAAAGGATCTCCTACGCCTGGGAAAAACGTCACGTAAATTGCGTGTGAGGGGAGGCTCTGGCCTTTCTTTATGCCACAAACACCATTTGAAAATCGTTATCCGCAATACAAATTTCTACTAAAGTAGTAAACAAGCAATAATTAATGTAGCAGCAGCTATTTCAAATGATCTATTAGAGGGGATCAGCGAGGAATGATTGATTACTATTGGTGGAAGCCGAGGCAACCGAAAGAAGATAACAATTTTATATACTTGGACATAAAAAGTATCTAAATGCCCCACTCCCACGCAAGATGGAGGAATAAAAACGCGATATTTCACTACATAAAACCGGAAAGCCCAACATCGTCGCATGAGATCGGAAGTGATAACTCTCTTAAAGGAAAGAAAATGTCTGAAGGTGGAACAAAATGACTTCCGGGTCAATGTTATTGAGAATAGCGTAGATGTTGATTAGAAGGATCACCAGGGGTCATTTTTACTGAAGGAGGATGCGCCAAAAGGTGGGGGGGGGGACTTGAGGGGGGTCCTACGGGGTCAGCGAACCATGGTGTTTTCCTACATGTACTGAACTATAACCAAATATAACTGGGTAAAATTAGCCCAACAATATACAAAAGTATCGCTAAGGATGTGTATGGAGGATGTGTCGTCGTCATCCTCTTCCTCTTCTTCTTCTTCTTCTTCTTCTTCTTCTTCTTCTTCTTCTTCTTCTTCTTCTTCTTCTTCTTCTTCTTCTTCTTTAACGACAACAACAACAACAACAAGTAACAACAACAACAACAACATTTGCAGCAACAAGAACAACAGCAACAACAGCAACTACAACGACAACATCAACTGTTATTATTATTAGTATTATTATTATTATTGTTATTATTATTATTATTATTATTATTATTATTATTATTATCATCATCATCATCGTAACTGTAGTAGCGAAAAAAAAAACCAACAGTTCTCAAACCCACCATTAAGTTTCGCATCGCGTGCTCGGCGTGCATTTGCCTCTCGCGGAAGCCACAGGCGTGGTTTTTATGTTCGGTGGAAGATTCTTGGTGCTATTGATAGAACTGTCCAACTGTACAGAGAGCTGATTATAGAGATACCACAATCATGTGCCGTGGTGGTTTCCATAAGCTGTGTCGGGAGACTTGTGGAGCTGTCATCATAATCCACTACATTATGCTGGGGGCTGAGAACAAGCTTGAATTTGCATCAGATACTTTTTTTAAAAAGTTTAGTAAGAGTTTTACCGAGGTCGCAACCACATAAGGTCATATGAGTGCGCAGATACTTTTTGCAAGAACAGCCCCATGTTTGAGGACAGAAGGACTCAGTTATTAGCTTGACATCAAAACATCTGACTGAACAGTCCTACAGCTGTGTACTATGGAATCTTGTAACGTTCCTAGTCAGCTATTGGACAGATGTCTTTGATGGTCAGAACTGTGTTGGTGGTCATGAGAGAAAAATGCTTATATTTGTGGCGTCAGATGGCAACTTTCGAGCGGTGGCCATATGCAAAAGATGCTTATATTATTTGTGGCGTTTACATTGTGCTCAGTGGTGGCCAAGTTTCTTTCGCTTGACATCAGACCCTGGCGACTCATTGCGGTATTTAACAATAAATGTCCACCTTGCTTATTACTTTAACTTGTAGCTCGTACAATAAATACAACAGCTTTTATGATGTGCTATATGACTGCTTGATACAGTCATGTGTATTAATCCCTATAATATATTCAAAGCACGAAGCCTTATTTGTAGTCTATGGAATCACGAGTATACAGTGTATGTAACAGACAATAATATATATTCCATGGAGTAAAAAATGTACTAATCAGCTCAGAAAATGATAACTGTTTTATCATGATTTGTCTTTTGCTTAGCATAAAGAAACAGATGGGAACGGGGGAGGGAGGGAGGGATGGGAAAATGGAGGAAAAAACCCAACAACATTTCGCTCCCCGCGCAGATATGATCAACATCAGTTTGTCTTCTCCTTGTTTCGAACGATAGAAAAATCACCCCAGCCTTTATTTACACATTGTAACATGTGTGCACATATTCAATTTCTCATGTACTGGGTACATACACGTGGAGGCTTAATGTTTAATTTGAGACAACGGTACCAATTTGTGTTGTCGTGTTTTGGCCTTGTGACCGACATGAATTAGATCTAAGCATGATAATAATAATAATGATTATAATAATGATATAATAATAATAATAATAATAATGATAATAATAATAATAATAATAGCAAATACTGTTGGTTTCATAAACGGTAGAAGACAACTGGTGACCGAGATCGTTACTACAGAGCCCACAGACATGGGGTACAGAAACAGGAGATGGTGTATGAGTTACACGGCCCCAGTAATCAAACACAAGTGTAGAACATAGCCTGATTTGAGTATACCAAAAAGAGAATACATTACAGTATAGTCGTCGGATTACGTGAAATAATGCAAATGATGTCTTCTAGTGTAAAAATGGTAAACAGGACATATCTCAGCATTGATACTTAGGGCTAACCGGTAAATAAATAGATAAATAAGTGGATAGATAGATGGATGGATGGATGGATGGATGGATGGATGGATGGATGATGGATGGATGGATGGATGGATTGACAGAATGATTGATTGAGTGACCGATTGATGATAGATAAATAGATAGATAGATAGATAGATAGATAGATAGATAGATAGATAGATAGATAGATAGATAGATAGATAGATAGATAGATAGATAGAT
>NW_004797364.1:184506-186168 GCF_000002075.1 Aplysia californica
ACACACACACACACACACACACACACACACATTTATGTGATCGTTCCTTGCATGGCAATAAGGGCATGCAATATTCTTCATAACTTCGTTTTATAATGTCGGGGGAAAACTGCTTCTCGGTTATCGTTGTTAACCTTCAGGGTTGTTACTTGTCACTGAACGACACCCGCGGCGGTTCTATTTCTTGGAAAATTGATGTCACGAAGTAAACGAGGATTAGATTACCTCCGCACTACAGACATGTTATTTGTCAGGGTTTTAAGTAAACGGCGTCTGCATTTAAAGCCAGGTCTCAACAGAGCCGGTAGATTGGTGCGTAGGCGGCCGTTTTTCTGAAGTGAGAAGCGAGATCAATGCTGGTTCCTGATAGGAAAACTTGGACAAAGATGTTGCCTTCGACATCGCATACTTGTGCCTGGTTTGGCATCTAACCAATACTAAAGAGGATAAAGAAACCTTAACACTTCCGACCGACATACGTTCAGAAAGGCACTGGGAAAACAACAAAAAAGAAAAAAACTCAGGCTCAGGGCTCCAGTGACTAAGTGGTTATTGAGCTCAACCTCACAGTGGGCCTCCAGTGGCTAAGTGAGTACATATAAGGAGTTCAGACTCAAAGGCAATATTATAATGTCAAGCAAGTGTGGTGACGTGGGAATTGGGTGGGTGGTCATTGAGGTGGGTCCTTGAGCAAGGTACAATAAACGGAGCTTTAAAAAGAAACCAGGACGCTGCATAGTGGCGACCAGCAATAGTGTATGAGGTGTCTACGTTTCTGACATCATTCATCATGTACATTAATGTATTTGTATAGTTATGTGCGTCATTGTAAAACAAGCTTCATAAAGGGTATCAATAAAGTGGAATTTATTGTCATTCATTTTTATTTTCATTTTAACAGTTTTAATCTAAAGAATGTTTTGTAATTCTACTCTTTTAAAAATTGCTATAGGCTCAGTCGACACCCTTATCTGACGCCATAGGGTCTCATGCCAAAGCCTGTCGGGGAAAGGTGACAACAGCGTCACGGGTTTAACGCTTGCACTGTCACTTCTGCTAAGTGATTCTATTTTAAAAGTACGAGAGCATTTGGGCAGTGAAAGGAGGGCAATCAACAGCGATCCTTTCGGTTTTTGCGATAATTCAAACAAAGCCCTTTATGGAAACTCGAATGAACCGTACATAAGCGCACGTCAGAGACACAATATCTCTGTGCCTTCTTCTCCCAGACAACAGTTTGTAAACGCAGTGGAAATTAACTTTCACCTCATTGTCAGAGCTTGCAGAACATGGCCCTCTCTGCTACAGTTGTCAGGGTTTTTTGTTGTTGTTGTTTTTGTTGTTGTTGTTGTTTTGTTTGTTGTTTTTTTGTTGTTGTTTTGTTGGGGGGGGGGGTTATAAAGTGTTTACCTTTTGACAAGAACGGTTTCAATAAGAAACTACCGTGGGAAGGGGTTCATTCTTTGTGAGCCCTAAAGACATTTGAATGGTTGTTAGTTTATTATAGTTGTAAACGGTGACAACGGTGATTGGATAGACGAACGAATGCGTGTGATCACTTCGTGGACCTAGAAGCGGAAGATTATTAAGTGCAGTTTTAACGGTTTCAACAGATTATTTCATTAATTAAGTTACATTCATTTACATAAGTAACGATTGGGG
>NW_004797364.1:187192-188529 GCF_000002075.1 Aplysia californica
ATCATCATCATCATCATCATCATCATCATCATCATCATCATCATCATCATCATTAACCCCAACAACTATCATTACCCCCAAGCAGACCATAGCACACTCAGAGATATTCTCGGTTTCCCGGTCCGATGGTAGTTCCAATTTTGGTTCTCATTAGCTCGTTAAATATCCAATCTCCATTCGAGATATCGGGGAGTTTGCGGAAACATTTTATCTCCAGGACTCGTATCCGTCTAACAATATCTCCTATTCATACAGCAGCATTTTGGTTTTAGGTTTAACAAAGTTTAAATTTTAGTAAAGTTTTACGGCGCTCACAACTGCATAAGGTCATATGAACGTCAAGGGGTGGATGTCAACAGAGAAGCCCAAACGGAGAATCAAGCTTACTCTGCTCACTTCTATAGCTTCAACAGCACAAAGTCTGCTTGGCGCTCATATGACCTTACGCAGTTGCGTATATCACCCCGGAAATAGCGGGTCACAAGAGAGTGACAAACATACAAAAGAGGTAGAGGGAAAATGACGATAGTAAGGATGAGGGAGAAAAAGCAGCAGTTTTCCCTATGTTGTTTCGAGTTAGTTATAGTAAGGTTCGCCCGCAACTGCGTAAGTTCATATGAGCGCCAAGGGATGGATATCAACAGAAAAGTTCAAACGGGGAATCAGGCTTATTCTGCTCACTGCTCACGTCTCTAGCCTCAACAGCAGAAATAGCAGTTCAAAAGAGAGTAACGAACATACAAAAGAAGTAGAGGGAAAATGACGATAGTAAGGATGAGGAAAGAAAAGCAGCAGTTCCCCCTATGTTGTTCCAGCACAGTATGAGCAGAATATTGATAAATCAGCCCATTTACAATTCTACTGTGCATAAGAACATGTTAATTTCCCCCCTCTGGGAATGGTCTAAAGATACTTCAGTCACGCATTTTGGTCCTTGTACAAAGTTTGAATAATTCTTAAATTCTTTCCATACATCTCGCTCTCCAAAAATTGGTTTTGAAATTAGTTCATTACATTAAGTGGTTTGTGTTTGTTCGTTTGTGTGTTTGTTTTGAAAAGTGTTTTACCACGCTCTCAATTTCATACGGTCAAATGGGTACGCCGGACATGTTAAGAATTTTCAGTTTGGTAGGATTCATTTTGATTTTCGCCGGGGTGGCGGCCGAAGCCTACGTTTATCGAATTAAAGACCACCAAGGGATCTTTAATGGGCGCAACTTGCATACGGTCATCAAGTCTAACTTTATTAAACGGCTTTAAATGCTCCATGAAGCTTAAGTATACATGTACACCTGGATATGTTATAAATATATATGTACATATATACATATAATATA
>NW_004797364.1:188712-190044 GCF_000002075.1 Aplysia californica
TCTCTCTCTCTCTCACCCTCTATCTATCTCACCCTCTATCTCTATCTCGCCCTCTATCTCTATGTCTCTATATATCTTTCTATCTCTCTCGTTCTCTCTCTCTCTCTTTTTCTCTCTCTCTCTATCTATCAAGCTATCTATCTGGTTCTCTCTCTCTCTCTCTCTCTCTCTCTCTCTCTCTCTCTTTCTCTCTCTCTCTCTCTCTTTCTCTCTCTTTCTCTCTCCGTCCCCCCTTCTTTTTTCTCCGCATCCTCCTCTTCCGCTCCTTCCTCTTCCTCAAACATCTGAGGAGGGGGGGGGGGGTTAGTACACAGCTCTTTGGACCCCTTACAGCATCTCGAAACGTATTCGAACTCCGGTACGAGGCACCGTTCACATAATATTCGCGGACGCACCAATTCACTGTCATAACGAACCTTTCCGTCCTGGAACTAAACTGGGTCAACTGCCTTTCTTTCACTGCTCGTAGAATTCTTTATACTGCCGACTTCTTTGAGTCGACCCCAAAGCTAGAGGTATACCGAACAGTCGTGTCCCCAAAGAAACGGACAATGGTCATTAATGTCAAGAAAAGGTGCTATGGCGTTCAGTGAATACTGTGGATTATAGGTCAAAGCTTCTACTGTCGCGACTTGAATGAGTCCTCATACTAATTTGCATAGTATGGAGACTTTCAACAGGGGAGTCACTATAAAAGTAAAGAGAGCTGGCTGGAATGATTGTGAGCTTTTACTCCCAGAAAATGTCCTTTTGTCATTTTTGGTAAGAAGGGAAAAGCTATTCGTTTAGATTTAGAAAGAGTTTTACGGCACTTGCATCACGATACGGTTATATAAGTGCAGAAGGTCAGAGGTGTCACATGAGAGTAACAAACTCAAAAAGAAGGAGGAGATCTAAGGACGATAGATGTTCGATAAAAAAAAGAAGGGGCAAACCACAGAGAACACCCGCCAACCATCCACTAAAGTTCTAATTAAGAAGAAGATTATACCGGGTTTTTTAACACAATAAAAATCACGCCCACTCGTGAAACAAAACTTTTTCTTACGATAATTACAGCAAATGTAAAACTACGGGTAAATTTTTGTTTAGTTCTTGTAACAATTTTGTCTGCCACAAACTTGTGTATGTATAAATGTATCAACATGGCACCAGACTAGGCAAAAGTTAAAAAGTCTAGTAGTTGCTGGATCGATAATATCAGCATCTTATTGCTTACTACCTGGTCTTATTCGCCAGTTGCCCCAGAGCGTATTGAAAAAAGATGAAAGAATGAATAATCTGAATCATGTCAACAATCTTGTCCTGAACTAATCAAGATATATATATATA
>NW_004797364.1:192132-251231 GCF_000002075.1 Aplysia californica
CAGAGAGAGAGAGAGAGAGAGAGAGAGAGAGAGAGAGAGAGAGAGAGAAAATGTATCTGTGCGGGCGTGTACATGCATGTGAGCGTTATTCCTTATACCCAGTGACCGTTGGCACGATCGGTTCGGATTTGTTCGGTTTAGTAGGTGGGGCTGTCCAGATTGAAGGCGAAAAGTGACCATCGTGGCGATTGTTTTCAAGGCCGCAAGTCGGGCGATCGGTTTGTGGTAGAGAACCGATCCAGCAATGGGCACTGGGTATTAGATTGAGATGTCTTAATAGCCCTGATCGATCTCATTATCCTATGCCCATGTGGGCGATTTCGGGTCTATAAAGCTCTGTCGGCTCTCACTCTCATGGGACAGGCTTCAGGGTGTGGCAAAGTTTCAGGTATTGGGAACGATAGCAGACTTTTCGTAGTGTGTAGTTTGGTAAGTGCTTTACGGCGCTCGTAACTGCATACGGTCATATGAACGAGCGGGACACACTAAACATTTTTAGTTGGTAGGAAATTTTGGATTTTGCCCGGGTGGCAGCCGAAGCCTGCTCATATATATCGATTTTGGACCACCAAGGGATCTTTATCGTGCATAACTTGCATACGGGACCTCCGAGATTTTTTGTCTTTTTCCGAGAAGGCTAGGTGTTAGGTCTTCCTACCATAAATTAAGATCAGGGTTTTTTCACTGAAAGACAGCAGTAAGAAGGAGCCAAGGAGTAGCAGTTGAAAGGCTGCAGAAAAGAGTCAAGAGCCCAGAGGAGGGACAAAGGGGGTAAGGGGGTGGGGGCAGAAGGTGGAGACAAAAGCAAACGACAGAACATTGTTAGAGAGCAGGAAAGGATGAAAAGGAGAACATTTTGGGAAAGAAAATTTTCTGTCGCTATCCGGATTCGAACCTGCGACCTATTGAATAAGAGGCAGACACTTTAACCTGTAGACCACGAGAGCCCGGCCGTAGTGTTTGACGAGATTTTCCTCAGGCGATATTGTAACAGAGCAGTACCAAAAACAAAAAACAAAACAAATCACGACAAAACAAACAAAACAAAACAAACAGACAAAAAGATAAAACTGCCAACTCAAACATACAGACAAAATGAGAAAGCAAGCCATTATTGAATGTTTGTACATGTATAATATAATTATTTGCATGCGTGTTTGTGTATATGTATGGATGTGTTTGAGTGAATGAGTGCGTGATAAAGAAAGAGAGACAGTGTGTTTGTGTTACATGACTGTGTGAGAGTGTGTGTTTGTGTTTGTGCGCACGCGCGTGTGTGTGTGTGTGTGTGTGTGTGTGTGTGTGTGTGTGTGTGTGTGTGTGTGTATGTGTGCGCGCGCGCACGTGCGTGCGTGCATGCGTGCTCTTGCATGTGTGCCTGGTCTCTGCGTACGCACCCTCTTGTATGTGTGCTCTTTCATGTGAGCATGTTAGAGAGAGGGGGGTAGACTAGTTTGAGAGGCTGGGGGTGGGTGAGTGAGGGGTACACGGATACGGGTTTGTGAGTAGTTGACCTATATTTAATCAAGTCCCCACTGTTTTAACATGTCCGTGTAGATCTACGTATAATTACTTCCTTATCCTCTTACTTCCTTATCCTCATTCTCTCTCCAGGGGCAGCAGACCCAGGGCGACCGATGACCCAGTCAGAAGTGGAATCGTCTGTGGAAAATCTCGTCAAACAGTACGAAACGTCTGCTGCCGTTCCTACCACCCGGGACTTAGCTACACCCCGAAGCCTGTCCCACGAGAGCCGACAAAGTTTCATAGATCCGAAATTCGCCCACATGGGCATAGGAAAAAGAGATCGATCAAAGCTGTTTAGATATCTCAATCTAAGGAATAACAAGTTGAACCAGCTCAATTCTTTTGACGGTATCGGAAATGATCTCACATCAGACGGAAATCTAGCTCGAAGAAATGGCAACGATGGAGTGCGT
Organism: Aplysia californica; assembly: GCF_000002075.1. Classification (NCBI taxonomy): domain Eukaryota; kingdom Metazoa; phylum Mollusca; class Gastropoda; order Aplysiida; family Aplysiidae; genus Aplysia; species Aplysia californica. Next base: position 194,073 of record NW_004797364.1, read on the forward strand.
TATGATGTTCGATCAGAGACCGATTATCTGGATTCCCGTTATCTGGACGACTCCTCTGAAGGCTCCTCTCAACCACTACAAGCATCCACTTATCCGGATAACTCGCCGGAAGTCTCCTTCCAACTATTGCCTCTGTTAGACGTCCATATGTCGTCTGCAAGTCCCTCGAGAATCGACACGCTGACGAAAGACTTGTATATCGAACTGCTCGCAGATGTTTTATCAAGAGCACGCATGATTGCCCAGAAAAAGAATATGGCAGATGGAAAATCCCCAAACGTGAGAGATCTGACCATGGGACAAAAAGAACAAGAGGCAATAGATCAGTATCAATTCCCACCCGGCATCGGAAGGTGAAAGAATAACAGCGACATTAGCAGCAACAGCAGCAGCAGCAGCAGCAGTAGCAGCAGCAGCAGCAGCGGCAGTAACAGCCAGAACAACAACTACAAAGTAAATGTAATCAGGAACATGTTCACAAAGTTCGCGTTTTTAACATCTTGATCCAATCATAAGCCAAGTTTTTTTTTGAGTGTGTGCTTGTCCAACTTTATTTTTCCGCCTTGTACGAAATTAGAAGTGGATACTTGCAATGAAGTTAAAATACGGAGTGAAAGCCTACATTGTTATTGGGTTGTTTTGTTTGTGTTTGGTTTTTTAAATTTTTTTCCTTTCTTTTTATTACATGTAATTTTAATTTTTATTTTTTTTTGGGGGGGGGCTCCTACTTTTGTTATTTTCTCATTGGCTTCACAGAAAATTAGCAAAGCAGTTTCCCTTTCAATTACAAAGATAATTCTACATTGCATTATATTGACCTTTAAAGGTAAAGGCATCCCTGGATCACTCGTCGAGCTTTATGTAAAAAGTAAGTGGACGAAGGAAAAAAAAACACTTGAAAATACTTTTACTTCACTTTTCCGATCCAGCGGCCATTTGAGTTCCAGCCATTCAGTCTGTCGATCCATGGCAAAGAATTTACAGGTTTAAAAAAAAAAGCAAAACAACAACTAAACAACACAGTAAGAAACACCAAAAAAAAACCCCCAAAACATACAGTAGGAGGAACTGCTTTCGCAAAAGATATAAGGACGTTAGAAGTTTGATAGGACAGAAGGAGCTGACAATACAAGAGCACCCGCCGACCCCCCCCCCCCCCCCCCACTCACGAATAAAAACTGAAATCGTCGACGTGATATCTTTCCCCAAGTGAGAATCGAGCTAATGTCCTTAGAGAGTCCCTTTGCTTGGATTAAACAGTGCACATCCACACAATAATTGCCAAGTTGTGCACTCGGAAATGACAGTTTAAGTTTTAGTAGAGGTTTTACGGCGCTCGCAACTGCATAGGTCATATCAGCGCCAGAAGATTATAGGTGTTACAAGAGAGTAACAAACATAAAAAGGAAGAAGGGGAGATAAGGACGATAGATGTTTAATAAGAAAGAAGAAGCAAACCACACCAGAGCACCCGCCAATCACCCACGGAAATGACAGACCGGGACAACAGAGTAAAGTGAGAAGGCAGAACAAACGAGTCGAGTCCTCCTATTGTCATCTGCAACGTCGTTTGAGTGGGGAAATGAAGGTGTTTGGTTTGTCTTGTTTAATTGTTCATTGTTTCAGGAAGCAACATCCCTGCAGCCCAGACATGTCCATTGATGCTCCGTTGCTCTCTCCAAAATGTTGCCGAGGGTCCTTCCACTGATTTTGCAAGTGCACATCTGGTTGAACGTTCTTCTGTTCTTTCCTGCAAGGATGTCAGATTTTCCGCTTCCTTTTTGTATTGTTTTGTTTTAGCAAGAGTTAAGTAAAAGTTTTACGACTCTTACAACACATGTAGGTTATATAAGTACCAACGTTTAGAGGTGTAACAAGAAAGTCATCATCATCATCAATGCCTTTCACCCCTGGCAGTCAGGGCATACCTATAGGCCACTTACAAGCTCCTACTATTAATTTTATCTCTGTCCTGGGCCATCATTCCATGCTCGTTCTAACTTCTAAGTGAGCTTCATCTCTCTCATGTCCCTTTCCACGCATCTCCTCCATGTTTCCCGTGGCCTATCCCTGCCTCGTGCTCCCTGTGGGTTTCACTGCAGCGACTGTTACAAGAAAGTAACAAACACAAAAAAAGAAAGGAGAGATAACAACGACCGACGTTTGAAAGGAAAGAAGGAGCCAACTACACTAGAGCACCCGCAAACCATCCAAGAAAGTGTTTGGTTTGAGTAAGGAGAAGCGCACTGACACAATAATGGTCATTAAATGCAATGAATTTTCAAGGAAGGATGACAAAAATAATTCAGATCCAAATCAGACCTGAACATCTTGTTTTCTTACAGTTATTTATGGCACTTGCAACACAATAAGGTCATATAAAGGGCCGAAGATGAGAGGTGTTACAAGAATGTAATTCACACAAAAAAGAAGGAAGGGAGATAACGACAAGAGACGTTTGATCGGAAAGAAGGAGCAAACCACACCAGAGTACCCGCCAACCACCCATTATCTGAACTTCAGATATCCACCTGAGAGACCTAAAGTATAACCCACAGTGCCAAAATGGCCAGCCTGTACATATTCAAAACATGACAGAGATATAACTAAGTCTCAGACGGATCACATTTCAATGTTTATTTCACAGTGGATAGCAAATGAGTTTGATACTGAAAAGAAAAAAAGAGACCAAAATGACATAACAAAGGCGTCTATAGTATACGACAATGTATACCAACATATGACACAAAAACAAGACTGACAAGTCACAGATATCGCATTGTAATATCGCTCAACAATCTAACCAATAAATAACATTTGTCAAAAGCAGAACGTGCTGCCAGTCAACACAAGAACAAGGCCTGGCCCACCAAACTCTGCTCCCCCCCCCCCTCCTTTCACACATATCTCTAATCACAAAAAAAAAGGCAAAACGATAGTTATAAAAGAACAAGTTGCCCACAGTGAGTTGTAACTTGCAACTGAAACAAAAAACAAAACAAAAAATAATCCTACCCAAGAATGCTTTTTCAAATGTGACACATCAAAAGAACTCCAAATACTATACTTGAAAAAACTCAGACATGAGTCTGAAACAAGACATTTGAAAAGAATACTCTGTCAAACTGTGTGCACACCAACTTGTGAAATTCTTCTTTTACACACCAACTATAGCTCATCCAACACAAACATATTATAGTTTTTTGGGGAGTCATTTTTGGTTCCATTAAAGTTGAGCCTTTACATTTCAAATATATAACAATCCTGATTTGTTTTTTTGGGCCAATTTTTTTTTTTTTGCAACATAATAGACTGATGTGAAAGGGCTCTGAAATTTGGGGAAGAAAGAAAAGGTTTAGAGAAACCAAAATCAAATAAAAGATTTTTTGCTACATTCATTCCGATTTTCTAAATGTAACTGATGAGGCAAGGAGATCAGTACTAAAGTTCATCTCTATATTCAGCGACCATTGAAACATGTTTCTAAACACCTGATACAACAGTACAGATTTTAATGTCAGCAAAAATTGCACTCAGTCTATGTCCAGGCGCAACAAGGTATACAGCCCGATCCGTACCAAACACATTGTGTAAATCATTCAGTTGTGAGGGTTTGAAGAAAGGAAAAAAAGCGTGTAACTTCAGTAGTTTAAATGTAAGACATGATGGTTAAGTTGTTTCATAAACAAAATTGTCCTTCCCTTTCACGAGATCCTTTCTGATCTCTCGGACTGACATGCATCAAAAATAGTTGCATCACACACATCTTTTTTTCTCCTTGACAGTACAAGAACACTGGGAAAATAACATCAAAAAGCTATAAATAATTTATAAATTACGCAGAGAATATGAGAAAGGATCAAAACAAAGTACTTTTTAGAAAATTAGAGGTGCCAAAATAAAGAAATATGAGATGGCAAGCAGTAATGTACAAGTACATGAAATCTAGGCATGTAAAAAAGTGCAGTCATACAGTCTCAAGAACGGCTATGCTGCATGTATAGAGACAAGAACCAGTAACAGGAGACAAGACTGAAAAATCGAAGGTCACAAAGAAGGTTTGAAAATTCCAATTTTCACAGCAAACTCTGTGGGACACACATACTGACCCCTCCACAAGCCATTAACCAACAAACTATTCATGGGCTTGCCTGGAACCCTAAGCCATTTATTTGTGCTATGTTTTCTCTGACCATATTGACTCATAACACACGGCAAGACTTTTACCAAATAGAAAACTTTTCAAATCCTGACAACAGGGCTTCAACAGGGCTGTCAAACTAAGGCTGCTGGCCAGACTGGGTAAACACTCACTGAGCAATGGAAAAACCGAAACCTTTTTTAAACAAAATACGACTTAAAACAGAAAAAAAAAGTGAAAATTTATGTCAAATCAAGAGCATAGCAAATTTTGATTTTATGCCAGTTTGTCAACAGCTGGATGTTTGGCATCTTTTCTTGAGTTCGTTTATGTTATGTGTAAGATTCTACGTTGAAGGGACTCTCAAGGCGGACTACCACTACCTAAATTTCTCCCGCATGCCCATGGACCTTGAGTTTGACAACAGTGGGCTAGGCAATGACCATTTGGTGTATAGTATTAGCAGCCACGCTGAAATATTAACACTTTTTTTGTAGTAAAGGTACTTTATTGTAAAGGTGAAACACAAAAATCATATTTATCTGTAGTTCACCCTTTTGTGCAAGCAACCTTCGACTAGGGAATTCAAATAGTGATCGAAAAGGGGAAATACAACACACTGTGCTAGCTGTATGGTCATAAGCAAATTACCTATTCAATTCTATAATCTGGAAGATGTTCGAAAGTCAAAGTACATCTTGTCACATTAATCATTATGTGAACACAAAGGGTATTTGACAGAGAGATGTGCTTTCAGTCAAATCCCACATTGCAGTCCATTACCATTGTTACTGCTTCTAAACCATCACTATACAATTCAACCTAAAACCCTAGCCAACAACAAGTAGAAGATTTAGGCACTGAGTTTATCAACATTATCTACAACAAAAGGTCTTGTGTCAAAGCCAAGAAGCAGAGTCTGAGTTATACCACTAATGCTACCTTCAATGCTAACCCAAAGTATTAATGCCCAATATAAGTAGGACCATAACGTTGAAAAGCTTTAAACACGCGCCAAACTACCATGGGCCCTGAGTTAGGAAACAACTCTGCAAGAATTTGAACCATGGGTCACACCAACAGCCAATAAGACTCAGATGCAAACTCATTCGACAGATAGTGCAACAACAAACCACACTCTCAAAGGATGACAAGTCTCTCCAGCAAAACCATAGACAGTTAAAAGAGGAACATTATAACTCGGAGACAGTCCAACTACCAGTGCGTCCAACAGCTCAAGCTGAATATTTAGGAAAATTCTACCGGGGGTCTAGGGGCCTAGACTTTGCTACAGTACTTTGGTAGCCCTATGCTATCACACTTTTTTACTGATGGAGTTGATAATAATGGAGAGCAAGTACGGAAATGTCAGAAAGTACGTATTTCCATAAAAATATGGAAAATTGGAAGCACTGAACTAAGCTATTTATACAATGGTATGGCTGGAGAAGGCAGGGGTAAGAAGACTGTCACTCTGACCATGAAGACTCTCCTCTAAACTAAATGTACATAAGTTTCAAAAGGGGATGTAAGCTCAACTCACTCGTCACTTGTTCATGTTCTCGTAAAAACAATGGTGGTATCAGAAGCCCTAATTGTCAGCCAACAATAACGACAAAGCTGTCAAACACAAGAAAAAGTTCTCTCCCTCACAGTACAGTGACCGCCATGACTAGCGACAGGAGAATATTGGACAATAAAACCCTGTCCAAACATACTGAAGATGTGTGCCAATTCAGACAATGACTCAAAGGGTCAGCTCTTTCCCGAACAAGAATTGTTTTTCAAACCTAAGGTGAATCATTCCTGTTTCATTTTCTCCGAAACCAACAAGAGATTCAGAAACTTTTTCCGCCGCAGGCAACTCACAAGAAGTTTGAACTAACAAGATGTTAAAAGTGTAACATCTGAGCTAAAGCAAGAGTTGGCATATCTGATGATATCAGATCAATGTCACTTGGAAAACAAACTTCAAACCGCAGACTTAGCGTAACTGCCGGACACCTCAAACTATGCTATAACAGGGTTTCACTGCTTCAGAGGTACACAATCCACACCAAGCTTTGCAAACCATTCCTCAGGCAGCTCTACAATGGGCCAGGAACAAATGACACAAAACTGGAGAAAACTCATCACAACAACACTGATCAATTGCACAAAAGGACATTACACAAATCTGCAATCTTTATTTTAAAAGTAAAAATGTATAATGTAAAGGAATCATGCTTGACAGAAATCATTTTTTTAAAACCCCAAAAAACCAGCGCTGAAGAGTTTGCTGCTTTTAAACCCCGGCATGTGTACAATTCAGTTTGCATGTTATTTTTTAAATGAAATACAAACAGCATTCAGTGACTTTAACCCAAAAAAAAAGTAAACACCCCTTATGACAAAAAAAGGGAGCATCAAAAGAAAAATAGTGACTCTCAACAGCTCTTGAAGCTTGTTCAGTTGTGTTTAGAAAGACACTCTGCAAAGAAAATTCAGGACAAATCCATTAACATACAAGTTGGAAAATTATACGAAGTTGGTTTCTAGTCACCGTTTTTCAAAAACCGGGGGCAAACCTGGTTGCAAAAACTGCCAGGGGCAAACGGCTGAAAGAGAAAGAAGTGGGTTTAGCCTCAGTTCTTCACATTCAGAAAAGATATCATGACAGAGGTGGCAGTAATGACAGTGGAACTGAACTGCACCAGTTAAGTTCTGGTGGTACACAAACATCCACACTGGTCCCTGGACAGCAAACTCTCAACCTTTTAACAATCAGAATATTTATCTCAAGCAGTAATGCTACATGCCCAAATCAACTGAAAAAAAAAAGAAGTTTACTTTGTTACTCTTTGCTAGCCGTTGCTTCGACTAGAAAATGACTCACTAAAGTACTGTTCAAGCTGAAATATGCTAGAGAAAAATGCTTCACCCTAATACTGTCGAGGATTATAGTGGGATGCAACGCTGCTTTCAGAAAATAGGCAGCAGGACAACACATTATCAACATAAAAGTAAAACAGCTATTGTATCATTTGAAACCTTGATAATTTATGTTTAGAAAGACACTATGCAAAAATTTGGGTTCAAATTCACCAAAATAAATAATGAAACATTATCCAAAGGTCTGAACATTCCTTCCTAATAATGGCTCTTCAACAAAGTACACACCCTTTACCCTCTAAAATGCAAAAAGCATTCAACCATAAGACTTTACCCACCAGACAAGTAGCCTTATTAACTAGTTACAAGCTAACCCCCCCCCCTCCCCACCTCCTCAATGCCACATGAGTGTGACAGGTTATTTTTGGACAAGAATCAATATGGTTTACCAAACATCACCTCGATTTTCATACGTGTCATCACATGATCAAATTTTACAACTCTCAAAAACAGTGCTACAAACCGTGACAGAACTTTGCACAACTGTACTTTATGCCGCCACCCGGTACATTCTCCTTGTATTTCAGTTGGAAAGCTCATTTGCAACCCTCGAAAAAAGACCTGTGATACAGTCTTTGTTTGGTGTATATATATATACAACTACAAGCCAAGCCACCATCACTGGACAAAGTGTTTATGGAAAAATATAGATTACACTCATGTCAACCGAATTTTCAAGTTTCCAAGTTCAAGATCCTGTCTTATAGAAATTCTAAGAAACAAAGAGGACAACATCATAACACTGCTATTTCGTTTCAAACATTCAAACTAGAAAACAAATCAACAAACAAAAAGTGTAAAACACCAACAAAGAAGCCCATCTCAATGAAATATTTTTAAAAGAATAAAAAAAACATACTGTATAAATTCATGGAGAAATGACATCAAAGTATAAAATTATTCAAATTTGTGCATTTCATTTGTTACTTCACAAAAGAACTATGACACTTGCATCACAGGAATAAGGGACAGAACTCTGGTCCAGTTGGCCAAAATGGGGGGAAGTTAACATTCATTGTTCAACATGAGCATTCATTCATCCAACAACTCTTACATCTCTCGTGAACCACTACCATCTCCAACAGCATTCAGTTCACACATAGGGAGGTGTCTCTGGACACTTTCACAGTAAGCACATCACAATACAACAACGACTTGTGTATATATATTAACAAAGACTTCAAAAGTACAATTCTGCAAATCCCCCCAAACCGACCTGTATACATGAGCCCGGTACAGATCCTATACAAATATCTCAGTTATCGACTATGCACACACTTGACAATCAGAATGATTAACAGCCCTGATAACTTGGTAGACATCACAATTTCCAATATGATAACACAAACTGGACAAAGACTACTGGTTGTTGTCTGAGCTGGAGTCATCTGACAGGGGGTTGGGGTCGCCTCGCACGCGACACCGGTGGATGATGGCCTTCTCATAGGCTTTCTTCACCGCGTTGCGCACATTGGGCTTTTTGTTCTCCATCAGTTTGCTTTTGTCCAGGTCCGAGTTGACCCCCAGAGGTTCCAGCTTGCTACGCGGCAGCCATTGCCTAATAGACAAGACACAAACATAAACAATTCAAATGTAAATGGTTTTTGCTTTGAAATAGATTACCTGTTCCACTCAAAATTTAAAAAAAAAACAAAAAAACTTTGAACAAATTTGTGTTCACCTTGATCCCAATGGTAAAAGCTGACTGTCAAGAGATGAACTGCTTTTGAAACATTTCATTCATCACACAAACAGCTTGGATTGATTGACTAAATATTTTACACCCAAGTTGAGATCATTTAAGTTATTTTAAAAATTAGGTGTTAGACTCAGCAAGTCAGGGATAAGCCAACCAGAGTAGGACACAGCAGGAGAGAAGATGGAAATACTCTACAAAATAGGCATCCCCATATTGGAATCGAACTCTTGTCTTTGGCATGAAGAGCCTATTTGTTGCATCAAAGATGTCAGTCAAATGGCTTTGATAAACAGCAAATCCTGAAACTTCTTAATTATGACATTGACAAACATTATTCATCTCACAATTTGTCTTAGTCGTTTACAATGGCAGTGGATGTTACAAAGGCAGCATGTGGTTTGTGTGGATAATTAAAGGTTGTTTTCCCCTATTGTTTTCAGGTACCACATCCATGAGAAATTTTCGGAATATAACAAGACATTTTCAGACCAGCTTCTCGCACACCTGTTACAGTCTCTCCAGCATGTTACTAAAACTGTTTTGCAACTACCTAAGAAACAATGGTAGTTACTTTGCGCAGCTAATAAAAGTTTGCTCACATTAATATAGAGCAAACTGAGACAATAATGATTATTTTCAGCACTGGGGGGAAAAAGCCAATTGGCAGATCAACCTTCTTACACTCATTTTACTTCTAAAAAGGAGTGGCCAGCAGAATAACGATTTGTGAGGCATTCTGAAGAAATCAGGCGCTCGTCATAATAATTAAATCAAAGAAACCACCATTTTTGACTGATGGGCAATTTTATACTAATTTTGGTTCTTTGGCTCAACACCTTTTATTAGAGTTGGGTCGAGCTTGCTAAATCAGCATCCGGGAGTAACGAACAGTTCGCTGGCACTAGCTACACTTCGGACAGAGATAACAGTTCGTTTAGTGAGCGAGCGGACCGGCAGACGGAGAGACTCCATTATGGGCTCCATGCATTCAAGCGGGCGGACGAACGGAGCGACTCCTTCAATTGCATACTACTCCCCCCCCCCCCCCCCCCCCCAAAGACTTTTATAAAAAATTAAATTTAGATCTAATTTTTAAAATCACCCTCCTCCTCACATTGTAACTTGACATTCATGGCGGAAACTTCTCAATTTGCTGTTAAATGTGTTTATAAAGCTTTTTTGGAAAATGTCTTTGTTCTGTGATGCAATATTGTGTAACATTTATTACTCGGTGAAATGATATTGTTTGAAAATTACCTGGCAAACCACATAACGCTGGAAAGAGGGAATCCTTAGGCTATGTCTCCTTATGCGCGACGCGACGCGACACTTAGTCACACGGGACTGTCGCTAGTGATGAGTCGCGAGGTGTTTTGTTATGCACGGCCACATAGCACTAAAATTTTCAGTCGCATGCTACAAAAGCGACAAAACTGTATCCATAGACGTGGCGTGACATTTCGCCGAAAGCGACTAGCAATTCCCAGAAGAGAGACAGTGGCAAATTTTAATGTGAAGATGGACAAGGAAGTACAAAGTCCATCGGTTGGGAGTTCTACAAGCCGTTGACAATTTTTTATTCCGTACATAGCCAATCCCATGCGTCCTCCTCCTCCTCCTCCTCCTCTTCCTCATCCTCCTCCTGCTGTCCGTTAAAAAAACAAAACAGCAAAATTAGATTCACAAAACTTGCATTGGGTCCAATTGAAAATGAAAACACACACACACACACCATACACACACAACCCATGGCATGTCGACCGGCACTCCTTGGCTAGGCATTTTGACCAATGGTAATGCTCTAAACCAGTCAAACCCCTAGTCTGTCGCATGCGACGAGACCCTCGATTGCTATATGGACTGACCGCAGGCGATGGTTGTGTCGCATGTAAGGAGAGGGTTTCTTTATAATCTTACTTGATTGATTTTAGAGCGGCAAGGACCACAAGCGACATGACGTCGCATTGCGTATAAGGAGACAAGCTCTTAGCTTTCCATTGAGACCTATTTTAAGTCCTTGGGATCCCCTTTACGGCCTACGAAAGGGCTTGAAAGAATGCTTGTATTTGTAAACATTTCAATGACCTCCTTTGTTACAAAGGGGAACTCCCTAGTTTCCGATACTCTCATTGGCTCAAAACTTCTTGGATTTTTTAGTTTTCCAAAATGGCTTCCAGGTACGATCTAGTCAGTGATGCCCTAATGAAGGCCAGAAACTCAAAACATTCGTGGGGAGAATTGGCTGTATCTTACAAATGCGACATTTATATATATTTTTTTTTTATTGTTATAATTTTTCTCTGTCTGCAAATTGTTGTTCAAGTGATGAGACATATATTGCAGCTATCAGAACAGTTTAATTTTTGGTTTGTTTTGCGTCCCAAGCAACACTGTAAGCAGGTCATTTAAGAGACGGGTTACATCGACTCTGCCTGTCAGGGCCAACCTGGGCTGAGAGGGAGGAATCCCAGCAGAAAAACAGATGCTCATCCCCAGGTGGGAATCAAAGTAGTCTTCTACATGATAGGCAAAGAGCCTTATCATAACACCACAGACGCCAGTTCAGCACAGTCAGTGAAAATGTTTTGGGGCCTGATAAATAAAGTCCCCAACCGGTGTCCTAGATCTCTTGTTTTGCTTTTCGCACCTCGCAACACTGTATGGTCATTTAAGAGGCGGGCTACTTCGATCCTGCCTGTCATGGCCAATTTGGGCTGAGAGGGACGCTAAGCTACATCCTAGAAGAGAGACAAAGATACTCCATTAAAAATTTGTTCCACATGGGCCTTGATTCGAACTCCAGCTCTCTGCATGATAATGATAGATGAAGAGCCAAACTATTGAACCACAGACGCTGGTCCAACTGTTGTATATCCTGTATTTCATTTGTGTTTAAAGTCTTTCAATGTCTACTCAAGTATTGACATTTAGAACCATGATTAATTATAGCTCTTTAGCTTTAAAGTTCTTGTTTTGTCTTTTTTTGTTGTTGTTTTGTTTACGTTCTGATGCCCTTGAGAAAACATTCTAAAAACAAAACTATTGATGCAAATGATTTGAAAATTGGTGAGTATATTTGCATTGAAACATTTAATATGTGTGCCAAATTTCATTGACCAAGCTTTATTAGAAGATGCCTGTTGCTATGGAGGCATTTGTCAAATCTTTGATTGCCAATTTCTCAGTATTTTACCTCGGACAGCAGTGGAGCATTCCAATATTGAATCGTGCTTCATTCCATTAAATATTATTGTATTCATTTGATATTGGTGTCATATGAAGGGGAATTATGTCGTCTTTGCATTTGTACCAAAAACCCAAATTATGAAGTATGTACTTTGTGGACCAAACCGTCAGGACTCTCCACATATTGCCATAATCATTCTGCGCACCTCCAAAGAAAGTCAGTAGTCAGCACGCACTAAAGATAGTATCAAAGCACTGCGGCCTAATTTGTGTCTTCTCTAATCATTCAAATTAGAATGCTTTTTTTTTCACCTGCTGAAAAATTTTAATGAAACCAGCTTCACAATTCGAACATTGTATTATCGATATTCCCCACTTCAAGTTTACACACATGAATTCGCAACGGCCGAGCCATTGTCATTAAGTGGAAAAGAAAGATGGTTTCTTACCATGTGCGCTTGGTATCAAAGAAAAGAACCAGGTAGACAGACTCGGAGTATTTGCTCTGCAGTTCCAGCACCTCATCCGGGGGGACAGGGATTGGAACACCATTGTGGAAGTAGCCAGTCTTGGGCATTTTCGGGTTGATGATCTGAACATAGAAATAAGAAGAATCATTACCAAATTTTGTTTGTTGGTTTCAATAAACACTTAATAGACATTGAAAAGGAATACCAAAAGTAAACAGTTTTTTACAGGTCATTATAACATTTAATTGAAAAAAGTACATGGAAGAGACCATAGCATAACTTCCATCACCCAACCACAGATTTAACTCATTCCCTACTGTGAGCAGAAATTTCGGAGTTCTGTTATCAGACTCCGATAAACCACTATTTAAAGCTCAAGTTACTTTTTCCTCAGCCCTGTCTGATAAAAAAATCATTTCTCTGCATTTCGACTGCTGGGTGTAAGACTCTTTCAATATGTTACTTTGAATTGGGAAAAGTGGCATACGACAGTCTTACACTGAGCAGTCAATTTTGATACACAACACATTCAAATTTCACTTTAAAAATTAAGAAAAAAAAATGTACACTTTTTCTGATTAGTCATATGAAAAAATGCTCCTCCCCCCAAAGTGACAGTGAAGATAACGGTCTAGAAGGGAAAGAGTTTTAGTAAGAATTTTAGAGCACTTGCAACACAATAAGGTCATTTTAGTACTGAAAATAGGTGTTACAAAACAAACACACAAAAAGGAGGAGAGATCAGGACAACATGGTTTTTTTAGTAAGTGTTTTACAGCACTTGCAACACAATAAGGTCATATAAGTGCCAAAGATTAGAGGTGTTACAAGAGAGTAACAAACAGATGTTTGATAGGATAGAAAGAGCAAACCACACAAAAGCACCCTCTAACCACCCACAGGAAAAGAGTTAACAGATGGACTGCATCTGCAAAGGAAGAGCTACCAGTAGAGAGTACCAACCACCAACAACTACCAGCAGTAGAGAAGACTCACCAGTGCTGGGTACCACGGGTATCCTCGGCACTTGGCCCAGACCAGGTCCAGCGGCTCCAGCGTGATGAGCTCGTCAGAGTCCACACTGGGACTGCGACGGGCACGGCCTGTCAATACACATAGGCATCTCGTCACACCGTGGGACAAAAACAGGGGAAAACATTATTTTTCCTGTTCCTATGAGAATATGTACACGGGTGCCGGATGCTTGTTTTTTGTTCATTTGTAAGAAGAGAAGCTCATTAATGCAATAAAAATAATTTAGCGTAGGGAAACAGCGAGACAGTCAGACAAACAAACAGAAACAAAAGAGGGACAGTAAAGAAGTAGATTTTACTAGTGGCACCCCCAGTATTGTGGAAAAAGTAAAAGATCCCACAAGACATACAAACAAATCATTTGTAAGTAAATTTTTTTAAGAGAAGCACTTTGGAAGCCAAAAAGAGTGCAAAAAAGAAAAACAATAGAAAGATATAATAGAAGGAAGGGAGTAGTTGGGTGTTTTTTTAACTGTAAGTCAGTGCATCAAAAGCCACATTCCACCCATGAAAAATTAGGAAAACAACACTGAAAATAAATACAAATAAGACATAGCAGGTCCAAACCAGATGGCCATCCAAACACCCAAAAAATACCAAATGGAATAGGAAGATGGAAAAGCTTTCAGGACAAAACTTCAACCATTAGCTGTACACTGCTTTTCATTTCACACAAACACAAAATACTTTTCTCTCTAGGCTACACAAAGTCAGTTAATTCATCTTACAGCTACAACCCAGCACAACATAGAAACCCATGACATTCATGCAACAGATTTCCAAAAAGACAGTCAAAACCATCTGCAGATGCCAAAGATAGGAACTAAAGACATTCAGTAGTTTCAGCTATAGTTTTCATCTAATCATTTTGAAAGCTTTACCAGCTACTAAATAATATTAACGAAATGTTTTGGTGCTATCGTGGTTCACCATCCTCTTCAAGTCCTTGAATCACAATTCCTTTCTCTATAAAATCCAGTTTGAAAAAGGACATTGGCCCTGTGCTCCTTATTTTTAAAACTCCAATGAAAAAGTACTGTGATAACAATGGAGATAATAGCAAAGCAAATGATATATCATCAGGCCCAAACAGGTGTTTTAAGACAGCATCAGGGTTACAAATTTGCTTTTTCTGAGTTTACAGTAAAAAAAAAAAAGTGAGCTGTGACCAGTTGTACAGATTCAAACATACAAGCCTAACCAGTCTACCAAAAGACAGAGATATTTAAACACGTAAGGATTTCCGTCTTTTATGAGCAACAAAGCATTGCACCAGACGCAGGCTCATGGGGATTAAGCAGGTTAACTGTTATAACAGTACTGATAACAGTGAGCAGTTAGAAGGTCAACTGTTAAAGAACAGCACAATTTACAGACAAAAATCAAGCAATCAAACTTCATAGAAAGCAAACAGGACAAGGTGTGAATTATTTCAGTGGAATAACTAGAAAAAAGCACAAAGTGTAGAATGTTTATTACAAGGAGTAAACTGTCAAGGGCAAGCACTGTGCACAAAATATTGTTAAGTAAACTGTCTAGAACACAAACAACACAGGATACAACGCAAACAACCATCTAGAACAAACACTGGACAGAATACAACGAAGTAAACCCTTCAGAACAAGCACTACACAAACGCAAACAGTCTGGAACCAGCACTCCACATAGAATACGACATGCAAACTGTTCACAACAAACACTGTGCACAGAATACAACGCAAACTGTCAAGTACACGTGCTACACATAGAATATGACACAAACTGTGAACACTAAACATAGAATACATTACAACCACACCACAAACTATGAACAACAAACTACACAAAGAGAGCAGACGCAGCTGTTGGTCTATCCATTATATCTGAGGTTCATCATGAGGTCAGTCTAGTTGACTTTACGCTAACCAATCCTATTGTGTTGGGTAGCCCTATGTCACAATTCTAATGTTTCTTGAAAACGTACAGCTTGTAAAAGCAAAATTAGTAAAATGTTAAGGAAAATAAAAGATTTGAATGTAGTGATACTGACACATTACGACTGATAGAATCTTTATTTAGAAGGCCTATTTGTTGTCAATTGTTAGCTATGAGTACCACCGGTATTCTGTCAAACATAAATTTCCATTTGTTGTGCTTAAGGAAAGCATGCACACAATGCAGAGTGCTTCATCTTGGGTCCAGTGAAGAGACTTCGTCTTGATGTCATGAAAATATTAAAAGACCATCACACCAAATATAATATAATATAAAATGCTCATATCTTTCAGGTCTTGATTGATTGTAGATGTTAATATCCCTATCAGCACAATTCAATACATTTAGGAGAGGAGCTGCCTCCATCGTGCTTATAAAGGGACCACCTGGGTAGCAAAGGATATTGCATCCCAACAAGCAGACACTTGATTTTTTCTGAAAACTGAATAGAAAAAAGGACTTTGTGTCTTTTGCAGGCTAAACAAACAGCCTAACAAAACGCCAGTTTTCAGTGCATCACCCTTTGATTTGGACTAGAAAAATGACATTGTCCTGCGGTGAACTCAACTTGCAAGATAAACAAATCTTGATTGTCGGACCTGATCTCAGGAGAAAACTGATGTATGCGCCGTCCCTCCGCTATGTGATGTTACTGATGCGACTTTCATCTCGTCCATGAAGCTCCTTCTACCACACTGTAAGCTCAGATTCCACTTGTTTGAGCAGGAAGTCAGTTCAAGAGCGTAATGCTGAGTCAATGTGCAGGCCAGGTATCTTACTGGCTGTGTGTTTGTTTTAAGTCTGTGGTAACTCGCAAAGCCCCTGTTAGAGTGGCCTGCCATACCAGCCAGAAATATCAGACAACACCAATTAAAAGTTGTGCGAAAATTCTACAAATCCCACAGTGACTCCATTGGTTGCTCAATACAGCAAAGACCTCAGATAACTCAAACTGTTTGGCCTACATCCCTTCACTGATGAGTGTTGCACTGCGTGATCATACACAAAATCTTAGAAAACTAAAAAATACTTTTGACCTTTGCTTCACACGGTTTCAAAAGAACCAAAATAACCCCCAAATTTAAATATAATCTACCATTAAAAGAACATCACTCTTTCTTTGGGTTACAGACAAGCACATTGACACAATGACAGACAATTAGTGCAGGGGAAAAGTCAGACAGACATACAGAAACAATAGAGGGAAAAGAAAGAATTAGGAACTACTAATGCCATCCTTCAATCATCTGCTATAAATTATCAAGGAAAGGATGTAAGGAACCATTTCTTTTTTATTTATATTTTTTAGTAGAGGGTTTTACGGAGCTCGCAACTGCATAAGGTCATATGAGCGCCAGAACCATTTCTATGGGAAAACCCTAGCACTTCTGTGCTGCTGTACCTTAGCCACAGCAACTTTCCTTGAATATATTAGGACAAGCCAAGGCATAAAATAGTCGATATAGAGTGCTTTGTCTCATCAAGTCAGCATTCGCATCCTATTTTAAATTTGTAAGCTCATTCAAGGCAAGTAACTCCGGAAGAATCATATATGGGGTATGACGCAGTGGAATCAGGCTCTCGTCAATTTTTGGGCATATTGAGTTGATGGTATCATCTTAAGGCGTCCATTTTCCTTGTTTTTAGTGAAAATAATATCCATCTATGTTGATTAGAAGTCGAGATATGTGTGATTGAAGGAAATGAGGGTCATCTGGTTTCAGAGGTAAAATTAGCGAGAAAATGGCTGCCAAAGTTGAGTTATTTCCTTTGCTTGAGAGTCCGTGGAAACTGAACATTTACATTTCTGCTGCCTTTAATCAACATTTTTCCGTAAAATCCACACAGAAATGTGCTCTTTAAAAGGCATGAAAGGTGTTGAACCAAAAAACAAAAATTCGATAAAAATTCCCAAACCTACGGGAAAATGCCAATTTCTTGACTTTCATTATTTTGACGAGCGCCTGATTCCACCATGCTGCCTCACATATGTCTGTATTGTTTACATTCATCGTTAGAATTGATCAAAAGAACCTTCTAAAAGATGGGAGACAACAAATTTACTTGCTCAGTACCAGCTCCAGTCTTCAGATTCACAAATGGAGACACTCACAATTCACACTGTTGTACACATATGAAAGTGCCAGTCTAACGAAAGCTAACCGTAACCATTATTCATTGTACAGACAGCAAGATCTACTACTCAACAAATTTTCTGCACCAAGCTAGTGGGGGTGGGGGACTTGTGCAATAAGCCTTGAGCAAAGACACTGGAGCATATTCACTATTTGACTGACCATAATCTCTTTTGAATTTAATTTTGAAAGCACATTATCATTCATTATGGCTTTTGAACTACTTCTGTGATGGTATAGCCACTCCTGAGCTAATTTTATCAGGAGAGCATAAATCATTCTTAAATTCTGCCATGGTACGTACACCTCGGAAATTATTAACAAAATATTCTCTTTTGAATTACGTTTCCTAAGAGCACATTTAAATTAATTTTGCCGAAACATAACAGAGAATGTACTCATTTTGCACAAGTACCAACATTCTAGGCCCATTCCAGATGTAAATCGTGTGCACAGTGCACAGAAGTGAAAAAAAGTTTTGAAGCTAGTGTAGGACATAAAAAATAACTTTATACAGTAAAATTATAGAACTGAAATGTCTTGGGCTTACATGTAGGGTTAAGTAATCCTGAGCTTAGTTCAAATTCTATTATTGTGTCACCAAACTTAGGGACAAGAAGGGGGAGGTCAGCATTACAGCCTGCAAATCTGTGAGCGTTGCAATATCTGAGTATTTTAAATGTTCAGGAGTGCAGCATTTACACATAGGGCAACAATGAAACGATATCAACAAGCATTAGAGACAGCCACTCCATCATGTGTATATTCTTCAACTCATCATATCAAAGCGTTTGCGATTTTCAACATGGGATCCCGAGTTCTTGTTACTTTTCTATTTAGGCATTACTTTTTAATAGTGCTTAAGAGATCTTGTTAGCTTTTTTACCTCAGGTAAAGGTATTTTGTTTCTTTTCATCGTGATGAACAATTTACACAATTTGCTATAGCGGTATCTTGTCTGACATCCCATCCTGAAAGAGCATGCTTCTACTGCATGGGCAGTCCATCAAAATTTCCATTTGAAATGCATTACTTTCGAAGATAGAAACTTTTTCCCTTCTGCCAGGAACTAGATCTAGCAAACTCATTCTTTGATTTCTGTGCTGAAAAGGGAGAAACCTTATTTCACATTTCAATGAGTTCAGAGTGAGAAAATATGTACAAGGGAAGCCATAACATTTGGAGCCTAGCACATCTTCCAGAGTCACAAGTGCTGTGCCACGAGTGTATAAATTGATACCATGGGCACCATAGGATGGAGAAACTCACACAAAGGAAGAAAAGGACAGGGGGTGCAATGGCAATAAATACCTCATTAAAATAGGGCAAGTCTACCAATTAGTTACCCGCCATAATGGATGGTACAAACTCAGTCATGCTGTGCTATTATAATAGCAATGTTTCCATTTAAGAAAAGGAGAGGTGAAAAGCAGTCATAATGTCCAAGAGGTTATTAACTTCCATGTGTCACAAGGAGGTTAAGTGCTGTTGACAACTTCAGAGAGCTTTGGAACCATGCAACCATGTAACCAAGACATCCTTTCATTTACCTGTAATCAAATCAGGTTACTGTCGCCATCTCAAGAACACATTCCACCCCCTGTCCTTTTCCATAATATGTGGTAAGAATTTCAAGTGCTGCACTTTATGACAAATATATTTCATTCTCCATCCCCATCTTCTTTAAATGATGTAAATAAGTTCTTGTCCCTAGACTAGCAGAGAATATGTTTACAGCACACTATTCTCTCAGCTTTTCAGTAGTTTGAATGATCACTATAGAGCAGATGGGTCTCTGCAGGTTAAGTAAAAGTACAGAAAAGCACACTGACATGAGAGTGGTCATTAAGTGCTTGGACAGAACAAAGTGACAGGGGAGAAAAACCCAGGGAAAGTAAAGGAGGATTGACCTTTGGCCCGTTCAAACCATCCACTGTCTCTGTTGAACTTAGTTGAAGTCATATGTCAAATTTGTATGATTAATTGAAGAAACAATCATAACGAGGCCAAAAGAACTATACAAGCTCAAAGCATCTTAGTAATACAATGAGCATATCTAGAGGTTTCAAGAAAGCATGTGCTTGCAGCGAGCACAAGTGCTAGTTCACTAAGAAATGTAAACGCAATAGTTGTCTGTGGCACAACTACATAAGTAGCCAAAGGCAGACAAATAGATACCACAATCTCTGAAAGTGTAGAAAAAAATGCTTTATAAGTGATCAATTCCTTCTAGAGCTTCCTCTTCCACTGGCACAAAATGCAACTCTACAGTAACCGCAGTATTGTGTGTCTATCATCAACTAATACTGAAATATATAAAAAATATGATGCAGTAACATCAAGAAGACTCTTGGATACTTTAATTTAACTTTTACTCCAATTCCATGAAGACTGATCTATGACGTGCACAAGGGATTTGTATCTGCAGGAAACATATCAAACATTGATAACTACATGGCATACACCACAGGGAATATGTATTCTCAAATAAAGCGAGTTCTAGTAAGAATAGAAAATGAAATTGGAAAAGTTTTTCAAAGGACCTTAAAATGTCTCAGGAGAGAGATACAGCTAAATGCAGGAAATTCTACACTTGATACCATAAAGAATCTAGGATATTCATTCGTGTATGGTGCAAAAAGGGGGGGAAAGACTGGGCAAGATTACATCACAAGAGATCGAAAGAACTGTCTGATCCTATCACTTTCCTTCAATCATTTAAAAGAATTCAAAACCTATTCAAGCACATCTGCTTCCAGAATCATTACATTATTGTTGCAGCTTTTTTATAAGTTTAATAAAAAAAAAAATAAGAGTTTTACTGCGAATCATCAAACATCAAGACATCAGGTAAAGCTACATTTTCTGAGAGAAGACAAGAAGGTCTTTCCAACTTGGTGCCTTTGTGCCAAATAAAAATATCCTGCAAGCCTGAGGGGGGAAGAAAATGGGCTCAATTTGTTGGCATTTTGTTATTACAAGCTAGGCTACCCAACCACTGAGGAGGGTGCATCATGATAAAACCACACAAAGAAGTTTTCACAAAATGCCTTGATAAAGTAAAAGTTTGACCATCAATAGGTGGGTCATTTGATTATGTATTTGAACTTTAATGCACTTGTTGTAAATTAAAGTGTTAAATGTACAAATCTAATACACAATTATTGAGGCTTCTTTGAGGAAAACAAGACTACAGCATTCATAGGAACTGCAAAAGTCAAGTTAGCTTTATTAGCACAGTAACATATTGGAATATAAATAGTCCCTGAATAATATATACTGGGCCGGCTTCACAAAGCAATGAAAACTTTTCAGCTGTCCATAAATATTTCAAAAGATACTAGTACCATATTTTCTCAGACTGCAGTATTATCATAAAAATGATGAGTTGATTCAACTCCCAAAAAACATTAGAAATTTGAAGTTCAAAGAAGGGACATTTGTGACTACTGCTGGATAACTAGCCATTCTTCAACTAAAACTTCACCAGGAAAGCAGTAAATTAAATTCAAGAAAGAAAACAGAACAAAAAAATGAAATAAATTCATGAGGAATAGCAAAGGTTTATTGATAATTTGCACCAAAGGCATGTGGAAACAAGAAATGAACTGTGATGACTATTACATGACCTACATCAGAATTGCATTTTTACTTATCAAATCATTTACTCTATATAGGTAGGCAAATTAAACTTTTCACATATTTATTTACAGCTTAGTCCATTTTAAATATTATTACCAAACTGACAGTGCAATTCACTAGCAATACAATGACTTCTAATGACATCTCAAGGGTACAGAACACACAGAAATATTAAAGAATATATATGTATATATGTGCATATATACGTATTAATTTAGGATCAGGAAAATGTGCTATCTAAAAGATACTATGTTACAAAGAGTTGGGAGAGCGAGGAGTAAGGGAAGAATAAGGTGCAAGGTTATGAGTGCATCAATACAAGCATTAGGCAAACTACCACACAGCATAGCTCAAGCTACCACTAGCCTACACTATATATATATGCAAAATAAATAACCAAAAAAGCAAAAAGCATACACTAAAAAAAATAATTAATAAATTTTAAAAAACCAAACACATGTGAAACACCAGCAAACCCACTACTAATATAATGCATGGAGAATGTTTCAATGAAAGAATACAATTTATGATAGGTGCTACGTTGAACAATCATGTTCTTTTTTTCCTAAACCCACAAACTGAATAACAAAGTAAAAAACAAACAAAAAATTATCCACGGCATTACAGATCTAGACATCAGAAACATTTATCAACAGAAAGGTAAGAAACAGTAGCAAATTCGCAATCGCAAAGGGTAACAACTTTCCTAATTCTCCTCAAAAATATTTTCAAGGTAGTCTCCTCTTACGATATAATCCCATTCCTGTAAGTTGGTGTTTTTTGGTGGTTGTGTTTTTCATTTACATATTAAAGTGCATTTTTTTTTTTTATTAGAAAAAAGAAAGAATGAACTGCAAAAATGGTTACAACTGGAGTGGAAAAAGGAACAAGAATGTTTGAAAGACAGATGTTGGGTTTAAAAAATATATATATATTTCGTTAATTAAGTTTTATAAGAACTGTTGACAGCCACATAGTTGCTCCGAGGTAAGAACAAAGGAAATACCATATAATTAATTTGATAAAACCCAATACAGTTCAGAGAAAATCATTCTCCAAAACAACACTTTATACTTACTTCTTTGAAAAGAACAAATTGTTTACATCTCAGGAAATTTATCTATTTTACAAGTCCAAACAATTTTTTTTTTAACAGAACATAAATGTGGTTTTCATACAACAAAAAGGGACATGTGGGCAAGTGAAAAGAGGTGAGTAAACAAAAGTATTGCAAGTATCACAGCAGCCAATAAGGAGGCAGAGGGAGGGAAGTAAAGTAAAGAAAGGGGACATGTATATGCAACAAGTAGATACTTCTTCAGGTGATTGGGCTACACGGGAGGACAAAGGTCAACTAGCGATTACTACCTGCTGGGGCGGGCGAGGTGGCCGGCGAAATGCCTTCTGTGCTCTCCGCCAGATCCGAACCCTCGGGCCCTTCCCTGAGGCCGGTGCTGCGGCTACGTTCTGGATGTAGGTATGACGATGCAGTGGTCAGTGGTCAGGCAAAAAGTGTTAAGGCAAAAGCAAGCAGCCATGAATGAATACAATACAAAGAACAGACAAAAACTATGTCATAGAATCATCTTCAGAATTATTGTACACACAACAGGAAAAGCAGTATCTACAATGAAAAAGAAACTCTTAAACACATTCTCAAATCTACATGGGGGAGAACCTATATGTGTGTGTCTGAGCGTGGGCGTATGTGTATATACAATAATACTAAGAAAGAAATCTAATCCCAAAATCAATGTGCTTCTGCTTCCATTTTTCCATGGAAACAAATTTAGCAGTTTGCTACAATACCTGAGAGTCTGTTTAGGCCATAATAAAGAAATTCACAGAGTGTGAAGACAAAAGGAAAACAAGACTTTTGTGAGTTTGAGTTGACTTGTTTTACATGCCAACGTAACAGTTCGGCATCGAGTGACAATCAGTAGTCCCGGTGGTCAAGAACTTGACATTGCTCAAGAGAAAGGGAGCATAATTTACACAGGATTTCATAATCTATGTTCTGGAGACAACAGGAAAACCTAATGGTGTATTACTGGATTACAGTGAATACTATATTTTGAAACAGATTTGCACATAGAAGAAGCTCAGAGTGATGAACTGAGTAAAGTAAAGCAACCAGCATCCTGTTGGAATTACAACAAAAATTGAACAAGTGAAAATGAGAAATGAGAATGATAATGAGGACAATCAAAATGGAAAACCAACTCTCTTGAGAAAACAGCTGTATATATCTATATACTGTGCATACATAGTATAGTAACATACAACACAGGAATCCAAGCATATATCTTTAGATTTGCCTTCTGGAAAGGAGCTGTGTGCAATGTAAACATTAACAGCCAATAGACAAGTCCTGTTCTAAAAAAGCAAAGGATAACCTACAAACAACTGCATACCGGGTGCTTCCATACAAAATGATCAGATCTTTGGTCAAAAGCTAGATTCTTCAATTCTGACATTTAAATTGTCCTAGGACTGGGGACTTTAGTATTTCCAGGTGTTCATCCACAAACTTCCTTTGTATTTATTGCCACATACGGCCGTTCAATGTCTAACTAGTCCAACACAAAAGTCAAGTCAATCTAACCACAGTTCCCAGTAGCCAATCATATTCATCCCCCTACACGACCCATTACATTGCAAAAACTTTGGGTAAAGGGAGGGAGAGAGAAGAGGAAGAGGACCTGTGACTGAACCAGGGAAAGAGACCTACGAATGTTGTAGAGAAAGCCATGACACACAATGTGCACTAAGTGCAGCAGGGGGGAAAATGTGGGTGAGAGATCCGCATTCATTGAGAAAAGAATGGAATGAGGAGCAAACATTATGAATTTGTCCTACATGACGTAATTCATGCAGAGTGATGGTGTGACAATTTGAGGAATTGTGATTGCTGCACTCCAAAAGAAAAAAAAAAGGCCAAACAGCAGCAGAAGAGGGTGGTTCAGGACTTGTCAAAGCAACTGAGATTTGCTATAGGGTTTAAAAATCACTACCAGAGACTCTTGTCAAAATCTTTCTGAACAGAAACAAAAAAGTCCACTGTAAACTGTTTAAGGCACACACCAACTGACCTAGGTGAGGAAAGTAAGTTCCCAAAACAAAACAGAAAAAAAATCAAATGTTAATACATTACAAAATGATTATTTACTTCTGCCACTAAAATAATGAAAATGATGTAAAAAATAATCTGACAACAGAAAATAAATAAATAAATAAGCAGGCACAAAGCCAGTGTATATGACGGTTGTATGATTTATCTGTGAGTAGAGGCATGATGCGCATAGACCAAGACCTGAGGAGTCTAAAGTTTACAGCAAAAATTAAATGGTTACAGAAGCACAACGCTTGTGCAGAAGGAAGCAGGCAATATATAGAGATCCTTGCATTGTCTAACAGAATAATTAGCAGCGCAAAAAAATTATGGACGAGGCAGGGGAAAGGGGAGGAAAATGGAATTGCGTGTAGCTACTACTGATGCTTGCGACTGACTGAGATGAAATGAAAAAGGGGGTGGGGAACGAATATATTGAAGCAATTTGATGAAAAAGGATGGAAAGCCTGATATAATGTACTCTCATGAAATTGAACGGTCAACTGACAAATCCATATACTCACCACAAGGGCTGTGATTGCTGGATGTTTCGGAACTGGGGTCAGACAAGGACTCGTCCCCGCTGCTAAGTTCATCAGTTGTATCAGATTCTGAGCTGCTGCGGATGTTGCCCCTCACCCGGTAAGACTTGAAACTTTCTGTGCATATGTCAGGTCCTCCAATGTGGATGGACGAAGAAGGAGCTGGTTCAGTGGCGTTGGCAGAAGAAGACCCCCCTGTAGGGATTCTCTTTGTCGGGGAGGGTTGCACCACGGGATCAGTGGGCTCTGCGGGCTGCCCGGCTGTACTGGACGACCTCTTGCGGCTAGTGGGACTGGCTGGTCCCCTGCCCGAGTGAGGGCTCAGCGGGGCATCCTCAGCCATCAACGCAGCTGCAGACGACTCGTTCACCTTCACCTGAAGCTGCTGCTGTTCTTTCTGTTGCTGCTGCTGCTGTTGCTGGTGATGCTGCCTGGTCTTTGCACCCCGCCCTGATCCTTTCTTGGCTGTAGACGTGTTTGAGGCAGAGGATGCGCTCGAGGAAGCCGATGAGGTAGAGGAGAGGTTTGGTACTGGTGTGCTGCGTCCCTTCTTGCTGTTGAAGAGCACGGCTGTACGTCGGTTCACGCCAGCTGGTGATGGTGTATGGGCACTGCCCTTGGTGGGAGTACTATCCTTATCCTTGGTTTCTGTTCGTGTATGTAGAGGGGAGCCAGTGTTGGACTTGTTTGTCTCTTTGTCAGTCTTCTCCCCTGGACAGTAAAAAAGTGATAAAATCATTACTCAAAAACATGGAAAAATGATATAGTAGATTGCCATACACATTACAACGAATTTTACCATGAAAAGCAGAATAGAACTATAAATTGGTTGATTCTGAAATCATATTGGGTATCTATGTATATAAAAGTGGACTTGGGAGGCTTTGTGCACAAACTCCTCCCTTATTACCTAACCCGCACCTTTGAAACTTTGCAGGCGTCCACAGCATCCATGGGGCTAGGACCTAACTTTAAAAAATCCACACAAACTGCTTTCCCCGATTTTCCCAAAATGCCTTGTTTTGTCCACACAGAATCTTGGGAAAGTCTGTCTTCTAAGACGCCATTGTAAACAAGTGATGTTTCCGTTCACTATCCGTGCGCACTGTTTCCACACTTTTGAAATTCTGGAGTGTACAACCACGAAAGTGGAATAGAGAATCAATCTATACATCTATTATATATTTGGCAACTTGGAAACACATGAATCACTTTCCTCTCAAGATCTATTGCTCCATTCCAGTAGAGTGAAAATGTAATAGGCAAATGACTTTCAGTTGATGTTAATGCACCGATCATTCCTTTCATCGAAAGGAGGCCCAGCTAGTTGTTAATAATTTAACATTGAAGTGTCAAAAACATAGAAAAACATAAACAATCAGACGTTCTAACAGTCTTCTCATTCAAGGAATTTATACATCAAGAGAATGAGGAACCAGTTTCTAATTGCTTTCAATTACTCTAATACTCTTTGATTGTTTCTGGAGAAAGACAAAAAGAACCCCTATGGCCCCAATAGTGTACCGACATGGCTCTTTGTAATCAAAATTCCAAACTACAATTTCATCATCATCACACTGTGATTATTACCTGGTTTCCCTGGAGTCTCGGCCACCTCACGGTGCACAGAAGATGCACCTCCTCTGCCTCTGCCCCCACGTCCCCGGCCCCTCCCTCGTCCACCACGGGCAGAAACTGGCCTTGACTGGGTGGTTGGAACAAGTGGAGACCTTGAAGGTGAGCGTGTGTAACGTCCTCTGGGTGTTTTCGTGGTTGTAGGGGTGGCATTGACTGGGATGCTGCTCTCTGTTTCCACTGTCAGAAGAGCTGGTGAAAAACAACGGATCATTTGTCAAAAATTATTCAGAGATGGGACGGAATAAGTCTGCAGAGTTCTGACATCACAGTGATTGTCGTCCATCTTTGCAAGGATGGCACAACAACCACTGTATTTTGCTAGTAACAGATTAGGGTCAATAGCCTCATAAAAAAGAAATACACTAGAACATCCATATTACACCTGCAGCACTGCTGATATTATATGATGAAATATTAGTGGCATCTTGCCCAGATGTACAAGAACCCAACTCAACATCAAGCTTAGAAACCATGATCACAGTAGTCAGGAAAAGGGAAAAAAATGTGAAAGAGTGAAAAACAGAACTGGTTTAAACCCTATCCTGCCAGTCCCGTTTATTTTTACCCTTATAAGCAAGCTCAAGCACCCTTTCTTTCCTGCTAGTAGAGTTTATTTTCACCCCATTAAGCATGTCCAAGCATCCTTTCTCTCCTGCTGGTGTGTGGTCTGTGCATAGCGATCACTTACCTCTCCATACCTGCACAAGTGAAGTGGAGCAGGCATGTGCGCTTACAGAGTTAAGAAAACATGGCATCGAATGTAATTTCAGTTAAAATAATTTCAAGTGACCTCTTTTCTTTAGACACCGCAAGCTCGAAAGGACCCAGGAAACAACACATTCATCTTTCAACACAATATCGTTTCAATGTATTTCAGACAAGCTTGTTTACAAAAAATATGTAGGTACAAACCTTGGTCCTTGGTCTCCTCCTTCACACTGGTAGAGTTGTCCTCCTCTTTCACCGTGTCTTCTTGTTCCTCTTTCTGATCCACAGCTGCCTCTTTCACCTTGTTCACTGGCTTCCTGCCTTTTTTCTTCTGGTCCAGTGCAAGCTTTCGTCGCACTACAGCTATTTCAGATCTGAGTTTCTTGAGAATTTTTTTCTTTTTACCTGTTTTAGCAGAAAGAAAAGTCTAGCGTGAAAAAACTTTTCTTTTTTTTTTTAATGGACACGTTCGGTGCCTTTGACAACAAATAAGCCATCTATACAACATAAGCCTTGTACTGATGAGAAAAAAAAACAAGACAACAAACATAATGAAGGGGCCAGGCAAGAAAAAAGAGCTATCTGCTTTCCCGTCCACCCGCACACACCAATTGAGCATGTTACGCCTAACATAAATTTCTATTATAGTTATAAACAATCATAAAATAAATTGTCCACTTACATGCACATAAGATACTTGGACACACAAAAGAGAATGTTGAGCATACACTAAAGTACCCTCCCTTCACAGATATCGTAATGGCGTACACAATCACAAATTTTTACCTTAAAAAAAATTGTTGGTAGTTGTACACATTCTTACCTCCTTTTAGAGTTTTGCTGCAGTCTTCTAACTTTGACAATAAAGCCTGTAGCTGGTCTTCATATGGAGCATCTGGTTTCACATCAGCAATAATTGAGTCCACTTCAAAAGAATAGAAAACAGACAGATTTGGTTTGCCACATGGGTCTAGGGATTAGTCATTTGAACATACAACAGTAGTCTCTTCCCCTTCCTGGTTCAAACAAACTTTCTCTAAAGATAAAATAATTTTTTCAATTTTTAATGTGACCCTTTAATCTACAGCCATAATTTTGATCCTCAATAAATGATTATAACTAAAGAGATCGATACACTACGGGGTTGGGTTTTTTTCTTCAGACATCACTCAATTTCGTGTACACAAAAATTTAAGCTTAGTTAATTTAGTGAGAACTTACAGTACTTGCAACACAATTAGGTCAAATATGTGTTGAAGATAAGTTTTAGATTTTGTAAGAGTTTTACAGCACTTGCAAAAAAGTTAAGTCATATAAGTGCCGAAGATCTGAGAGTACTTTCCTTGTCCAATTCAGCCCTTTGTCCTGCTTACAAAAGGCCAATATTGTATCTACTAGACCATTCAACCTCAACAAAACAAAGATGTTGTTGTTAGTGATCCAGTAGCATCTGAGCGTTAACTCTTCTACATGATGCCATTCTGTAATAGTTGCATGTCTGTTCTAATTGTTGTCTTGAGGAGTAGAGGCATTTACATGTGTGGGGTAGCTTGGGGAGAAAATATCTCCTCAAATCGGTTACAGAAGAACAGATGACGTTCCACTGTCTCCGAGGGGTAGAAACATAGACTGCTTTACTCCAATTCGGTTGAGATGTTGATTGAGGGGTACATGTTGTGTTCCAAGTTGGAAGATTATGGATTGACCTCCCCTCCTCAGCTCATTGATTGGATCTTTGACCAGCGGTTTATTCATTTCAAAACAAAGATCAAGAAGAACAATATACCACTCACGTTCTTCTGATGGTGCCGTGGACTCATTGGTCACACTGGATGGGTCAGAATGCAGGCCACATTTGTACTCGTACCCAACTTGCTCTGCCACACTTTTGGCATCTCGTATAATCTCTATGCCCTGAGAAAAAACAAAACATAAACTATCAGAAAAACCATTATCAACTTGATAAACAAATACCATAGACTGATCCCTGTGCGCAAAAGAAGGTAGAAAAGCAACAGAGGTAAAAGATGTCCCGTGACAACCCTCTAAAGATATATGTAATATCAATACAGAGGTAAAAGATGTCCCGTGACAACCCTCTAAAGATATATGTAATATCAATACAGAGGTAAAAGATGTCCAGTGACAACCCTCTAAAGATACATGTAATATCAATACAGAGGTAAAAGATGTCCAGTGACAACCCTCTAAAGATATATGTAATATCAATACAGAGGTAAAAGATGTCCAGTGACAACCCTCTAAAGATATATGTAATATCAATACAGAGGTAAAAGATGTCCAGTGACAACCCTCTAAAGATATATGTAATATCAATACAGAGGTAAAAGATGTCCCGTGACAACCCTCTAAAGATATATGTAATATCAATACAGAGGTAAAAGATGTCCAGTGACAACCCTCTAAAGGTACATGTAATATCAATCTTGTTGTGGCATGAAGGTACCCTCATGAGTCAAAATCCAGTTAATATCTCTTGACAAAGGAACACAGCCCAGAAATCTAATCAAATACAAAAATACATATACACATGTCTAAATTGGATTAGTTCCCTTTACTACAATTACCTATTCTTTACTTGGATCTGTTCATCCAAACAGGTATCATGTGTCACGACATGCTGAGATCGGGCACTTGTCAATTTTTGTGCATATATATGGAGTTATTGGTATCATCATAAAACTTGCTCACTTGCCTTGCTTTTTTTCAAGAGGTGAGGGGTCGCCATATGTCAGAGGTAAGAATAGCAAGAAAATGGCTGCCAAAGCTTGAGTGTCTTTGGAACAGCAAATTTACAATTTTCGTGCCTTTGAGCCTTGTTTTTTAAAGTAAAATCCACACAGAAAATATGTGCTTAAATGGCAGTTAAAGGCGTTGAGCTTAACTCTCGACATTTCTTGGATTTTGGCCAGTTTTTTTAGGTAAAGAGGGAGGACGTAGAACTAAAAATCCTATAAATTCCTGTGAAGGTCAACACAGTAAGTGTTGTATATCAACGGAAAGGTTATTAAAGAAACTTTGATTTGATACAATAATTATGTGTGTATGATATTTCATTTGCATATGTGACCTACATACTTGGTATCTAAAATAGAAAAAAAAAAGACTTTTTTCATCATCTTTACATAGGCAAAGAATGGAAGAAAAAAATTGTTTTTAACTAAATTGATTCTATTTCTAGTTTACATCAAGGAATATTCAATTCTACAAAATACACAAAAAATTGGAGTTATTTCAGGCCAATTAGAGGAGATGACAGCCACTTAGTACCATGACCTAGTTGTTAAAATTTGAAATGCAAATTAATAGTTTGATTGCATAAAAAATTATTATTAATTTGTTAAGGCTCCTATCACTGCAATACTTACCTAATCGTAATGCATACTGGGTAGGTATTGATTTTAGACACAAATCAGAGATTTCACTCAACTAATTTGCATAATTGACCTAATTTTGAGTTTTCTATAAATATAAATATAGAATATTTCACTAATATTGCTGGAGGAGCCTTCATTTGGCTCTCAGACATCGCAATTTGAGCTGCATATATTTATCTGTCTTCTGGGTCCATAAACAATGCCTATATAGGTGAATTCTTTGTTCTTGCTTTGATCTTTGTATAAAAGAAAGTAATTCAAGATGGTGGACAGATGAGAATGATTTAGGTAAAAGGCAACACTCATTTATGTATGAAAAAAAACCAATTCTTTTCCAAATTTTTTGGGTGGTATTTCACCAGAATCAAGTCTACACTCTATGTAGAAGCACCAAAATGGATAAATTAGACAAAAATATGGGATTTATAGCCATCCAAAATCATCATACATTTTTGTTCGATTTTAAAAGGAAAGAACTTAGTTAAAAAAGAAAAATTCAATAAAAATTGCCCAACAGGCAGGAAAATGCCAGTTTCTTTGATTTCATTATTTTGACAAGTGCCTGATTTCACAACGATGCCACACATATAGACTCGTGTGAAACAGTGACATCCAAGAACTAATCAAGTACAACACAAGCAGTGATAAATAGAACAACCAATTGAAAACCAACAAATAAAACAATGCAATGACTTAACAGCAGAAAATGGTAGAGCAAAAGAGAGCAATCATCTGAAAATTTCTCAACCAAAAACAGTAAAAAGAGGCACTCTTGTAACAATTACTAGAGGAGGAAGACATTCATCTTTATACGATTAAAAAAACCCAACAACAATAGGAACAAATTTGCCTACCTGATGACACCACATTGTTCAAAAGTAGCGCAGTGCTGTTGAATTTAAGTAAAGGGAGGCACATTCACAAAATAGCAGCCATTTAGTGCAGGGAAAGCGCAAGGTGCACAAAAAGAAACAGTAACGGGAAAGACAAAAAGTAGATGAGCTGAACTTACACCCCACCCGTATGTCCACTGACCTCTTCCTTCAAAAGCATTGCCTCCCTGTAGAAGACAGTATCCTTGGCATTGTAAGCACAACAGTTGTGGATGATCAGCTTGAAGTCAGACTCGAACGCCTCCATTGACTTGTACCTGTGAGTGTCCACCTTGTTCCTCATCACGGAGAAGCACATTGGGTGCTTGATCACATCTCGGTAGTCGGGCGCCTGTTATACACACAGAAATGATGGGATGGTGTTGTTATACCAGTTGTATTTTACAAACAATTCCCAGGACAAAATCACGATCATCCGATACATGTCTCAGTCATTTCTGGGGCAAAGTGAGATATGGCCCTATCTAGATAATTTGATTTGTTCCCCAGATTTCTATAAAAAATGTTCAAAACTTTGAATCTTAATAAAACAAAACAAAAATGTTTTTTAAAAACTATGTGTCGTGACTGTTAAATTTTGTAAGTGCAACATTTTTTGGTTATTTTTCTCAAAATATCTACAAAAATTATTTGGGCAATTATTGAATGAGAGGGACGACACAATAACTGTAACCTTGAGGGAGAACACATAAAAACAACAGCATTGGAGGAAGCCAATTCAATATGCTCTCTGCCTTTGATCTAAGACAAGACTAACATGAGTAAAAAGGAGAAAAGGTCCATGACACGGAATTCAGGAGAGATCTGTTTGTGGCCTCTGCTTCTTAACATTTATGGATGATGACGGTTGATGGTGGTGCTTCGTATTAGCGAACAAATTCACTGCGTACATTTCCTACTTTCTATGTTGAGTAGTACTTTCTGTTGGGTTGGCATAATAAGGCCATACATATTCAACTAAGAAGCAATATAGGACAAAAAGAATACAAAAGAAGTGAAAGGAGCAGATAACACCACACTATCTATCGACTTTTAACTCCTACTTATTAAAATAAAAACTCAACTTTCAAAACAAAATAGAATAAAACCTATGGTAATGGTGGAGTTTCATGGTAATGACAAGTAAATATAGCAAAAGAGTAAGCAACAGTATTCCTTGACCAGAGATCATTCAGACATAAACAGAAAATAAAAACTGACCTCTTCTTCGGAGACTGGGTCTGCAAAAATATCTTCTGTGTCTTTTTCTTGCAGCTGATTCAAGGTGTTACGCAGGAGCATGAGGAATGGTTGTAGCTTGTACTCTAAGGATTGCTGATAAACACGGACCTGTTGAAATAAGTTGAGATGAGCCGAGTGAAGTTGGACCTTATGAGGAGGCCCGACCAGATTAAATGTACCTTTCAACCGCCACATTGTCAGCTTTGTTACAAATCTATCAAAACAAAGAATAACTCTTTACGCAAAACCAGCATCTGTAGAATTAATGAGAAGTCTGTGCAACATTATCACTCAGTTCATAGAAATTCTTTAACTGTAACCAAACAGAAGGAGAGAGAGTACGAAAGAGATTTACACAAAGGAAACTTGCTACGAAAAACAAATGCTTACCAATTCACGCTTCAACTTTTCCCTTTTCCTGATAAGCTCCACCAAAAGCCGAGCTTTCTCCAAATCTTGACGTAGACGTTGCCAATACTTTAACTTTTCTCTCATCTCAATATTATGTTTATCATTTCTGGACTGAAAGAAAAAAATTATCATTCAAATCAACTTAAGCCATTAACATGATAAGAAAGTCAACAAAAGGCATTTAGTAGAAAACTTCAGATCAAAAGTACTGGTCATTAAACTAGTATGGACCAATTTACAATTCTGTTATTTTTCTGTTCTAACTTTAGGCTTATCTTCAAAATCAAAAAGTCTTTTCTTTTGGCTTATCTTCAAAATCAAAAAGTCTTTTCTTTAAGACATGAAAGCATAGCAAACCAAAATCAATAATCAATGCTGTCCGAATCTGATCATATATTTTTTTTTAAAGGTATTATGGCTCAAAACTCATAACATCATGATTTAAAACAGGAAGACTAAACTGCCTGCAATATCCCCACATCACACCTCTCATCTCAAACACACAATCAGAGCTCTCTAAAAACAACGCTGGCAATTTCCAACACTCCAGAGGAAGAAAAACAATGTGTAATACTCACATGCTCTCTATTCCTACTCATGTGGTTGGATTGCAACCTCCGCAAAAGAGGTACTCCAAACCGTGACTGTCTTTTCAAAGTCCAGTAACTCATCAATGCTCTCATAAAGTCATCTTTTTTCGGAACAGCAATGAGAGACGCAATGTTGGTCACTCTGGTTAAAGGAAGACAAATAATGTAACCGTGAATGCCAGAAATGAGTACAAGCTTATGGAATCGTGCACCTACAATTCAAGTGAAAGCAGTGCAAACTTAATAAAAAAATCAAACAGCATCAGTACAAAGAAAGAGAAAAAAGCAAGAAAAACTGACGGATTAAAAAAAAAAAAAAAGCAGTAGAGTTCTATAAAAATGTGACATCTGACAGAAACAATGTATATGGACAGTAAGTAATAAAGAAACTTCCAGCTTTAAAATAGTCCTTCAATTCTGATTTTACAGGGAACATGAATAAAGACAAAGTTTTTCCAAAAGCTGGAATGAAGTGAGGTCCAAAAAAAAGGACAGAAAAGATACTTTTCAATCTTTCTTTAATGCTTTAAACAAAGCAAAGAGGCAGAAGTCAAAGAGAGCATGATGATAGGTCACAAATACTAAAAAAGTAAAATGTACAGGAAGTACTTACTTTTGTTCTGGGATGATAGGAATTGACACATTTGGTATGGCGTTGCGCTTTTGGGCAAGTATCTTTCTGGCTTTCCTCATCTTGATTCTGGCAAGCTCTCTGGCATCTTCTTTTGACCCAGATTTCTTTTCATCATCGGGGAACATGGAATTGTCAACACAGGGCTGAGCGTGAACGTCACAGAAAGCAGTTTTCCTTACACCGACGGCAATACCATTAGGACCTGGCTCTTTGACTGCCTCAATCTTCATGAAAAGTCCAGCCTGCTGAGCGCAGGTGACGTGGAACGCTGTGTAGCAGTTTGTTTTGTGACACTGAATGCATGCACCTGCACCACGCTGCTTACAAATGTAACAAGTTAATTTTCTGCGCGCAGGAGGAATTCGCTGTAGACAGTCAATAGGTTCCAGGAACACTGTATTAGCAAAACCTACCTCCGGAATCCACAGAGCACACACTACATGGGCCCAGCGGCCATCATCAGTTTGTTTGAAAGCCCCACCTTTATTTGGGCAGAGGCAACAGTCCACAGCCCGTGAGGGCGACTGTAGACAACGACGACACAGCCACTGTCCCTCCGGGATGTATGGCACCCCGTAACACTCCTGGTGAACGGCAAGATTACACATGTCACAGAACAGAATCATGTTGCTGTTCTGGCACTCGCCATCCATGCAAATGCTGCAGACTGCATCATCGTCAAGAGATGGACCTTGCTCTTTGCCCGAGTGCTGGCCTTGGAAGAAGGCCTCCTTCTCAAAACGATCCATGATAATTTCAAATGTGTCTTGAGCAACACCAGCGACACCATCACTAGTACGCTTCTCATTTACAAGCTCCAGCCATGAATGATCCTGAGCACAACAAAAAAAAAAGAAACATGTAAAATCATTACCATTACAACAATGCCGACGAGGAATATTATGATGTATTCATTGATGCTCCCATTCTCCCTGAAAATTACGTCAGTAAACACAGACTAAAAATGGCGCATTTCAGTATAGGAAGTATCCTTTATTCCATGTTGATTCATAAATAAATGATAATCCCAGAAGGGACGATCACAGTCTTCTTAATTAAACAATTCTAAAAAACAATTAATTTTACTGATTTGAACAGAAAAGGTGAATGAAACAAATATCTAAACATAGAATTCAGTAATATTTTGGTCTGAATTGTCGACCACATAAAACATACCCAGTAAGTTATCAAAAATGTTTTCCAATGGGGTTGTTGTTTTTTTAGAATCCAAAAATATTTTTGGTCTATTTTTTATCAAATAGTAAAACAGAACAATAATCAGAACACTTCCTTTCAGAATATCAATATTAAAATAAAAGATCAGGTTTCCTAGTTGTCATACACGTGATTTCGGCATCTCTGTGTTGTAGCTGCCACTGAAACCAATTGCTGAGGTGAAAAAGCAACTCTCGCCATGTAAGCACTGACACACTACGAAAACCATACTGTCATGTGAGACATGTTTTAATAGTTACAGATTGTAATCAGAGACAACTCTTATTCATAAAGTATAATAAAGAGATACAGTCCTCTTACAAATCAATGACAATGTTTTTGCACTCACAGTACAGTAAGCAATTTTGGTGTTTTAGTCTATCCTTGAAGACTGAAACATTTCTATTTATGAACATTAGTATTCCAAGTCTGAGAAAGACCTACAATTACATCAAATTTTCAAACTTGAAAGACCAATGATCACCTGATCGCATTACGTTAGTTCAAACACAATTAGATTTCCGTTGTTGTCAATTTACAGCCACAAAAGTTATATTCGTTCTACCTTGAAACTAAGAAAGTGATACTTACCTCTTCATCCATGTCATATTCAACTTCTTCATCCAATTCTTCCACAGATTTCTCCACATAACGGTAATACGAGGTGCCTCTAGATGTTACTTTGTTGGGCTTAACATACTCATCTAAAACCTTAACGGTGGGCTCTGGAAGCTTGTTGGGATTTATGTCGGGAGGAAGGCTGCCCACTGCTGGCGGCTCCTTGCGAGCTTTACTCTCAAGGTTACGCACTGGTCTGCCCGATGGATTTTTTTCAGCATTTTCTTCCTTTTCCGTATTGTCTTGGTTCTCAATTTCGTCTTGCGAGATAATTTCCAGAGGCTGGTAGATGTCTATTCTTCTCAGACAACCATCAAAATCAATCTCAACCAGTCTTTGAGATTCAACATAGCTAAGTGTGTCTCTTTGAGGAGAGCGGCTAAACTCTGGGGGAGAAGGGGAGTGGCGTGCCTGACGCGGGTGCCACTTGCTGCTCTTGTTCCTTTTGCCTGGCTTTCTTCCCCCGCCTGAAGGACTGGCAGCCACCCCTGTACCTGGCGAGTCAGGACAGTCATGGTTGTGGTTGTGCATGTGGAACTGAATGCCAGAGAAGCTTTTGTACACCTTGCGGCATGTCTTCACTGGGCATTCATAGGGTGGCTTAGTTGCCCGTAGGTTCTGGCAGAATGTCTTCACATCAAAGTCTAGCACCATCTTGAAGCATTTAGCTTGTCTTCATTCCTTGAGCTCTCAATAGACCTAACCTCTTCAGATTGAAACTTGAAATGCAAGAAACCTGGGGATTTTAAAAAATTGAATTAGGGATATTCATCCTATGATTGCAAAAAACAAAAATAATACATTTATTCCTCTTCATCCCCTGCATGTCAGCTGCGGTCAAACAGGTGCATCGACCACGCCATGGCCCATTTTTATAAACAGATCTATTTTTTCCCTGATAGGTAGTGTCCCTTGCCTTGCAAGGAACAAAAGACAATTTTTTAAGGTACAGTAATCACTTTTATGCACAAAATACAAACGCACACTCCCCTAAAATGCACACTTTCGTCATACGACAGGCTTTTTAACTACATGTACATAAAATAAACATACTAACGCACAGTCATTTATTTTTAGCACACACTTCAGTCCAGAAACACACCGACAAGTAAAGCTTGACAAAAGGAAATTTTCACTACAACCTAAACAGCTTGCATAAGTCTAGGTAATCAGTCCAGATATTTGACCAGACTGCCCCTCACACAGAACAAAGAGAGTGACGGACAGTGTTTTCACACCCAACTTTTCACGGACACAAGGGTCTAGGACTGGGCAAGCGATTTGTGGGGGGAGTCTTTTGATTGGTCACTCAAAATGTGTCTTTTAGAGGGTCTCACTGGTGTTTGGGTGGCTGTAATCTTAATTAAGCCTATATGAACTGGAACATGATGCGTGAATGCTGTACATAGAACACTAGATCGGCCTACAGAATTAAACATTAAGCCAAGTGATCAGGTGAGCTCAAAGAACGTGTACCGACTTACAAACAACATGCTTGTTCTAAGAACCACTAGAGAAAAGTCTTTCAAAATGCTTCATATCATCCAAGCATTTACGGAGTTGCAATAAATGACAGGCAGTTGAGGGTGGCCATGTGGTCTTTTTTATGACTATTCACCCACAGTTTCCTCATCTGTTCCTGACAAATTATGGTTATAGTGCATATCAGCACAGTGTAACAGTGAATCGGTCTTTCTGCTTTTTTCATAACTCAACACCTTTGTATTCATAATTCATAACCGCAATCTGGAAATCTTTTACAAAACAGTTACGTTACGTCACGTCGCGTAATTGGCAAAAGTGACACCCCAACCTCCAAAGGAAGGTCACTTAAAATTTAAAAAACAAGGAAATGAAATGATTGCATCCCTTCCTCCCTTTGCACAGGTTCATGTAAACTCAGAAACTTTCTGTAAACACAATATAAAGAGCCCTTCCAAGCACAATGCGTTTAAGCAGAGACTTAAAGTACAACTCGTTATATATATTACATATATGGGGCTTTCTGAGTTTTCCTTACTATTACCCGGAAAGTCCTACTCCTGAAATTCTATGTGATGAATAAAGTTAAACTTAACAACAATCAGTGAACACAAGTAGCAGCAAAAAAGAAAAGTCGATCAATGGCGCCCAGCCGAGAACACCTAGACTCTTTCCTCAGACTATTTATCTTTTTTGAGCCTCTGAAACTCTATCAAATCACCCATAGAACACCATACACAGTGACAGTGCAACACACATACGTTGTAATTGCTTTTGAGGGGGAAAGAAACAAAATTTCTTATACACATGCATTATAAATTTTCCCCACGGGAAATGTGTACAAACGTGGTGGGGGTGGTATAAAAATTTAGGAACCCCAGGGACTGGTAATAGTGTTCAACAATTAAATTGCTGTGACTTGAGGGCTTATAATGTCAGAACAATCACACAATACACAAGTGTCAAAAACATTCCCATCTGCTCTGAATAAACAGAAAAATAAAGCTGAAAAAAGTACGGCATGGGCATGAAATCATACGACACATAAAGTAACTTTGCAGTGTATACACCAAAAATATCAAGAACTAACACATCAGAACATCAACCAATCCTTTTGATTCAGCAAAATCGTGGTCCAACCTAATCAAAAAGCACAATATATAGCACACACAATATTTTTCCCAGTGGTCGTTACTTTTTTCCTTTTGTTTTCATTCAACATTAAGTATGATAAAGCCTAGACTCTTGATAGCAACACTCTCGAACCAATCACTTATTTTGGCCTAAACATGTACAGTACAATGACTGAGGAGGCAATCCGCAATGTAGTGTACAAAAAATAAATAAATAAAAAAAGCAAAGCAAAATAAGACTCTGCAGGTCCAATTGATATGTTTTATTTGGAAAGACAAACTTGAACATCAAATGTCAAAATGCATTGCTCTTGGAAAAAAAGAATGAGCTCATTGTCAAACAAAAATTTTCACAGGCCTTTTTCCTACAGAAAAAGCCTCTGCGCACTCATATGACCGTATTCAGTAACAAGTACATGCACCGTAAAACACTTGCCACAAAAAAAGAAGTAAAGAAAGAGAAAGCTTGCCAACATCCATACACTAGCCAAACCAAAAGACCAACAAATCGCACAGCACATTTCACATTGTTCATAGCTACAATTTATTTATTAAAAGTAAGCATGTCACAGCACTTGCAACACAATGTCATGATATAAGTACCAAAGACTAGAGGTGTTACAAGAGAGTAACAAAGACACAGATAAGGACGATAAATGTTTGACAGCAAAGGAGCAAACCACACTTGAGCACCCACCAACCACCCATCAATGGAAGCATGCACATGAGACAACCACCCAATTTGGGATACAAAAAAAAGAAAGGTCATGTTTATGTAAATACCATATATAAACAGGCATACTTCAAACAAGTACATGAACAAGCTAGACGCCCACCACCCCACGCACACGTGTTGACAAGGTGCGAAAGGAAACGCTGCTTCACCTGCTCTGTCTGAGAAATTGTCACCGATGCTGACATCCCATTCATAAACCAGGTCACGCTCCAAGAGAAAGTTGACATGTGTACTTCTCGCAAATTAGTGGTGTGTCAGAAAAAACCTTTTCTCAAGATTGCTAAGAGTAAATCGGGCTCTTGAGTGCGCCCACAGAAACATTCGCGGTTAAACTTAATATGAAATACACAACAACGAAGACACACTTGCCTATCTTCAGACACAATTACATTTAATTCTGAGATTGAATCTAAAATGGGATTTGTATGCGTGTGAGTCAGTGCGTGTGTGTGTGGGTGGGGGGGTGACATCAGGATGCGGGTACACTTTCATTCAATCAGATACAACCAAATATTTATAGTAAGGGTGCTTGGCACGTTCAAACTCAATTGCACTTCATCAATTTAATCAATACACACACACAGGGAAATACAGTTTACTAACTGTCCCGAGGCAGAGAAAATGGTTTTCGAGGGCCCTGGAGATAAAGGGAAAGATATGTATGTGTGTAATAATAACTGTAGTCGAAAGTATAGAGTGCGCGTGTACATGCCCTTGCTTGTGTGCGCGTGTATCAGGGAGGAAGATGCAAACAAAATGAGACTAGAGTGCAGGGAAAACAAAATTATTAAAATTTATTCACATATTGAATAGTAAACATGTGACGCAAGTCTCAACTTCAAAAATACACACAGTGCGAACTTTCTCAGCATGCAGTAATTCGTAAGGCTTCATAAATACATTTATTCAAAACGCCAATCATCTATATACTTCACTTAGACATGACATGAATATATCATAATCAAACCCATGCCCATGTCCCTCTTGGCAAAATATCAAAATCAACAGTCTGTTCATCACAACTAACATGTGTCTCCAGTTGCTTTTGAAAACTTTGATCTTGGCTCAATCCACTAACACCTCATAAGCAAAAGTATGCACAAGGTCAGAAGCCACGTGACTATGGCAACTGTCAAGCTAGACAACCGCAAATTCATAGGGGCCAAAAATACACAGCTAAACCTATACACGTGGAGCAATGCAACATCAAGTAACCCGCTCCTTTTACATCAAAATATCAAAATCTTAACATTACTACGGCTGGCCCCGGTTACATCACTTCACCCAGCTTACTGAACTGTACAATGAGATTTAACGTCATGGCCAGCAAACTTTCTTCTAATATGTAATTCTTTCAAAATTACATAACAAGCAATTTCTACTTATATCAAGCTTGTCATCATTTTACATTGAGCACGACTCAATAAAATGGAATGAGAGTAGGATCCATAGAATACAGAACTTTTTAAGAACACAAGACGATAGTGCAGGAAAAAAGCAATTTTTTTAAAACCAAAAAAGTGGTAACAACAATCCAAAATACATGAACATGTGTGCAGATGAACTTAATCTGCTCCCATTACCACAGGACAGGTCTTACAGGCAAAAGCTCCCTATTCTTCTCTTTTATCAAGAATCTAAAATTATTGCATTTCACAAAAGAGAAAAAGACAGACAGAAAGATAGTGTGTACACGTGTGTGAATGATGGAAAGAGAAGGGGCCCATAGTGACCAGTTCTTTCTCTCTTTCTCTCTCTCTCTCTCTCTCTCTCTCTCTCTCTCTCTCACTCACTCACACACACACACACACACATACATAATATACACACACAATTAACAATTACCAGACTCATAACAGTGTAAAAAGAAAAATAAACAGCATGATCATGAAACATAGAGGATGAAAATACAATTAGCTTCATATTGCAACGAATAAAAAAAATATTTTCTACACATCAACTGGCTTGTTGTGCAGGAATTGTGATTGGTTGCCAGCTAAGCTCACAATCTTTTACATGCTGATAAAAGTGAAGGATAGTAAGTGTCTGAGTTAGTATCTTTAGAGCTTTTCTCCTTGTTTCATTGACATGGACACGCCAATTTAAATGCAGCAAAGAGAAAAGGACCTTTTTTATGGTTAAGAGGAACGATGGAAATCTGAACACTTGAACCCAAAGACCCCATGAGTAAGAACTACAGGACTGGTGTCAATCACATTGAAGTGAGCGTGTGAAAGACATTTTTGAGCTACGGTTAACAAAAAAACAAGCTGAATGCGAACTAAATCCTGACAGGACATTGGACTACCCACCAATCAACAGTACATCATGTATACATGCACGCACCCAAAAAAAAAAAAAAGTAAATCATTCAACACAAGAAACAAAGCATCAACGACAGAATGCTCTTCTGTTCCACATGTGTGCACACACGATAGTACTCACCAGTACAAAACCTAGACAAAAACAAGGCGACTTGCACGTGAGCATTGCATATAATGTTCTGAACCACAGTGATCAAAGTATTTTGATAGAAAACACTACTGACTTGAAACTGAACAAAATGAATTCTTGATTGCACACTGCACCCAAGGATACAACCTCCAAACTTTCCTATTTAATGTTCTCCTTGTAAGAACAAAACATGAATCATCATCATCCGGTGCCTCACCGACTGGCATGGGCGATCATGGACCTCCACTTCACTGTCTTGCGTTGCAGCAATGGTGTCTGTTGTTCTTGCTGCTCCTAGCCAAGTTGTCCTCTTGTCCAGTATCTTTTCCCTCTGTCTGCCTCTGCCTCACTTTCCATCAAACTTGCCTGTTGTTACAATATTCTCTAACGCTTCTTTCCGCATTGTGTGTCTGATGAAATTTGCCTGTCGCTTTCGTAAATATATATTCGTCATAAGCTGTTTTCTGCAATTTGCTTCAACCAAGACTTCTTCATTTGTTTTTCTAGCTGTCCATGGGATACGCAACATGCGTCTTATGAACCACAACTCTGTCGTCACAATTGTTCTTTCCAGCCAGCTATTTATTGATTGTCCATGCTTCGCACCCGTATAATAGGATTGGCTCGATGCAACTTTTCAGTACACTTTTTCTCGATTCCAGTGACAGATTGATGTTTGTGAGTATGTTTCATTTTGTGGAAGGTTGCTTTTGCTTGGCAAATGCGGCTTTTATTTTTAATGTCGGTACGGCATCTCCCATCTGATGATATATATGGTCCCCAAATATTCAAAATGTTGTACTTGCATTAGGGTGGTGAGGGTGGTATCATTGATTTTGATATTGCATTTTGGGGTTGGAGTTTTTCTGCTTACCACTGTTTCGGTTTTCTTGATGTTTAGGCTTAAGCCCATGTTGTCACTCTCTTGTACGATGACATTTAATATATTCTGTAGGTGTTCTTCCTCTTCTGCTATTAGGACTGTGTCGTCTGCATATCTTAGACTGTTTATATTATGTTATTATGTCCCCCTATCGAGATACCTGGCATTTCTTCTATGCGTCTCATGATATTTTCACTATACAGGGAGAACAAGCAAAACATGAATAAATTCCCACAAAGAATAATATATACATATCTCGACCACTAACATTTTTACTACATGTACACTGTTCCAATAGACTTAACCAGAACCTTTAACAGGAAATAGGAATGATTTTCAAATCAAAAACAAACTTTATGTCAAACACAATGTTCCAATAGTACTCCAAAGTTTCACTTCATCACAAGGTGGCCAAACTAGCTCTTGGTACTTGTTGGCTAAGACATAAGTGAAATGTGGCAACGGCCAACAAACAGAAAGGTCAGAAGACCTCAGAAGACGTAATAGGCTAATTGGACAAAATAAGACAGTGGGAACAGCTCACAGGACTTGGCTGAGCGGGTGGGACTTCCATTTTCACCTGGCTTTGCTGGGGAAAAGGGGTCCAGCTCTTTCAATGATACTATACTAAAGGAAACATCATTGTGATTTGCTTGAAATCTAATAGAGGAGAAATGACAAGAGAGAACAAGAAACAATAATAACAAAATCTGGGTATTGGGTTACTATCAATTGAAAGACATGCCAGAAACAGAAAAAGGCCTAGAGAAGAAAGCATG
Organism: Aplysia californica; assembly: GCF_000002075.1. Classification (NCBI taxonomy): domain Eukaryota; kingdom Metazoa; phylum Mollusca; class Gastropoda; order Aplysiida; family Aplysiidae; genus Aplysia; species Aplysia californica. The sequence goes on from NW_004797364.1 coordinate 237,732, forward strand.
AACAATGCAAAGACAAAACATAATTGGATTAACCGGAAGCCAAAAACGTGGATGAAAGGGACATAGTTTACACAAATTTTATGACTCAAAAAACACTACAAACAACTCACAATAGAATACAAACTTAGTGGAAATAGAGCAACTGTTTTTCCCCGCTTTGCCCATTTAAATCAAACTGACACCATCTGATTAGTTTTCATTTTTTAAAAGTGTGCTTGGAAGTGAGCTGTGATGTTTAAACAATCAAATTATTCTAACATGTTACCTTTATGATGATTTGTTAACCTTGGAACCAGGTTTCTCTTTCCAGGCAGAGTGTTCAAGAGGCTTCATTTTTCATTAAATTTTCAAGTACCATGAATATTAAAACATGCATTGTTGATAAAAGTCAGCAATTACAATCATTGCTTTAGAGATTCACAAGTATTGACAATGATGATGACAAAACTGTTACGAGTAGAGGTTCAAGAAAGATTAGATGCATACCTAGGAACTGAGAGCGAAATGACAACTTTAAAAATATGTCTAGTGGGAGTGATTAACCAATTGAGAAGGCATGTTTTTACAACTGTCAGATAGTGTTCTTTGATACAGTTCTATTAATAGATCTTCCTCTGCTCTAATGAGGAACGGGGGACATGTGCACCCTCCATCCCGTTCCCTACTGGAACCATCGTTACAATCATCAAAAATTTCAGACACCGTGGGTAGTCCCTGCTATTGGGCCAAGACAGGTGAAGGAAGGATCTAGATAAGACATTAGATTAGGTCCATGTGGCTTCATGATCATGAGTGGGTTGCAGATTGAGTTGACAAACAGGTTAAAGATTTAGAAATAGTGTTCATATTCTATTGCTTTATCTTTTACCACTATAATTCCTCCTAAACATGAAGTTGCAAAAATTCTGACAAAGGGTCCTCGAACAGTCTTCAGGGGGAGCAGCTAATTTTTAGTCTAAAATACTAACCATAGCCATAAATTGTGTTCAAGCATAATCCTTCCCTTTCATATAATCCATTATGATTCTTTGCTTAAAGCTAAAGACAAGTTCCCCCCTCTTTCTTGAGCAATGGTGATCATGCAACACTGACCTCAGGTAAGCAAAGTAACATGCTTTTGTATCACTGACAGATATATTTCCAGATTTTCATAAAACAGCATGATAATATGACATCACTTCCCCTCTAATAAGCAAGGAGCCTTGCAAAATTTATTGTCTCCAAATCATCATGGATCATTTCTCTCAAAGCAATTTTAAATAACACATTTTTAAGCTTCTTTAAACCATTAAATGGTTAAATATAGTATAAACAGCTCACACTGTCATCTTTCAACTGCAACACTCAAACATGAAGTATATGGGAAAACAACTAAAAACACTTCTAAATCAGAGTAGCATTGAAAAACAATATAATAATAATAGATTACATTTATATAGCGCTCTATCCCATACTAGTATAATTATAAGCTCTGAGCGCTTTACACCAATCACATAATCTTTCACACAAAAAAAAATATTTCACAGAAGCAAGAAAAACTAGTTTTACCACATAAAGAATAACTTTCACAACCATACATTAACTATACACGAAAGGACAGTGAAAAAATGTAAATATATGTACATGATGTATATTAAAAAATCACACACTACTATCAATTGAAAAAAATGAGTCTTAAACAGTCGCTTAAACCTATCAAAATTTGCTGTTTCTCTAAGATCCAGAGGCAATGTGTTCCAGATTTTTGGGCCAAAAAATGAGAAAGAAACTGTTCTCACCAAAAGATCGTTATTTCTTTCTAGGGGCTCTGAATTTTCTTGCATCTGTGGATGACCGCAACTGACGAGATGGAACATACTGTGTTAAAAGCTCAGATAGATAGGATGGGGCTTTATCGTTCATCATCATCCAGTGCCAGATCTGCGACAGACATCGGCAATCATGGTTCTCTATTCATTCCTTTGCTCGGATGCTCTCAAAAAAGTATGTTTCCCTGTCACCCATTTGTTTAGGTTACCCAAGTATGTTGTTCTGGGCCTTCCCCTGCCTCGTCTGCCCTCAATTTTGCCAGTGAGAGCTAGGTGTTTAAGACCCGTATGTCTATTTATGTGTCCCAAAAACTGCATTTGTCGTTTCCTGATTGTTTTTAACATTGAGCGACCCAAGTGGGCTTCATCAAGCACTACCTCATTTGATTTCTTTTCCTTCCACGATACTCTTAGCAGTCTCCTAAGAAACCCAATTTCTGTTGCTTCTATTTTATTTTCACTGTCTTTAGTGATTGTCCAGCATTCACAGCCATATAGAATGGTTGACCAAACATAGCTTTTCAGATTTTTCATTTTGGTGTTCATTGAGATGTTTTTATTTTTCAGGATTGGGCTCAGGCTCATTTTATCGAAACTAGCCTTAGCCATTGTAATTCTCCATCTTATTTCTGAGGAACATTTGGCATCAGATGTTATCATATATCCTAGATATTTAAACTGTTGGACTATGATCTTTTCACCTTTGCTAATGAGATTACAACTAGGCTTTACTGCTTTTTTTGGATATTACCATGCATTTTGTTTTCTTTACATTCAACAATAATCCTTTAACTTTACGTTACTTTCTGTTACAACAGTATCTAGAAGTGATTGAAGGTACTTTTCTGAGCCTGCTATCAAAACTGTGTCATCTGCATATCTCATGTTAGTAATCTTTTCTCCATTTACTTTGAGACCTGGACATTCTTCTCTCTATGTTTCTAAGGATTGTTTCACTGTACATGTTAAAGAGGTCTGGTGACATAACACATCCTTGCCTCACCCCTCGCCCAATCTGCTTATATTCACTGTATTCTCCATTAATTCGTACAGCAGCGTTTTGGTCCCAGTACAAATTCCTGATAATTCTTAGATCTTTTCCATCTAGGTCTAGCTTTTCCAGTATTCTAAATAGCTCATCATGTCTAACTTTATCGAACGCCTTTGTTGCATAATCTAAGAAGCATAAATACAGATCTTTCTGAGCTTCAATACATCTTTCCATTAACATTGTTAAGGTGAATATAGCATTTCTGGTGCCCTTGTCAGGAACAAAGCCGATTTGCGTTTTAAATATCTCTGGTCTTACACCTTTTCTCAATCTTCCCATTATTACTCGCAGCAATATTTTTGTAAAATGACTCATAAGACTAACTGTTCTATGCTTATCACACTCAGTGGCACCTGGTATTTTAGGTAAAGCTATAAAAACTGACTTCACAATATCTTCTGGGATCTCACCGCTGTCATAAATAGCATTTAGGAGCCTTGTTGTTATTTCAGTGCTTAGGTCTTCAAGCGCGACAATCACCGAATTTGAATATTTTAACTTTTTAGCATTTTAAAGTAAATTAGTTAGCCAGTCGTGAGGTGAACTTTCGCAGAGGTGAACAACTTGTGTTTCGCGCGCTCATATGACCTTAGCAGTTGCGAGCGCTGTAAAACCTTATACTATACATACATACAATCACTTCAACTGGAATATTATCTGGCCCTGTGGCTTTTGCTTGTTTCATTTTCCTAATGGCAGCTTGTACTTCTGCTTTCAGTATTGGTGGTCCATTTATTTCATTCTTCATTACCGGTTTTTCTCCTCTGTTATCTTTGAAAAGTTCCTCTGTATATTCTGAAAATCTGTTTAAGACATCCCTGTTGTCCATTAAAATATCTCCTCCTTTTGATCTTATGCATCCTGTATTTGAGCATCCTTTTATCCCACTTACTTCTTTGATTTTGGAAAGCATGTATTTGCTGTCTTTGTTTTGGTTAGAGTTCTTCTCCATTTGTTGACACTGATCATTTATCCATGTTGCTTTTGCTTCGTTGCATTTTTTCTTTATTTCCCTGTTTAAGATGTACTTTTCCACATTACATTTTGCCTTTCTTCTCTCTTCCATTAGTTTTAATATGTCCTGGGTCATCCATTTTTATTACCTTTTTTAGCTTTCGGGGGGATATTTTCTTCCACAGCTTCCATAATTGAGTCTTTCATTTTGCTCCATAGTTCTTCCGATTTAGTAATGTTTTCCAAAGCTTGAAATTTGTTGCTTACATCTATGGAGAAACGCTCTTTCAGTTCTTGGTTTGTCTTTGAAAGACCTATACTACTATGTCAAATTTTGGTTGGTACTTAATCGTTAAGACATTTAAAACAGATGTTAGAAATTTTATATTGGATTCTTTTATCAACTGGTAGCCAATGCAGAGCTTTTAACATTTTTAATGCACAAGATCTTTCTTCTTTTTCTTCAGCACTAGTCTTGCGGTGTTATTTTGGACCACTTGCAATTTCCTCATTCGTTCACATGAAATACCAGACAAAACAGAATTACAGTAGTCAAGTTTTGACAAGACAAGAGAGCCAGATAACATGCATGCAACATTGGTTGAAATAAGGTGCCTTATCTTACTAATTCTCCTGAGATCAAGGTACGTGCGCATAACATGATTTACTAGGTTGTTCATGGACACATCTGAATTTAAAAAGATACATAGATTCTTGACCTTGTTGGAAAAAGTTAGTATTTTCAATTTCTAGCTGGCTTCTATTCACATCATAAAGGTTTTTTGAACTCCCAAATAGAATGGTTTGTTTCTCCATTCAGCATTAATTTGTTTTCCCCCATCCATTTTTTCACTCTTTCAACGTATTTCTCTACTCATTCTATGAATTCATCAGTGTTACATGGGTGAAAGGGACATTATTATAAAACCACAGACTGGTCAACTCAGCTGTTTCCTCATACCCAAGGTGGCATTTTCACATGAACATTGGCCTGATCAGCCACACACGCAATCATGTTACAGGACAACGCAGTGTATGATCAGTTATAAATCATAAATGACCAATACTGCAAGCGCTGACCGGGTAGAACCTTCTACTACAGTCATTAAAAAAAAAAAATATTCAGTGATATTTGACAACTGGTGATAACTGGAAAACCTATAAAACTCCTATGGCAAATAGAAGGTCTCTCTATCAACTAGTTTAGTTTTAGTAGAGGTTTTACGGCGCTCGCAACTGCAAAAGGTCATATGAGCGCCAAGGGGTAGATGTCAACAGAGAAGTCCTTACAGAGAATCATGAATTACTCTGCTCACCTCTCTAGCTTCAACAGCACAAAGTCTGCTTCGACTATCAAGGCACCCTGGAAATTGCAGGTCACAAGAGAGTGACAAACATACAAAAGAAGTAGAGGAAAATGACAAAAGTAAGGATAAGAAAGAAAAAGCAGCAGTTCCCTGTTGTAGATCCAAGTTTTGGATTGGAACCCACAGGGTAAGAGATCAAGGGGAAGAGCTCGTGGAAACTGGAGAAGAATCACAGAAATCGATGTACAGAAAAGTGGGAAGACATGGAATAACACCAAGAGGCTAGCCCAGGATAGAGAAAGGTGGAAGGTGTTTGTCCGTGGCATATACCCTGGTGCAGGGTGAGAAAGGCAATGAAGTTGATGATGATGATGATGATGATGATGGGATAATATGTGAGCGGTATTTTCATTTTAAGACTCATAAAAAGGTGGCAAAAGTGGGCATTGGCTATAAAAAGGTTGACATGCACTGCTGTAGAGCATCATTCGTTAGGAAAAAAAAAGGTTCAAATCTACAACTTCCTTTAGCTATTAGTATTATTTTATTAGTCTTGCTTCCCCTCTAGTTTCTTTCCCACGATAGAGAATCTAGATCTATATAATATAAAAGTGGACTTGGGAGGCTTTGTGGACAAACTCCTCCCTTATTACCTAACCCACACCTTTGAAACTTTGAAGGTGTCCACAGCATCCATGTGGCTAGGACCTAACTTTTAAAAAACGAAGTGACTATTTCTCCAAACGTTCGGAGAAATAGTGCCGATCTTTATTTCTCCGAACGGTTTCCGGCTTCCGGTCTCGTGATTTTTGGCCTACTTATTGCGAGAGTTCAGCGCCAACTTTAATTCTGCCTCTGGCGGCCGGAGTCTGGCCTCTGGTCTGGGACTGGGAAGGAACACCGCATGGCAAGCCCGCCTACAGACAAACTTCTGTAACACCCACCCACCACCATCATGCACATGTACACACACAAACTTATACAAACACTAACTAAACATGATCAGTGAGCAACTTTTGAACGTATGACGAGCTGAGCTGTGGATGGACAGACAGTGTGAGTGACAGAGCAGGTGAAAGGAAGAATGTACGAGTGTATCCACAGGCGACAGCAACTACAAGGCGACGACACCGACCCCCCTGGCCTGGTCCACAGCTCACGAACGAAAGGAATGTGGCTAAGGCAGTGTTTTGCTAATATTATTGTCCATGGTTCGCAGGGTGCAAGGGAATGAGTGAGATTTTCTTTGTGTGTGCCTGGAGGGAGGGGATGGGGTGTAAAAGTCATATGGACGGGGATGAGCCGCGGGAGAGAACACGGGAATTGAATGAATGAGTGAAACTGAAAGAGAGGAACGACTCATGAGCCCTGGAGTGAATGGATCCTGTGTTTCTATTTTTGTATACTTTAAACTGTTACTGAATAAAAGGCTGAAATAAAGCCCGAAAAACAAACACACACACGCTCCTCACTCTCCACTTACACACTTACTACCACACAGACACACTCACACACACACATGCATACACACACACACACACACACAGGACCAAATTTTTAGGTCATATCTCTTTCAATTTTCAAGAGCTAGTCTAGAGATTTTTAGATGAGTGTAAAAACGTGAAAAAGAAAGGTTTCACAACCGAATGAAATCAAAATTAGAACAGCCCATAAACAACCACAAAAATTAACAAATAAGGGCGTGAGTCCACCTGTCCGAAGAAGATTGGCTGTTTTAACCCTAAATGTGCGTAATTTTAAAACAAAGTACAGGATATTACATGTAAATTATGGAATCACACACATTAAGGGGCCTGCCAGTGTCAGTACATGTAATCGGTTTTGGTGGAACGTACGCTCTAACATAACACATTTAAATTTATATATAATATACATGTATATATATTTAGAATCTAATGAAGATAGGAACATCAAATTAAATGACGTTACACTATACAACATCACCCCCCTTTTTTCCCCAACAAAAAAATTGATAGAAAAACAACACAGAACAATAACAAGAAAGAAAAAAATACACACTAACAAATTAATAAAACACCACAAAGAGGGAAAAATAAAAGTAACTGTAACGTATTCAACAAATCAACGTGGTGACAACAAGTGAGAAAGAGACAAAGTGAAGCTAAGTGAACTTTCTTTCAAAAGTAAAGAGGCTTAAGAGGTCTGGTTTCTTTTTTTATTTTTATTTGACTTTTATTCCCCAATTTGGGGACCAAAAAATGCCAAAAAATCGAGCCACGATTGATTGGTCGCAGTTGCGACAAACGCAGATGCTAGTTCTATGTGTCGTTATCATTAACCCTCCGTAGATCTAGATCTAGATAGCACACGAGTGAACACAACACATTAAGTTTAAGAGCAGCACCCTTCATAGGCAACACGTCATAATATCTATCTCTAGAGAAAAACTGTTTGGAACTGTAGCATTTCTTTATATAAATATTTACTGCGGACTTTTTTTGGACCGATTGAACCATATTGTATACGAACAATCTTTGGTAGGCCTATACTATAATTATAGGTCTTTATAATATCCTAAATTTGCGGGAAAGGATGTGATTTCAGAGTGTTCGGAGAAATAGTGCCCAGCTTTATTTTCCCGAACGTTGGGAGAAATAGTGCCGGCCTTTAAAAAATCCATGCAAACTGCTTTCCCTGGTTTTTCCAAAAGGAAGAGGCTAGCCGTACTTATTCTTAATATGGTGGCTAGACTGACCATTTACAAAAAATAGGCCTGCTGAATTGTAAATATACATTTTTAGTGTGCAGTACCTAAAGTATTTGTATTTGAGACAAAACCAGGTTCCTTAATGACAGTGCATGTATTTTAAACCTCCTGTTTTCTAATGACTAATGTAAATAGGGCCTAAGATAAGTACGGCCAGACTGGCAGTCTAGCCGTACTTAATATTGATGGCTGAATTGTAAATGAAAATTTTAGTTTGCAATGCCTAAAGTATTTGTATTTCAGACAAAACCAAAAGGTGCCTTACTGACTTGCACGTATTTGAACCTGAATAATAACTAGATCTAGATCTCATGAGACCTGTGTACTTAACAGGATTGAGTCGATTGGGCCAAACCTAGATCTAAGTACGGCTAGACTGGCAGTCTAGCCGTACTTAAGTACAGCTAGACTCTCAGTCTAGCCGTACTTAAGTACGGCTATCCACTTCGTTTCCAAAATGCTTTGTTCCGTCCACACAGAATCTTGTGAAAATCCATCTTCTAAGATGACATTTTGTAAACAAGTGAGGTTTCCGTTCACTAGCTGTGCGCACTGTTTACACACCTTTGAAATTCTGCAGTGTACAACCACAAAAGCGGAATTTATAGAATCAATCTATACATTTTCTATTAGATCTAGATCTATAAATTTGGCAACTTCGAAACAGGCGTGTCACTTTTCTCTCAAGATTTATTGCTCCATTCCAGTAGAGTGTAAATATAGTAGGCTAATGACTTTCAGGTGATGTTAACACATTACACCCTAACTCGCCAGGGACTGCCCTGGAATTCCCTTACGCGCTCCACCCTGACTCGCCCGGAACCGCCCGCGCTGACCTAGCGTCTTTAGAAACGACGTCTCGCCTTGATGAGACTCTGGGGCCGAGATTTTTATTTGCATAGTTATTGCAAAAAGTTTCTTCTTTCGTTTGATACTGAAACGAAATTTTTCGGGCCAGTAGTTTTAGTATTAGAGCCGATAGAAGTGCAATCGCGTTACTGACACTTTCAACTTGTTGAAAAGCAACACAATTGAGTTCGAAAAAGGAAATAACGATGGATTTGAGCAAAAACAAGCATATGACAAATCAGATGACTCAGATTTTGATGAAAATGTTGTAGCAAGAGTTTGGGGCGATTCAGATTGATCAGACATAGAAAATCTAGAATCTAGATCTAAGGCCTGACCGCGAGGCAGAGAGTGAAAGTGGCGGTTCGGACACCCCGACTGATGTAAAGTTAGAACATTTCCAACAGTTTACACATACATAAAGCTCGATTGAAATTATGACACTGTTCTTTTCTTCAAAGGGAGTGTATACAGACCCGGTAACCGGGAACAAAGTCATAAAGTATGCAGACCCGGTAGGGGAACTCTTTTGTGGTTTCAGAAAGTTTCAGCGGCCTCTTGGCTCAGGGTACACCCAGGTTCTTCTAGATCTAGACAGACAGACATTGATCTAGTTTCGAGGCTAGCCTAGATCTAGAATCTACATCTAGATCTAAATGAAGATTGCGGATGTCTTTCCGATAAACGATCGTTTTTCCTCCGTTTATGAGTTGGAGGAATCACAATTTGAAGTAAAGAACAATGTCATAATTTCAATCGAGCAGTCACCCTCTCTATTTATTTCTATTTCTCTCTCTCTCTCTCTCCTCTGTTTATGTGTATCGCTCGCATTCTCTTTTTCTTTGTTCGTCTGTCTTTCTTTCTCCCCACCTATTTCCCACTCTATCTTTCTCTCGTTCCCTCCTGCCAACTGGGGTGTGTCATACATTTTGCTACTATGCTAGCATAGCACTTCCCCCTGCTCTCTCTCTCTCTCTCACACACACACACACCTACACTACCGGGTCTGGGCGCTGAAACTTTCCGAAATCACAAAAGACTTCCCCTACCGGGTCTGATACTTCTTGACTTAGTTCGCGGTTACCGGGTCATTCTTCAAATTGTGATTCCTCCAACTCCAAAACCGAAGGCCGAAGGAAAAACGATTGTTCATCACAAAAACATTCGCAATCTTCATTTAGATCTAGATCTAGATCTAGATCTAAGCTGGCCTCGAAACTAGATCTAGGCCATAGATCTAGAAGAACCTAGGTCTACCCCGCCTCCCCCCACTGTTGTTACAATGTAAACACGACTGTCCGCTTATGTTATTGTTTCGCATTTGTGTGTTCTCTTTATTATAGTTTCCGGGGGCAAGCCCCCCTCCCCACTGTTGGTATGATACACGGAGGTCCACCAAAGTTAATTCCTCAGCCCACCCTCAACCACCATCTCTCGCTCACCTCGCCTCACCAGTCGCCACTGTGCGTGCGTGAAGTCGCCCACGGAACTAGCCTACCTTTTGTCTGCACGTAGAGTACTATGAGTGCGTAGCGTAGTTAGGCTACGCGTGTGCAGTAATCACGGGCCGAGACGGGTGGTCCAGTAAAGTACAATCCAGCCAATAGAAAATCCAATCAGCACGGCTAGGATTATGGAGTAATCTTTTCTAGATCTAGATCTAGAGTCTAGGCCTAAATTTGTAAACACTCATTTCCGACTCCATTTGTAGAGGGAAGATCGGACTCCATAGACTAGACTACTTTTCAATACAAAGTAACAAGCTGCCACTCATACTTTGCGCAAAGCACAAACAGTAGCCACTCATGAATTGAATGGTGGTGCATGACATGTAGATCTAAATATACACTCTAATTACTTTACAACTAAAACGATGTAAAATGTCTATAAAAAGAAAATTGACAACAAAACAGAGTAAGTTCAAGCCAAGCCAAAACACTTCGCCGCGAGACAACTCAACAACAGTAGAGTTCAGTCTGAGCAAAGGCAAAATGGAAAGGGGTAATCTAATCTACATTTTGAAGCGCAAGCCGATGTATAGCAAAAACAGAACTCTGCATGAACACATCAATGCATTAGAACTAAACATACCATATAGTGAAACTGCTATATCCGTGCGCGATAACTCCTCGTTGCAATAATATTATATTCTACACAAAGAGTGGCCAAGCCAAGCATCCATGGCGTCTCATTTCAATCTTCACTATAACTTCTGCGCATGCACAAGAAAAGAGAAAGCGTCGTCACTTCCTAGATAATCGAGTCTAAAGTACACTCGATACCGGCTATAGCTTGTGTCGAATACATAAAGCCGGAGCAGCTGTTCCGGCCTCATTTTTCTGTGTGTGTGTGTGTGTGTGTGTGTGTGTGTGTGTGTGTGTGTGTGTGTGTGATAATATATGTGAGTGATATGCTGATGATACATGGACTTCTAAAGCTTCCAAACAAAATGTTTACAAAGAATTTCACTATTAAAATGGAATTAATGTATTACAAATAATGAAGAGTTGGCATGGAAAGCGCTGGAATTAAGATGTCAACACAACCATAAAAAGGAGACGATGGAGATATCTAGGACATGTTCTAAGAATACTGAAAGACAAAATTGCCCTTTCAGTCGTGGCATTGGAAGCCAACGGAAAAAAGAAAACGAGGAAGACCAACTGGAAGCTGTGCCTAGAGACACAATATAAGGAATGAGACAATCACCCAGGGCCTGGATTTGCAGAAGCTGGAGGACGTGGCCAGGGGCAGGCAAGCGTGAGGTCGACTGCGCCTGACGGTATACAGAGAGTGTTAGTAAATTATTGTTCTGAGTATGTTCCTCACCATACATCATTTACTTAAATGTGGGTTTACACGGGTGTTAGTGTGTTTTGTTTGTTTTTTGTTGTGGTTTTGTTTTGTTTTGTTTTGTTTTGTTGTTTGTTTGTTTTTGTTTTGTTTCTTCTTTTTTTTTTTGGGGGGGGGGGGTGATCGCGTGTTTTACGGCGCTCACAGCTACATAAGGCCACTTGAGCGAGTGGGACACAGTAAACATTTACAGTTGGTAAGAATTTTTTTTATTTTGCCCCTGTGGCGGCCGAAGCCTACCTTTATCGATTTTGGACCACTAAGGCATCTTTAACGTGCGCAACTTGCACAGGGGACCTCCGAGATTTCTTGCCCTTGTCCGAGAAGGCAAGGTGTAGGTCTTTCCTACTGTGAGATCAGGGGTGTGGATGAAAGACAGTAGCAGGAAGGAGCCAGCAGCAGAAAGGCTGCAGAAAGAGTCAGGAGCCCCCCCAGATGAGAGAGCAAAGCAGATGAGAGGGTAGGGACAGAAAGTGGAGGCGAAAGCAGACGACAGAACAGAACATTGCTAGAGAGCAGGAAAATGAGGTGAAATGAAACTATTTTAGAGAAGAAAAATTTCCGTCGCTATCCGGATTCGAACCCGGGACCTATTGAAGAGAGGTGAACACCTTAACCTCTAGGAAACGAGAGCCCCCATGGTATATGTGTGTGTGGGTGTATGTGTGTGTGTGTCTGTGTGTATAAGTGTGTGTCTGTGTGAGTGTGTGTGTGTGTGTGTGTGTGTGTGTGTGTGTGTGTGTGTGTGTGTGTGTCTTGCCCTTTTTAAACTCCCAGTGGAGCATATAGGCCATCAACATTTCTCCAGCGAAATCTGTCCTGTGCATCTTCCAGAACTAGCGATCGTGTCGTTTTTGCTGTTTATGTTGTTGTAGCTGTTTTATTTTTTTTCCTACGGGAAAGGGCTGCTAACCCTTTGCCCAACCAATCTTAGTCGCCTTCTACAACATGCGCGGTACAGATACAGTGGCCCTATTCTTTGCTCCCCTAGCTGTCTCTTCGACAGGACCCCGGGAGCCGGGAACCACACGGGGAGCGTGTGTGTATATATGCATGTGGAATAATATAATTTTATATGAGTGATAATATGCTGATGATACATGTACTTCTAAAGATCTACAAAATCTTTGCCGCCTCTCGCTGAGGTGGTGGTAATGGTGGTGCTATGTGTGTGTAGGCCCTATGTGTGTGTGTGTGAGTGTGTGTGTGTGTGTGTGTGTGTGTGTGTGTGCGCGCGCGTGTGTGTGTGTGTGTACATGCGTGGGCCTGCGTGTGCGTTTGTACGCATGGGTGCATGTGCGTTTGTGTGTGTGTGGGTGGATAATATGTTATGTGTACCCCCGGAGCGGTGCTACTGACTGAAGTGTCTTTAGGCCATTCCCAAAGGGCGGGGGGGGGGGGCATTAACATCTCGAGTTCTTATGCACAGTAGAATTGTAATTGTAAGTGGACTGATTCATGTCATGCTCCATAACTGTGCCTGAACTGCAAAAGGGAATTACTGCTTTTTCTTTCCCAATCCTTACTGTCGTCATTTTGCCTCTACTTCTTTAAAATGATATGTTTGTCACACAGTCACACTCTTGTGAACTGCTATTTCCGGGGTGCCTTGACAGTCGAAGCAGACTTTGCGCTGTTGAGTTGAGGCTAGAGAGGTGAGCAGAGTTAGTCTGATTCCCTGTTAGGACTTCTCTGTTGACACCCACCCCTTGGCACTGATATGACCTTATGCTGTTCATGTTGCGAGCGCCTAAAAACCTCTACTGGAAAAAAAAGGATAATAAAAATGCCCATAGGCATTGAATTTGGTGTCTTCAAATAACTCAGCATTCGCTCCTGTGATGGAGTGCAACAGAAACGCTGCAGTGTCATACGTACATGAAAGTGTGATTCTGTGTGTGTGTGTGTGTGTGTGTGTGTGTGTGTGTG
>NW_004797364.1:253223-254450 GCF_000002075.1 Aplysia californica
CCCCCTTTTTTTTTTTTAAAGGTAGACTCTACCAGTTTAATGGTTAGCTTGCATAATCAGTGCTTGTGACTGCTTATGAGAGTGGCCCGAAGGGACTGAACGAACGGGGTATTTATGTGGAACTGAGACGATGTCGAGTGTTGTGCACACTGCTTATTGGTGATTTCCTGAATGTCTATTACTATTTGAATTTATGAGGCCATGTTCTATCATGGTCTGTTAATTTGACTGTGACAATGTGAAGAAGTTTGTTTTGTTTTAGTAGAGGTTTTACGGCGCACGAAACTGCACAAGGTCATAATATGAGCGCTAAGGGGTGGATGTCTACAGAAAAGTCATTACAGGGAATCAGATTTACTATGTTCACCTCTCTAGCTTCAACAGCACAAAGTCTGCTTCGACTATCAAGGCACCCCGGAAATAACGGGTTACAAGAATGTGACAAACATACAAAAGAAGCACATTAAGAGGAAAAATGACAATAGTAAGGATTAGGAAAGAAAAAGCAGCAGTTCCCTGTTACAGTTCAGGCACAGTTTTGAGCATAACATTGATGAATCAGCCCATTTACAATTACAATTCTATTGTACATAAGAACTTGGTTAATGTCCCCCCTTTGGGAATGGCCTAAATACACTTCATTCAGTAGCACCGCCACCGAAGGAGGGGGGTAATGTAAAGAAGAGAATCGATGATTTGTTGATTGTGTAGAAGTTGCACCCATGAACACTGATGGTCTTCAAAAAGATAGCACCATGAATACGTACTTTATAGATATATTGATTATTGTACAAACAGAACATGGGGAAAATGGTACCATTGTCTATTGATAGTTAAATGGGCTAGATGTGTCTCTTATGACCGTCTAGTACAGTATCAATTGACTTTTTGCCATCACACAGTACTGTTCTTATTACATATTTACAGGCCGAGTACACGTCGATATTGTGTGTGGGGGTGTAGAAAGTAAAAGTCTTTGGTTAAAGTACCGGAGATGCCATGACCAGAAGTTTATTGCGCTCCTCACTTTCAGTTTGTTTTCTAGAATAGACTCTAGTAGTGTTTCTTTTTCTATGCCGTTCAAGTCAGTTTCTATTAACTCAGTAACTTCCAGCATACATTAATCATAATATTGTTTCTTGACACTACCATATTTCAGCTCTTTCACATTATATTAAAATGTTTACAGTGGTGTGTGTGTGTGAGTGGGGGAGGGGGTGGGGATGG
>NW_004797364.1:255395-265759 GCF_000002075.1 Aplysia californica
GGATCTTCTTATTTAGCTTCTTGATATGCTGTACAATTTACAAAGGCCTAGGGCAAGATCTAGAATCTACATCTAGAAATCTAGACTAGATGCTAGATGTAGATCAGATTAGATCTACTCTTTCTTTAGTGTATAATCTGCTCAGCTTGATGCTACTGTTAGATCAAGATCTACGGCCACGGGCATTATTCTGATCACACTCTTTTAAAATTTGTTCGCAGACAACTGTCAGATAGATCTAGATATCTAGATCTAGATTTAAATCTAGATCTAGATCTATCCAGTGTTTGTTTATTTGTTGTTGTTGTTTTTTACACCGCTGCTTCCTCTCATCATAATTGTTATTGTTTTTACCTGAAAGTGAAGGTTTAAAGGTTATGTAGGCCTACAGTACAGAGGATATAGATCTAGATCTAGGAACGTAAGAACACATGGGTTTCGGGACGTATGAATAGGGCCTAGACGTGTGACAGACGTAAAGGGACAAAAGAATCTAATCTAGATTCTAGATCTAGAAATTGTCGGTTTTTGTGTGTGAGGGGGGTTGTTCAACTGTAATGAAGGAAACAGAATGCCGCAAACGTTCGTAGGGACTAGATATCCAGATCTAGTGTGGGACCAGATTTCTGGGCTACAGGATTCTAAATACATGTAGATCTAGACTTCTAGACTAGATCTATAGTCAAATCAAGTTAGCTAGATCTAACTTTGAACATCGTCAAACACGGCCGGTAGATCTAACCCGGGTTCTCGTTGTTTGTCGATCAAGCTGCTCTAGGCCTACTGCTCTCTGGAGGAACACAAAGTTGACTTGAATAAAACTATGGAACCTCATTTTGTCAAATGTGAAAAAAAGAAAAATGGATTAAGCCCTGTTTCAGCAATCAGCCCCTCATTATAATACAATATGTAAATTAAAAATTGCCTTTCGCACATAGCATCACGGCTACCTCCATGTTGGCCCTAGTAAGAATGGAGAAAACCTAGAAGTGTGCAGTAGGTCCAAGTAATTGTTAATACAGGGTGTCCATTACGGCTGGATCGGGCGATTTGAAGCGATCGAGTCGGGCAATCGGTCCCATCCGCCGATGCGCTTTTCCCTTTCGTCAACCCGCAGCCACCTCCCGAATTGTCAGCCACCTCCCAACCTTTGACACGGGTCAAACTTCCATCTATTTTTAGGTAGTTGCCGGAACATGTATAGGTGAAGTGATGTGCCGTGATAGTCGCGAATATATTATTTATTGAGATTGTTTTAGTCTCTCTTTACTCATCAACTCGAGAATTTCTTGAAGTTTTTCCCTGGACTCTGCCTTTACTAAAATCTCGAATCTAGATCTAGATCTAGATTTGTAATCTAGTGGCAGGTTGCAGATTTCTGTTATCCAGTACATTCAAGAGATTAAATAAATTGGACTAGACTCTAGACTCTAGTAGTAGACTCTTCTACTTCTACTTCTAAACCTTCGAAATTACAAAGGCCAAGCCTAGGCTTGTAAGGATTCGTTTTGTTAAAAGTGTTGTTTAACACAAAGTCTAAGAAGTCAGCAAACCTAACACATTTTTTTCTAACAAAATGAAGCTTAAATTGACTTTTATATTGTCAATAAGAGATCAAGTTTAATCACCTAATCATTTCAGTAAGGAAGTGGCTATCCTCACCCGGGGTGAGAATAAAAACCCTACGATTGACCTCTCACCCCGGGTGAGACTTGCCAGCGTTGGCTATTCTCACCAAGTGTGAAACAAGACCTGTTTTTCCTAATTTCGAAATACTTTCTATCGGTGTGGATGATCAAATTGACAAAAGCAACGAAAAAAATTACGTTATAGTACAAAAGTAAGCTAATTTGATCGTCTACAAAGATGCTATGGCTCTTTCACTTTTCGAATCGAGCAAAACTACGCGGGTCGCCATTTTGTTTTGCCGGAAGTTCTTGCAAGATCTACTCCTCCCCCTTCTCTCTCTCTCTCTCTGTCGGCATTTTATTAAATCTGCAACCTGCAACTAGATTACAACTAGATCTAGATTCGAGACTTTAGTAAAGGCAGAGTCCAGGGGAAAACATCAATTAAATTCGTGTGGTGCAGATGAGTAAAGAGAGACCAAAACAATCTCTCTATTGCGACTCTCATTGCACATCACTTCGCCTAATACATGTTCCGGTAGATTTAACTACCTATAAATAGATGGAAGTTTGGCCCACGTCAAAGGTTGGGAGGTGGCTGACGATTCGGGAGGTGGCTGCGGGTTGACGAAAGGGAAAAGCTCTCCGCCGATCCTATCGTAATGGGCACCCTGTATTAAGGGAGGAATGAAGAAGACTTAACATCCTGATAATTTCCAGTAATGAATACACACTCCCTTCTATTGTACCTCATATTCAGGCACAAAGATGCCAATTTTGTGTTGCCTTTTAGAAAAAATTTCACTACGGTATTTTACTTACTTTTCCGATCCATAGACCATCAGAGTTATAGCCCTTTAGCCTGAGTACATTTCAAAAATTGGTTTCACTATTTGAATACAATGCAAATTTATGAACTTCGTGGATGAGCACACCTTTGACTGTTGTTTAATTATCCCTCCTTATTCTGTGTACGCCCCTTATTGTTAAGAGTCGAACTGCATTTCTATTTTCACTGGTATGGTTTTATTAAGATAAGTTTCTTATTTTTGTGTGTGCCAATGCTATACCATGGTGCAGTAAAACAAAATACGTTTGCAATTAAGTGCAACATTCTTTTGATATGATAAGTATGTATACTTTATTGTCCCTGTCGTGTAGTCTAACCGTATAAGCACAACATTTTCGAAACATAAAAAAAAAGCAAAAGCAAAAATGTCTTTTACAGAAGGTTTAGAACCTGGATAAAGCCTTGCCCCCCTCCCCCCCACACACACACAGACACACACACACACAAACACACACACACACACACACACACACACACAACAACAACAACAAAAAAAACGCTCAGTATTAAGAGCATTAGTAAACTTGCTTTTTGTATCTGCTGTAAAATTTACGTGTCGGCGCTCGTGCTTTTAGATATACACATATTATTATATTCGTTTTTATTTGAGTATTCAAGAAATATTATTGATGGAGGTGGAATTTTCTCCCCCCCCCCCCTTCCCTTATTTTAGGTATATTGAATGAAAAGTATACAATTAATGATTGGTTTATTTTAAATAAAAATTTGGAAGTTCTGTTTGCGCCTTTGGCTTTTGAAAGTTGACAAAAAATAAGCCCGTTGGGTAAAATTCTGAAACCCTTTTTCAAACTGAAAACTCTGAAAAGGATCTTTAAGAACTCTGTGACTAAAAAGTAAGAAAAAACACCATCAAAGAACAATACGCATTATCGGTAGAAATCAGTTGAACCGTGGTTTGAAGAAATTAGTCCCTTAGGACAAATGAAACTCTAATGGAAACCAAAAAAATACTGAGACAAAAATTAAATACTGTCTACTGAAAAGAAAAATAACAACTTCGTGTCATTGTGTCGATGTGAATTGTGAATCATTGACGTGAACTTCAGCTAGGTAAAAATCTACCATTACATGTACTTTAGCGATTGTCTACCTTCAATTTAGTTTCTTTTTTGGTCTAGTACCCTTTGTGTCATGGCTGATACAGTGTTATAGAATCAATTCAGTTCTATTTCTTTTCTCAGCACCTGTTTATTTAAAAAAATAAAAGAGGCTCATTACAAGGTACGGTACTGAGCCTTTTCTCGCCCGATACGAAAGTATTTTTCTTTTTTATATTCATTGCTCAACAGGGTTACCATACTTTTCCCTTGCATCGCATCAGATTTGTGTCTCGCGGGTTGTCTAAAGTTAGTCCCAGACGCCGGGGGAGACGAAAGAAAGAAGGGGGGCAGTGGCGAGTTTTGCGGTTTTTCTGAAGGAAGTGGTAGCAGACGGAGTGAGAGAGAGTGAGAGAGGGAAAGAGAGAAAGAGAGTGAGCGAAAGACGAGGAAGAGCACGGCGCACAGAAGATTTCGCAAAAGGATGCTTAGATAGGAGTAGTGCAGACACGAGTCGACCGCTTTCAAAGCAGTGGTTTTCAGGTTTTGGTATGGCTGTTCAATGTGAACTCATGTAGCTTCGGTCTTGAGCCATGCGGACTGTCTTGATGGCCCTCGTGCTGTTATGGTGGTGTCATTTAGCCATCATTCTGCCTGTTATCTTGGGCCAACAAGCACAGGCCAACTGGGAACGAGAACAAGGTAAGCTGCTGCTCTTTCATGCTATTGGTTCACCAATGAAGTGACATGTCAATCATTTAGTGTCATTTGAATGTCATATATTGTAGTCACAGAATGATGGGATGCAATGATCTTAGAAACCAATGCTATTAATAAGTCTTTCGTGAAAAATACTGGGACATTGCTATCTTAATCTAAAGTGAAAGTACATGATACAATATAGATCTAGGCTAATTAAATATCGTATAGCCTTTGGTTTTGTTCGCTGGGCATGAAAATACAGAAATCAAGATGATCAATCAATGATCATTGAATTTTGACATTGTGTCGTACGCTTTCAATTGAAGCGATCAGTTGATCTAGAAATTTAAATGCTCCATGGTCGTACGAGACTCTATAACACCACAGCCGTCCCCCTGGAACGTTTTGAAATTTGCATTTTTATCAAAATTTGAGTAAAACGCTGCAATAACCGCCGTTATTGTAATATTGATCAACGCATTGAAATCTCAAGTCAAAGGAGGGTTGGTCAAAATGTTTCAACTGCAGTGTCAGAGTAGGACTGTTCATTATTTTGTTCCACCTTTATGGAAGTAGCAATTACAAGGTACAGATAGATAAAGGTCAAGCTCCAGTGCAGTAAACGAAAGTGTTACAGTTTGGGCACTTGTCACAGTTTATTATGCCGCGATAATTAAGCAATAAACAGGATTACTTGTTCTTATTGCTTTCGCTATTATGCCCCGCCCCCTCCGAATAGAAGAATGATGTGTGGGGGAAAAGAGGGAACGGGGGGGGGGGGGCATGGGGGCAGATACTTCTTGGACTCTGTAAAAGAAAAAGTAGAATCTAGGGGTCCAGTGCTGTAGTAGTGTCGATGGAAAGAGTGAAATAATAAAATGTATGTAGGTCATGTCGCACAATGTCCTATCGTGGTGTGAGTTCGAGGATCACTTTCCAAGCGCACTCGTTAGTTAAGCCTCGCTGCACTTATTTTATACATCAGTGAGGAGAGTGAACGCAGGGGATGGTTCGGGAAATACCTACGTTTTGCTGAGGCATTATTGACTGACATATCGTCTTGTCCTTTTATGCAAAACAAAACAACCCCCCCGCCCCCTTTACACACTCACAAACAAAAACAAATACGGTCCTTTCGGAGTTGCTTCAAATAAGATTTTGTCTGTCTGCCTCTCTCTCTCTCTCTCTCTCTCTCTCTCTCTCTCTCTCTCCCTCCCCCCCTCTCTCTCTCTCTTTCTCTCTCTCTCTCCCGGTTGAGTATGAAGGAACTCGACATGGCACTGTTTTCTTTTTTGTGCCGTCTGTTTTTCTTACAGTTGTGGTCTGGCTACACAGTGTGAGTCCTTTTGCTTCGTTACCCCTGATGAGTCGCGGGCGGCTAAGTTCTTGCGTGAGGCCGGGTTAAAACCAGAGAGAGTTATTACTGTAAAACTCTCTGGTAAAACAGGCCACCGCAGACATTTCGCAACCTAAGAATTACAAAGTTCTATCAGCTCAGTTCTTAGTTTTGCGAAATTTGACGTAAAAAATTTAGTTTCACATGTCAAGCATTTTCGAATGTATTTCTTTAAATATCTTCATTACGACCCCGAATAATCTTACGGTTTTGATAGAGCAGAAGGAACATAATTTGGTATCTGACTGCATGGGCGGAATAGCTGGAAACAGCCAAAAATGTCATTTAGAACTCTTAAATTCTATGGTTGCGATTTGTTAATGATCCCGTCCTTTTTTTATTCGTTCAGGCTGGTACAGATTAAAGTTAAATTGAATATCAAAATCCTGCTCCCACATTGTTACGATTTCATTTTACAACCGTGCACGGGACAGTTTAGGGTTGTAGAAAGAGTAAGTGATAGTACTGGGATAAGGTGACACGTGTACTGATATTTGAGTTGTATTGGGCTTGCGTCATTTCATTGACTTCATATGCGCACCTGTTTCAAACTAGATCTATAGGCGTGCACGTATTACGTGTATTAGCATTTTAATGATAGCCTGTGTGTAGTGAATGAACTCCCCCCCCCCCCCTTTCTTTCGCATGGCCTCGTTTATGTTATTTAATGTCTGAACAAAGAGTCACTCGTTAAAAAGTACTTTACTCCGTTTTTCAACTGTCCTTTCCTCATGAAAGGGTAGAGTGGGTCATTGGTATTTTACTCTTCTATACTAACCCTTGTTCATTTCAGTCTGTTTGTCATGCTTTTCTCCTACTACTGAATGGCCGTTTCTTTTGTTTGTTTTTAAAAAAAATTGGATGTGCTCCTAGTAACGAAACAAAATTAACCCATGCCTGCCCCCTCTTTCGATAGAACTCATTCCAAGCCTTGTCCCTTATTTTTTGACAATTCTGAAAATCAGCCTCTAAACATTAAGAATGCACCTATAATGCTTTGTGCTGACATATATTTATGCTGTTGTTGCCACTTTGATTGTTGTTGTCTGCGACATCATCCATTACACTTCTGCAACCGCATGGGTCTTCTTTTTTTTTTCTTCTCATGATCTTCTCCTCTGTTTCCTTAAATGTACCTTCACCATTTTTATATATTTGTGTGTGTGTGCGCTTGTGTATATGCGTGTGTGTGTTTGTGTGTGTCAAATTGATTGTATGTTTTGTATGTGTGTGTATGTGTGTGTGTGTGTGTGTGTGTGTGTGTGTGTGTGTGTGTGTGTGTGTGAGAGAGAGAGAGAGAGAGAGACAGACAGACAGACAGACAGACAGACAGACAGACAGACAGACAGACAGACAGACACAGAGACAGAGACAGAGAGAGAGAGAGAGAGAGAGAGAGAGAGAGAGAGAGAGAGAGAGAGAGAGAGAGAGAGAGAGAGAGAGAGACAGACAGACAGACAGACTATTGAACGCCATGTTCACTTCTAGGCGATTTCTTTCTCCTTGGCTGGTCCCCTGCTTATCCCACTCCCAAAATCCAAGTACCTCTACATACCTCACATCCTTCATCTTAGTCTTACCACCATCATTCCCCCTTTTCCCTTTCATATTTCTTCTCTTCTTCGCTCAACGCTATCTTAGCCCTTGTTCATTATAATACCCTAACGTTTATATTGTGAGAAATTTCCCTGGATCAGCACGTTCCGAGCTAACCTGATTTTCGCCGGCAAATATTTATATCGGCGGGCGGCGCACTAAGAACTAGGCTAGGTAAAGCGCCGTGCAGCTCTGGGTGTGTGCGTGTTGAGTCCGCTACCCTCCCAAACTGAGCTAAGGTAGACACGCCAGGTAAATTGCTCGCTACAGCTAGGCTGGGGTGAGTGAAGCAAGGTATTTATAGCGGTCTACTCTGGAAGCCGCGCTTGGTATCATCTTGCAGATGTATGAAAGATGCGTTTTAGTTAAATTAATTTTTTTTTCTTGCTCCCAAACCCCAAAGTCTGCGACAAGTTTTTTTTTTCTTTTTTTTTAAACTTTTCGTCTTCATCTTCCATATTATCTTTTCCTCTCTTGAGTATACTTTTTTTCTCGTTTCTTTGTTGTTGTTTGTGTTCCCCGCCACTATTCCTTCGCTGTCTGCAAAGAGGGGGGGGGGTATAGGTTTGAAACCAGTAGCATGGATTCCAAAGATCAGGTTTTCTTTCCGCTTCTGCAAGCTCGTAACGTTTGATGTATTGAGAGAATTGGCTTGAGGAGATTCGATAGGTGAAAACGGGTTAAGGGAGGCTGAGGTAGAGAAGGTGGAGCTGAAGAAGTGGGTATTTGAATGAGTTTTGCCGGTGCAAAATATATCCTTTGAGCTGAGCAAGACGTTCGGTCACCCTTGAATTTTCTTTTAATGGTGATGTTTAACATCATTTGAGACACATTTTGGTAAATTCAAAGGCAGAGCCGTTGATCCATGGCACACCATCAGGCTGAGGGAGACGAGACAATCAGGAAGGACGAGAAACATGGAACTCCCACCCACTCGGATTCTATGCCCGATTTTTTTCTCTCGTTTACCAAGTTCGTCACCCGACTGCGGCGTCAGTCAGTCACTGTATATCTGACGAATTGGACACTTGCCACCGCGACAGATTGGGATCTCCAATTTGAATCTCGTTTTTGTTTGATCGTGCTCCTCTTTTCACTAGCGTGGAAGTGAAGCTCGGTGTCTAGCTTCGGAATTTTCTTGGTTTCAAAAGAAAAACTGGTCTGTCTGTTTGTGTAAAAAATATGTTATTTATAGCCTTCTTCACCTGTCGTTGAATGTCCACTCCCTAGACCCCCCCCCCCCAGCCACCCCTCATTCCCTCAAATTCCATACTGTCAAAATGGATGCCAACTCTTAAGTGGGGGTGTCTGCTTTAGAAAATGAAAACTATTCAGCCACCTTATGGATTTTTGAAAACGGGGAGGGAAGGTGAGCTCGAAACTGTGGGACAAGCAAGACAACAGTTTTGCTGTTTCACAGCTTTAGATTTACACATCGTCTTTTCTTCGATGCACGCAACACACAGACGGTCTGACAAAGGTTACTCCAGTCTTTTTCTTTATACGTATTCTTTTTTTCGTGGGTTTATGCCTTCGACTGCAATTCTAATCAAGTGAACCAATCATACTGAAATCATTATAAAAAGAGAAGAAAAAAGAAGGAAAATCCTTCATTCAACGAAATATTTCAGATATTTTTATCGCAAAGTCTGAGTTCTGCGCAAGAGATATGTCTTGTTTCTATTTTGCTTCTGAACATTTTATTTTCTCCAAAATGCGGATTCAGTTTCAGAAATGAACTCCCCCCTCCCCTGGCTGTTTTGCCGATAAGTTTTGTGATTAGCGTCATTTCAGAGAAGCTCAGGTTTCGACTTTTCATCTGATGTTTGCCGTATTCAAATGTAGCGTAGTGGATATTTTTTTTCCACGCCGTATTTCTACTTCTCCTTCTTTTTCCTCTCATCCAAACCTCTTCATGTTTTCTTTCCCCTTCTGTCTCGATCATATTTCACACGCTTTACAAATAACAGACTGTTCTCGAAAAAAGCTCTTGCAAGTGTTTTTATTCCCCCCCACCCCTGGCTATCCACTTTCCCTTTAATATTCTTTTAATTGTCCCTCCCCCCTCCATGAAGTTTGATTTTCCCTTTTTCTGTTCGCGTAGTTTCATTCTCTTAACGAAGATCAATCAATGTCCAAACTATTTTACTGCTCCCATGAAAACTAGCGTACACCCAAGAGTCGTTAAGTGCAGCTGTTTCGTTTAAAAAGCCAATGACCGCTGGTTATATTGGTTGGGTAGCTTCTTATACAATGTAAGCATTCAGTGATATGTTCCAGGATATTTAAACAACAAACCGTCTGAGCATGACAATGTGCTTCATCAGGACTTCTACTTTGAAGAGATACATCTTGTACATGTTTAAGTGTAAGTCATGCCCAATGAAGGCCCTTTTCCAGTCTTTTAGTGTATAGAACTTAATAAAAATCAAACATCAAAGCAGTAGTCGGTTGGTCGGTCGTGCGTGGGTGCGTGCATGAGTGTGTGCATATGTATACATATATGTGTAGGTCTGTTGTGAGAAAGATAAATAGATCAAGAGAGATGGGGGCGAGAGAGAGCGAGAGAGAGAGAGAAAGAAAGAAAGAAAGAGAGAGAGAGAGAGAGAGAGAGAGAGAGAGAGAGAGAGAAATAGAGATGCAGATAGATAGATAGATAGATAGATAGATAGATAGATAGATAGATAGATAGATAGATAGATAGATAGATAGATAGATAGATAATTCCCGCTCACACAAGCTGACTTCTCTTCTTACCATTACTCCCAGGAACCCGACAAAGATTATTAAAGCAATGACGTCACGGCATTTTCTGTCTTTGATCGGTCCTTCAAACTTTGTGTCTGGCTTGGGGCCAATCTGTGGAGAATGCAGTACGAAAAAGAACAGGATTATTGAAATTGGCAGTTTGGAAAGAAAGAAGGAGGTGCAGATCCGGTAATATGAGATAGCCGGGGAAGAGGGAGGGTCATACATATGCTGTTGTTGTGTGTGTTAAGTTTCGCGAACTAGTGCCACTTTAATGTTAGATATGTACTTAAGACGCGGATCAGAAAGGAATAGGCTATATAATTATGTGGTGAAGAAAGAATAGGCAAGAGACGAGAGAGAGAGAGAGAGAGAGAGAGAGAGAG
>NW_004797364.1:265859-266923 GCF_000002075.1 Aplysia californica
GGGGCTTTTTAGAGGCCTCTTTACAATTTTGATTTGATCCGCAGGGACTGACTTCATTCATTTGTTGTAGTTTTGTCTCTTTTTGAAAAATATCACTGCCATTCACTCCTGGATTAGGTAAGCCCATGCACTTGTTTATCTTAAATCTAAGTTATAGACGCCGAAGTAGTCTATGATGAATGTCCATGCTTACACTTGACAGTAAAAAAAAAAGATGTCAGGTGTATGACTATCGGCATAATATGTGGTTTAATGGTTAGGCTCTTGACCGTTGCACACAGAAGACATGTGGATTTTCGGGTGTTGAAGGTATTTTGTCGAATATCTTCATCTGTCTGCCAGAGTGTTGTACCCTTGTCAACCTGGACTGGCCTGGTCTGGTTTTCTGGGTTGAAACCACGCATTTCCGAAATTATCTAAATTTTATCAACGTGAGTGTGAAAAATTAACCGTCTTTTACAGTCCTTTAGATGCATGACCTTGCCTTTTGTTTTTGTCTTTTCCTATTTTCGCTCTCACAGAAGGCAAGAATCTTCAAATTAAAACCTGCACTGCTGGCTTCTGCTATGTCTTCTGTTTGGTGTATGGAATTATTCCACTGCTTGGGGTGAGCAGGCGCATCTAAAACATTCCTCACCCCTGGTTAGAGAGGCTAATTTTTTTCTCCTGCACGAGGGCCCTCTATTTGTTTCTAGTTTTTGATGTCGGTGACAGTTTATCTCTGAGCCGGGACACGGCGGTGTTGCGCTTACAGCTGTTTACACCACCAAATGTTGAGCGCGCGGCTTGATAATGGCGCATGCTTATCAGAAATTAATGCCCTCGAAGTTTGTGATGCGCTACGAATGCGTCTGGTTCTGAATACACAGGGGAGGGGCTACCATGATGATGACGTTTTTGCTGTCTGCCTCAGGGGTGATAATTGGAGAGAGAGAGAGAGAGAGAGAGAGAGAGAGAGGGGGAGGGGGAGATAAAGAGAGAAAGAAAAAGGGAGCGAAAGAGAGAGAGAGAGGGAGGGAGAGAGAGAGAAGAGAGAGAGAGAGAGCGAGAGAGAGAGAAAGAAC
>NW_004797364.1:267154-269282 GCF_000002075.1 Aplysia californica
AGAGAGAGAGAGAGAGAGAGAGAGAGAGAGAGAATGGTAGTTATTCTGTAAAAGGTGCCAGGTGGAGGGTGCTCTGGCGTATTATGTGCCTTTCGTTGTGGCATGACTTTCTATTTTACGTGTGATAGTCTTTGTTTCCCTTTCTATGTTTTCAGCTTTAAGGGAAGCAGATGGTCGGAACAGCAGTTAAAACGATGGGAAGGGATATTGTTATACATGTATATGTAATCGAAACGTTGTATGTACGGGCACCGAACTCGGAGTACAGCGAAGTTACGTGTTAAAATAAAAATAAAACAAATGAAAGCGGCAGAGCAACTGTTAACGAATTGATTTGGGTGACAAGAAAAATTGCAAGACTAATGCGCTTTGGAACACCTTTTATTGTCATATCGCAGTGTCATATTACGCTGTGGATAGCAATAAATATATTTTAAAAAAAGCAGCTTTGCTTGGTTGCAGATTGCTTTGACATTTTCCCGTTCTCTTGACCTCTGTCCGTCCTGCTACTGACAATTACGTCAGTGTTTGTCATGGGTATTATGGTTTTCTTGTTTATCGGTGTTCCTGTTTACCTTGTCTGTTTCCAGGCGACATGAGACCGTTGATGTGCTAATGGTGTGCCATTCACGACTCAGTTTATGTGAGGAGCACACGAACCCATAATTCTTTGTTGTTTTTTTTTTTTTATAAGTGTTTTATGGCGCTCGCAACTGCATAAGGTCATATGGGCGCGCGGGACACACCTAACAGTTTCAGTTAGTAGGGAATTTTGAATTTTGCCCTGGTGGCGACCGAAGCCTACTCTTATCGATTTTGGACCACCAAGGGATCTTTAACGTGCGCAACTTGGACACGGGACTTCCGTGATTTTTCGCCCAAGGCTAGGGGTAGATCTTTCCTACTAGAAGATCAAGGGTGTGGCTGAAAAACAGCAGTAAGAAGGAGCCAAGGAGAAGCAGTGTAAAGGCTGCAGATCGAGCCAGGAGCCCAGAGGAAGGAGCATAGGAGGTGAGGGGGTGGAGGCAGAAAGTGGAGACGAAAGCAGACGACAGAATATTGCGAGAGAGCAGGAAAGGAGGTGAAAGTAGACAATTTTAGAAAAAATTTTTTGCCCGTCTCTACCCGGATTTGAATCCGGGACCTTTGAATGAGAGGCGAACAACTTAACCTGTAGGCCACAAGAGCCCCCCCCCCTATAATTCTTAAAGAGTTACATACCTGAAAGTGTTTTTACGGCCCTAAAGCTCGCCAGGGACTCTTCGGCCTCGATGTGGATAATTTGGTATGTTGCCCACTCTCTGTGTGAGATGATGCTATTTATTGTTATTATTACAATGTATCGTAGAAGTACGAGAAAGAACATTGTTTACCTAAAGTAATATCGGTTGTTACCGAACTCACAGCTTTGTATTCCAAGCCTGAAAGCCTAACCGAGGTTATAGTGAGAAGCAGCCCAGTCACCGCGGCGTTAAAAGGGTTGTGGGGGCGGGGGTCGATTCGCAACACCGAGTGAACTCTTGGGGCTGTAAATGTGTCTATAAAACAATAAACATCCGCGAATTCTGCCCTAAAATCAAAAGCAAGTGTGCGCCCCCACCCAAAAAAAAAAATACAGAGAAGAGTTAAGAGAACAAAAAAGGAAGAAACCAAAACAGATACTCCCGATGAAATGAAAGGGACTTAAACATTTGAGAAAAGGAGGCCGCTTTCTGCCCCAAGTGAGTGGTCGTCTCCTAAGTGATTACCTTGTGGGCCGCTCGCCAACGAACTGAAACGCAAGAAGTGCAGACTTGAGCTCGCCTCATGGGAAGTCAGCTCTTCGCCCAGGGGAAACAAGAACGGCGCCCCTCTATTGTTGCGCAATCTGTTCAATCGGTATACATGTGCACCGTGTGTTCTCGGCATCAGATCGTCCCGTTCCTTTCTCCAACTCTTACTACAACTACCAGAGGATCGGATCATGGTTTCTCTCTCCTTTCTTTGATATCTTTTTTCCCCCCGCTTCATCTTTCCTCGATGTCTTGATTTTTATTCACCCTTTCCCAATTTCGTCACTTACCTACTTGTTTAGCCGGTATATAACTGTGTTACTGTTTGTATTTTCTTATGTCTTCACTCAGCGCCC
>NW_004797364.1:269382-270613 GCF_000002075.1 Aplysia californica
CCCCCCCCCCCCCCCCCCGTCTTCCCAACCCCCCTTTTTTTTCTATCTCCCCCTCTCCCCACTTCTACCTTTCGTGCTTCTGGTAAACATGTATTGTATACACCTCATTCGAATTTGAAATGTTGTTGTTTTTGTTATCGATCCAGCAACAGCTGGGTTCTTTCCCCCCTGTCCTATACCATGTAGTGATAAGTGCATGTTTATTACTGTAGGTTCTGCAATGTTCTAAAGACTGTGTTGTCAACTTTCTGTCTCGAAAGGAGAAGTTTGTTTGTTCGAGTAAAGAGAAACACATCAACACAATAATGATCATTTACTTCTGGTAAAAAGTAAGACAAACCGTGAAGCAACAAAGGGAAGTAAAGAAGTAGGACCTACCAGTGGACCCCTCCTGCCGCCCACGGAGAGAGAATTGTGGCTCTAATGTCATTTAGCGACGAGCAGTGGATCAGGTGATGATCCACAGTCTCATTAGCTTAGTCATACAAATGACATGTCGGGGAAAGTTTTGGTTTTATTGTGTTTCAGTGAATTTTATACCGTGATAAAATCCGGATATAAGTGACATCGAGTAAATTTTTCAAACGAAAAAAAAGCAAAACAGCTGATTTATTGATAGGACGGTTTTCATACAGTTAAAGAAGTCCACTTTGGGTTCTTTATTTGAATATACATTCTTAACCAGCATAAAATACATTCTTAACCAGCATATGAAACATAGTTTGTTGAATGAGTTTCGCGAAAAGAAGCAAAATCGAAAGTTTTGTAGTTAACCGATCTTATCACGATAGCGACGTCATATTATGTTTGTATTATATATATACACACAATATGCTTTTTAAAGGGCGCGCCTGTTTGACGTGCCATGTGTTAAAGACTTGTGACTTTCTTCCTCTTCAGTGTAGCTTTTGTCCCGTCTCCTTTTTGGCACCATGGACTGAGTATCGACATCTTCGCTAAACGTAAACTCCAAACCCAAAGCAGATGTTCCGAACCTTTGTTCGCTTATATACTCTCTTTGCCTTTTCGTCTCCCGTGTGTTCCACGAATCTTGTAGAAACGACTGAAGGCATTCCGTTTGTTTTTATTTATCCAAGTGCGCAGACGGGGGGCGCCACTGGTTTGTCTTATTTTTTTTCTTTTCTTTTTTTCGTCCTTCCGTTTTTTTCCGGTGCACCTTCTTTTTTGGGGGGATACAACTTGTTTAGACACACGCGCACACACACACACA
>NW_004797364.1:271532-272989 GCF_000002075.1 Aplysia californica
CTGTCTGTCGGTCTGTCGGTCTGTCTGTCTGTCTGTCTGTCTGTCTGTCTGTCTGTCTGTCTGTCTGTCTCTCTCTCTATCTCAGTGTCTTTGTCTTACCGCTTCCTCTAGTCTCTCAGTTCACCCCTCCCCCCTTCCTCACCCTGCTTGTATCTGTTCTGTCTTCGTTTTCATAACTACAGCGGTCTGTTTTTGCCACTATCTTCCTTATCATCTTTTGCTATATTTTATTAGTTTTTTTTTCTCTCCAAGCAACGAGGTGCTAGTTCGGTAATTAGTATTAGTAGTTAAATATCCTTGGGTTTCAAACCGATTGGCTGGCTTTTTTGTGCTCACAGGCTTGTAGTCTCGGTAAATATACTTTCTATTTGTGTTTAGATTAAATCAATGCTTATTTGACCTAACACTAACAGCGTCGACAGCCCCATGAAAGTGGAACTCGCTCCATCCCATCCTCTTAGCCAGAAACACGTGCCTCTGCCCTGTTTCTTTCTGTCTGACACCTCCTTTGTTTTCCCCGTTTCTCCCCTCGGGATGCCCCCAGCGTTGCTGTCATACGAGCTCGTTGTCAGTTTCCTGGCTAAGGTTTTGTGCTATTTTGTTTCCAGCCAGTCCCTTTGTTACATCGTTTTCTCTCCAAATTGATCATTTCGAGGAAGTTGATCGTGAATCTTTGGAATATCTTTTTGAATATAGTCTTTGCTGTGAATTCTATTTGGCGAGCAATCCTGGTATCTTTATTAAGTCTCAACAGCCACAAAACCAACCGACAAAAGCCAAAATACGACAGCAAAAATCACATACATCAAACGAAGATCAGATGTTATCTTCCTGACGCCTTCCACTCTTGAAAAAGCTGTGAAACAGATAAAACCGACCGTAAAAATAACAGAGCAAGTCGCCATCAAACCGACCATAAAATGTACGAGAGAAAGCAGACCAGTCCCTAACTGAAGGTCAAAACAGGATTCATACCCGACAGGGTATACCCATTCAGAACAGCGAAATCAGCAGAACGAAACTATAGATATCATAAATTATTTACCACCCCTCTTTTCCACGCCTAATAACGACTAGCTAACTGGGAACCCACATTTCGTCGACGTCTAAATTATTGTATCTCATACCCTAATTTGTTGTGTCTGATACCCTGGCTCGAGCACTGGGGACTTTGCGGTCAAAGTTGAAGGTGGTATGCGCGTCCGCGGAGAGACTGATTCCCATACTGCTCGCACTCGTTATGTGTAGTCAGCAAAGGCTGAAGATACCTGGGTTATGTGGCCCATCGTCTTTTGCGAGGCGCACGTACTTTGTGACCGACACTTACGATCTCACGCACGGACACACAAAGAGTCATGCTTGAATTCAAGCAAACTCGCTTATGTCTTTGCACTCTCTCTCTCTCACTCTCTCTCTCTCACTCTCTCTCTCTCTCTCTCTCGACTGATGTCTGTGGT
>NW_004797364.1:274411-275484 GCF_000002075.1 Aplysia californica
CTCTCTAAAAAACTCTCTCTCTCTCTCTCTCTCTCTCTCTCTCTCTCTCTCTCTCTCTCTCTCTATCAGTCAGTCTGTCTGTCTCTCTATATCTCTCTTTCTCTCTCCTCCCTTTCTCAATTTGTTTCTTGTCCCTGTCTTTTATCTCTTCTCCTCTGCCCCCCCCCCTCACACACACGCACACACAGACACATTCTCACTCACACTCACACTCACACGCGTGCACGGGCACGTTTACACACAGACGCACGGGGCTCCAATCTCAAGGTCTGAAGCTCTTAGCTGGCAGCAGTAGCAGGGAAATCCCCAGGGCCACCTCTCCGTCCGTTACTTCATCACCCTCACCCAGCCCCTTTGTCGTGGTGCTACTTCCTACTTTGTGTCTAATTTTCTTGGACCCCCCCCTCCCCTTTCCCCCTTTTGCCCCTACCCTCTACGTTTTATAACCCCCTCCCCCTCCACCGTCCATCGTCTTTTGCTTTTGCACAGTTCTCATTTACGAATTCAATTTTCTCCCCTTCTTGTGTAAACAACTATGTGCCCCCCCTTCAATTCCTCCTTAGCGCATATTACCCCAAGCTACTCGTGCACCCGACCCCCCACACCCCCACACCCCTACCAGCAGTGCTCTGAGAGCGCCTTTTCCAAGTGCCCCTGTACGTCAGAAGCAGACAGGTGTGTAGCAGCTACACCTTCCCCACCCGCCCGGGCCCAGTGTGAGCGGTAGCCACCTTGCTGGCTCGTAAACTGAAGTGTACGCGCGCGCGTGCCTGCGTCCCACTGTGAGACAGGGGTCACATGGAGCCCCTGTTGTCGGGGGTTTAACTACCGCGCTGGGAAATATATACAGAGGACGGTACGCGAGAAAGATAGACAGACTGAGGAAAGGACGACGTATGCGAGAATAGGAGTGAGAGAAAGAGAAAAAAATGTGATAAACTAGAGAATGCAGGAGGAATTGAGATTATGGGAAATAGGTACAGAAAGGGGACAGGAGAGCGTGATTGAGAGAAGAAAGAGGGAGAACTAAATGAGGAGGAAGAGGGGGAGAAGGACGGTGGAGGGTGGGGGGG
>NW_004797364.1:275764-284960 GCF_000002075.1 Aplysia californica
CCACCCCCCGTTTCCCCGTGGCCAAAAAAAGGACAGAAGAAACAGCTTTTACATAGAAAAACCACACACCTAGACACATCCAATCCTTCCCCCTCTTTTCCCCGAAAAAAAAATCAAGTTCTGAGTTTGTCAGTCTGGTTCTTCCAATGCCACCCCGTCCCACCTCTTCAAATATAAGTCAGAAGACGTAGAATAGCGAAAGAGGTAATGAGGAAAGGTACAGCCTGAAAGCGGAGGAATAGCCTACGTCAGGGGTAGACAGGTGTGCCGATGGAATCCCGGTTGACGGTGCCGGCTCCACCCAATGCACCCTGCGCCAGGCGCGTGCGTCGCTGTGATAAAAGTCTCACAAGATTCACCTGTGGAGCTCTGATTTGGATTACCCAATGAGTGGCATTTTTTTTTCTTTTTACGTGCACGCTAACTCATACTCGCTAACTTTGAACACACCCGTGCCTGTTGCCTTGTATCTAATAGAATCTGCCAAGTAGGCACATCTAGTAAATTCTCAAGAGCAACTTTTGCTGTCACTGGCTACTCTGAATACTTTTGTCCATACATCTTGGATGTGCCCCGTTCTTTCTTTGATGTAGGCTGCTTTTTTCTTCTTTGAAATGTTACCATTCTGTTCTGTATACTTGTACTAAAACAAACTTATAGTGTCGTTCCTGTATTAAAGCCTGAAAGAACCTCCTTAGTTCTTACCCCTTGTTTTGTGTAGGATTTACTTTGTGGGATGACACAAACAGTTTATATTTGTTGTTCTAAAGAGTTTCCTTTGGACATAGTGTAGTCGATTGGACATCCAGCAGTTAAACTTGAATCATGTAGGGAACCTTTTGTATTTTCAAATACAAGAGCTGGTGGTTAGGGAGCGCTGCTGGTATGTCTTACTGCTTTTCTTTCTCTCTGTATATGCCGCCTAACTTTTCCTCTGAACTAAATGACTGTTACTGTGTCGATGTGCATTCCTTTACTCGAAGATTGAGACACAAGAATAAATTACTTTACCGGGTAATTGTCTTTGCTTTTTATACAGCCTCCTTTTCGCTAGCATCCACTTTCACATCCAGGTGCATATTTTCCTTGCGCTGCAATAACATTACTTTTCCTGTAACTAAAAATAGACCAAGGCCTATCCAGGTTGAGGTGGATCTTTTCAAAAAGATAAAGATACTCTATAAAACAGACTTCCCACTTTGGAATCGAACTCATGTCTTTTGCGTACAAGGGTGAAGAGCCAAAACTTAACCTCGCAGGCGCTGGCCTTTCCTTGTCTCAAGTTCTGATGTTTTAAAGCATTTTCATGTTATAGTAGGACACCAGTCACAATTTTCTGTTTCATTTATCACGACCAGATTTTTGCCAATGGACGTTTCCCTTGGTTCATACAGTTCTACGCTTGATTCTTTAGGTAGGTTTAGGTTGGCTACTGGTCGACATAAATTCGACTTGTAATGGAAAGCTTGTTAATCACAAAGCCACTTAGCACTGGAGGCTCTTAAAACTCAAAGACCACCGGGCGGCAGAGCTAGATGGAGACATTTTGAGTCATGTTCTGTCACCAGACACCTCCCGACGAGTGTCCCCCAAGAATCACGCGGTCGCAATCTGTTTGACTAGCACCTTCATCTTCATCATCAGCGCGCAGGAAGCGTCAGTCAGTTCTCACTTCAGAAATTCCGAGGATGACGGCGAGACAGCATCTTGCTTGGCTGCCGTTGACGGGTGCTCCCTCATCCATCCCTCGCCAAAGCTCGGCGCCCCCAGCTGTGCAGACTGAACATAATAGCGACCATCCATCAGCGACTACGAAGAAGGCCCTTGCTAAGCGACCGCTGCCATTTATCAATTATAGCCTGCTCATTTATCAACTTGAACTGGTGCCGGGGGATGGGTGTGGGGCTTCTCTGGAGAGATGCGCTGATTCAAAAGTGTACATTTGGATTGAATGGTAACATCCGGACAGCCATGAACACCCCTCTCCCTTTAAAGCTTTCTCTTGGCAAGCAGTAACTCTATTTTCTGACTACACCTTGAGCGCACGTTACGTTCCAATACGATTTCTCTCTCCCGCAGCCCCTTTTTCTTCTTCTCCCCCCCCCCCTTCCAACCTACGCCCAGACTTCACTGGTGCAGTGCTAGGACATGAGATGATAGCTTGGCCTGCCCCTGTGTGGACACATGCGGTCGACATGTACACACTGACTTAAAGCATGGTTACGCAAAAACATCACAGTCGCACCACGCAGCCCAGGTATGTCTTTCACAGGCTTTCACCTGTTGTTCGGAATAGAACAGCGTTCATAGCAAGGAAGAGACTTATTGTACAAAGCCGTTGCAGCTTTTCCGTCTAGGAACTGACTAAAGCTGTTTCAGTTTATTGTACAGTTATGTCCTATTTTTTTAAACTTCTGGTTTACTTTCTGTACTGTGGCACTTTGAAGTGTCCCTGGAAGATATAAACGCATATCATCAGCATGGCGGGTGGCTTGCAGGAATGACAGCGTGTGGACATTTAGACTATCCCATGGTCTCAAATTTAGGTATTTCTGCAGAACACTATGTAAATATGAGTTCTTTTTTTATTTTTGCCTGTCTTCGCCACTACTGTCGTATTCTTTGAAGAGGCGCCCACACGTTGGCTCAAAGGATTTGCTTGAATGTGAGAGGTTGTCAAGTCAAGCACACTGTGCATCACTGTCCGTTTGCACTTAATGAATTGGGTTGAAACGTGGACCAGTTACGTTTATTTGGTCAGTTACTGCTTGTATCCAAAACCATGTATCTCTTATAATGTCCGGTGTTTTGTATAATGGTTTGACTCCTCACCTCTACATACAGAAGACGTGAGTTCGATTACCACGTGTTTTTTTTTAAATCGAGTATCCCTGTCTCTCTTTGGGTCATCTCGGACAGGCAATGTCGAAACTATTGGCCTCTTAATTAATATAAATTGTTTCGATGGGAGTGAAAAGGATTTTTGTAATAAAAATATTGAGGCTGATGATTGACCCCCAAACCTGGGTTGAAAGAGGCACAGACTGGAGAGGCAGTGGCCCGTCTCTCGGTAATGATTGGAATCTAAACACTTCTGTTGATGTTGACCTTTGTGGTGCGGCTGGGGACGAACTTGCTGCACATAGGAATTCGATGTTCAATGCCCACCTTCTTCCCCCGGCTGTCTTGGGTGTTTCTTTTTCAGTCTGTGTCCTGCTGGTGGCCAGATAACAAGTCTTGGAAATGACATGTTCAGTGTTTAGTTGGCATTTAGACGTCTACAACAGTTAATTTATCTTAACGTCTTATTAAGGGTTAGGGCATTCGGGTTAAAAAATAATACCCAGTAATTTTTTTTCACTCAGTTTGTGACCGTTGGATCACGTGGCATCGACTCTCTACCTTCCACTCTGTTTCCTCCACAACGTTGTCGGTTTCATTTTTATCCGCCAAGTTACAGGTCATAGTATACTTAATAGAGGATGTGAGCAAAAGCTACAACTGACTACAAGCCGGGATTAAAAAATCATGAAAGGAAGCTGTGACCTGTTTTCGACAGCGGGTGGTGTCATAATCTTGTAAAATATCGCGTTAAGTAAAAAAAAAAAATTAAAAAAAGAAATCAATGTTTGACCTGAATTTCATCAGCATAAGTCGTCATAACATTTATTCCCTCACAGAACTATGTTGTGCCCTACTTTCGTTCGCTCGTGACGACTTGTGTCTGTGGTGTAGAAATAGAAGGTAATCTCTGCTTGGCTGAGTACTGAGTCTTCACCACATGTTCACTTTTGGCACTTTTCTATACTTATACTAATCATGTGCTCTGCTTTGAATAGGGACTACTCAAATTCATGACGAAGCAACCCAGTTTCTGTTCGAAATACCACATTTATAGTAACAGAAGTGAAAAGATGCGATGACCATGTGATCAGACTAAAAGTTAAACGGAACTAGTACACCCTCCTCACCTCATGTTTGTACATTTTTAAAAAGCTGTGTGCGCTAACGTACTAGTGTGACCCCATTGGCTGCTCACTCCCCCCCCCCCTCTTTCCGCCCAAACTCAAAGACCGAACGGTGCTAAGCTGCATTATGTCACCTCCTCTTTGACTACTGTTTTTAGATTAAAAATGTGTCTACATCAGTTTTTCTTTTTTTAAGAATCGGAACACAATATAGCAGAACAAATTATGATGTATGGCCGTAGAAACACACACAGACGGACAGACGGACAGACAGACAGACACACACTCACACATTTATATATATATAATATATGTTGTGATGATAGACAGGCCCGCGTGTGTGGAGAGTGGAGACCATGTTTCGTCTCTGAGCAGCGTGCTTGGTCAAGACGTCACGTTCAGACCAGCTATGCTCTCCCCTGGCCTAATCTTCGCCTCGAGGTTTTCGGTTACGGCCCCGGGGATCCCTGGAGGGCCCCGAGTGCAGAGGATAGCAATACCACCTGTCCCCTATCTGGTGGGGCTCGGGCCAGCCAGCCAGCCAGCTCGGCAGATTTTTCTGCCGCTGCACGCAGGTTCTTTTCGGCTTGGCCTCTCGTCAGTTGATGGAATAATCCCAGGTTTGTGGAGCTGGGCTTTCGCTGGCCGCCCGCTTGCATTATGGGCTTAGAACGACAGCGGCTATGGCTATCGTACGTCTAATGCCCGACGCAGAGTTCTCAGTCCGTCAGATGCAATTGGAAGTAGGATGGAGCTCGGTAATGACCTTCAAGTTCCCATTTCCCACCCAGCACCAAACCTGCCACCTTTTTAAACGTTTTGAACAGAAACAGAATATGCCCAATTACAAAATGTCAGTTTGGCCAAACATGTCGTTGGTTATGCTGAATGCGCTCCGTCCTCATCTCGTTCTTCGTGGTTTAGAAGTTAGGTATAATATAAACTGAAGACCAGCCTAGAGTTGAGAAAATAATAAATTTTCTGATAACACAAATAATGATAATATAGTTCCTGTTTAATACGAGCATCTGTTTTGTTACCCGTTGTCTCTTTGATATCAGTATCTGTACTTGTATATAGCTCGTCCTCATGTCATCTTTTCTTTTGAGATCAATTAACTCCTTGTACCACGAAGAAGACCTGAGTTCGATTCCCGTTTTTGGAGAATTTTTATCGAGCATCTAGGTCTTTCTGCTTGGAGGCTGTATTGCTCTCAGCCCGAGTTGGGCTCGATAAGCCCACGTCCTATATGATCTAAATTGTGTCTATGTGGGTATAAAGACACCTACATTCAAACAAAAGAATTTAAAATTACAAACCTGATTGTGGAATGCTGTTCTTGCTAGCTGTGCCAGTTTTAACGTAATTGGAAACTGTCAAACGATTTATTTTTGTTCCCTCAAATGATTGTTGTCGAAAGAGGTTCATCTAATTTTTAAAAATACATTTCTGCCCTATTATAAAATGGAGCGTTTTGAATGTAACCAAAATGCTTGTCTCTTAAATCCAGCATATTTTGAATTCTTGCAATTCTGTTTTACGTGTGTGTATGAAAAAGTGTATATTGTGAATGCCGTAATGTTAGTTTATGCTGTATCGAGCGATGTAAAAGCTCTACTAAAACTTTAAAAAAAGAGTTAGTTTGACTTTTAGTTGAAGTACAGCACGCCGTCTGTGTTCCATTTTGGGGCCAGGAAATCTTATTCTTTCTCCTCAACCTTCAAAATACATGGCTATTGTTGCTCTTCTGACAACGAATGGTGCGATGGTTGTGCTCGATGACCTCAGCCAATTATGGCGTGTATAGAATAAGAGTGTTTGGTACCTGTTTGAAAGCACCGTCAAAAGTATGATAAAGAGTGTTTCCGAAATGGTGCTGAATATTGCAGAACACTTTGACTTTGGTTGGTATGGGATTTGAACCGATTGTCACGAGTCGAAGTAAATATTTCTTTCGGGGCGATGGAATTTCTTGACTGAAATACGTGTGAGACAGAAGTTTGACGTGTGTAGACAGCACACCCAGCCTCCATGAACTTCGAATCGCTCCTTTTTTACTGGCTCAGAGAAAACATGGGTGGCCAGCGTTGATTTTCCCACACTGAAAGCTTGGTACAGCTGAAAGCTGACCGTAATTTATCCAATTGGAGCTAATCTCAAGATCGGGAATGCAACGAAAGAACCACCTGTTTTTAAGCGGAAGCGGGCGGCTGTAATGCCGAAAAAGAGGGCTATGCAGCAACGAACTACTATAGTATACCTGAGCCCGGGGTCTTCACGGATTGCCGGGTCCAAAGGTGAACCTTAGGGCAACCCATGCACAGGGAGCTTGACTTCTCCTTACATCCACGTGTTTCTCACATCTCTCTCATATGAGCAATTATGGGTTGTTCGTAAGTGGGTTGCCTCCCATATTCCTTATTATTTTCTAATCATATTTCCGTTTCTACGACTGCTCTCCCCTACCTAAACATTTATTGCTAAACTAACTCCTCCATATCATGGTCTGTTTATCAGGGTGACTAACTTTTACTACTTGTTTTGAATTATCTTTTTTCGTGGCCACGAGACAGACGGGAATCTTGAAATAAAGATCATCTTTAAGGGTTAACTTGCTTGGGGCGGGTGATATTTCCATCAATTTTCAGAACTTGCTGTTAATAAGGAAAGCTGAGTACTCTAGACCGTGGTTTCCGAAGTGATGGGCATCTGTTCAGCGATGTGAGCGAGTTGATCTCCTGAGCTTATCTTTATTGTGGAAAGTAACGACGGGCGTGAAACGCGTGCTGCATATTTACTTTCTTATTCTTTTTTGTTAAACTCTCATTTTAAAGATGTAGGATTTGATACTTGGCCGGCATCTCTTTGGGTCAGGTGTCCCTGTCAGTATTTAAGTTGGAGTAATTTATGGAACATCACGGCATGGCCAGCATTCTTACATCACGTTATAAACACCAGGAGTTATCTCGTAGTTGAAGTTGTTAGGTCTCTGCTACGACTTTTTATGTCGAAAGAGGCGTGGCGCAGAGCCTAATACTTTCTGATCTCCCTCTGCTTACACACCAAGACTTTCAGACTGGACTACTTTTTCTTTATGATTCGTACTAGCAATCATTGAGATGCCTAAGCACCTGTACAAGATGTGGTGTAAGATACGGTGCGACCTAACGTGAATTTTGTTTTTATCGTACTTATCTACATCTTATTGAAAAGTGTAGACCTTGTACTGCTACGTCGGAAGTAGTGTCATGTTATTTTCCAGGTGGCAAGGTTGTTAACAGATTTATACATTGTCATTATGAATGCAGTTAGATCTATGTGCACTTTTGAAACTTCGAAAAGAACCCTGTGCTCTTATGGACATATTTTGTTACGTTCTCAGAGAAAAGCAAGCCGGGAACACAGAACAGACCAAAAGACTCAGGTCTTCCTGGCTTAACAATTGGGTTAAAAAAAACCCCAACCAACACAACAACCCCCCCCCCCCCCCCCAAAAAAAACAACAAAAACAAAAACAAAAAAAACAACAACCCCCCCCCAAAAAAAAAACCCCCCTCACTCAGGT
The DNA here is from genome assembly GCF_000002075.1 of Aplysia californica. Taxonomy (NCBI): domain Eukaryota; kingdom Metazoa; phylum Mollusca; class Gastropoda; order Aplysiida; family Aplysiidae; genus Aplysia; species Aplysia californica. The sequence goes on from NW_004797364.1 coordinate 283,298, forward strand.
TGTTACATGGAAGGTAACCACTTGCAGCTAAGTTAGCTTTTTGGAGGGCCCCTATGCTGTACTCTGTGGATTAAGTCGGAGCGCCTTTTGAAAATTGTCATTAATTCTTACCGTGTAGGCCCGTGGGAATTGGAATTTTGAAGCGGTTTCAAGGAAATGCGTCGTGTCCATAAGAGCCCTTGCACAGCAGCTTCAATTAAATTAAATTGTGATCTAGTAGCGTCATTAAAAAATCCGACAACATGGGGACGCATAGTTCACGCGCTTACCTTTCGAGATGTGCAGTTAATACCTGTTTAGCGAGTTACACGGAAGATGGTGAGCGGTGATTGTGTAATTGTATGTTATGTGTGTGTGTGTGTGTGTGTGTGTGTGTGTGTGTGTGTGTGTGTGTGTGTTTGTGATGTTTTCCCTTTTCTTTAATTTTCCTTTTCAGGCATCTTTAGTGTCACGGTATTCTGCTTGTGTTGAAATAGAGCTTCGTTTGTTTTATCATTTTTACAGCTTTTGAGAACATTTTGAGATTTTAATAAATCAGTTATACCTGTAGTTTTTTTCCTGTGCGTTTAAAAAGATAAAGATGCGCGCCTATTAGTTGGTCTTTCTGTAATGTCCTGACCCGTTCTACCGGCTGAAATTCTCATAAATCCGTAGTTTTGTGAGAATTAGGTAATGTATAGAAATGGCGTAGAACTCGCCTCCGGGAGAACCACTTGGTCGAGCTTCTAAATTATCAGTGAAGAGCGCCGCGGTGTTATGGTATGTCAAGATGACTCACATAAAAAGTGGTCACTGACTATTTGGGGGGTTAGACATTGTCATAAAAGACCATCCTTTGAGAGGAACAGACAGGAAACAGAACAAAGCAAAAAAATGTCTGCTGGGTTACCAGGGAACGAGAAAAGCCATCACTTCTTGAAGTTCAAAAGTTGGGATCACCGAACTCTGATCTCTAGCAATTAAAGAAATCCTCACCTGGAAGACGAAACAATGCTCAACGTAGCCCTCACAACGCCTCGAGCCCTACACTGTCCTCTCTTGTATTCGCCATGAGTCTTTTCTGATCAAGGTATTGTACAACCATCTCGCATATCTGTTTTGTTGGAATGTTGCCTGTCGAAGCTGTTTCCTCCTTTTCCTGTTCACCTTGAGCTCTTCCAGCAATGATTACGTATTGCAACGTTATGAAATCTTTTTACCACCTGCGGTTGGGTGTGCCAGGAACGCACGACTGCTTGAAATTGTTAAATTCTTATAAATACCCCCTCCTAAAAAAAAAAGAAAGAAAATTAAAAGAAAGGGAAAAAACCAAGACCGTCATAATAGTTTTCGTTTCCTGTCTTTGCTCCATTTCAGGCCTTGAACCGAAGAGGCGTCGTCTTGAAGAAGTTGCAGCTTTAGGTAACGCCGAATAGACCGCCACCCCTTTCTAGTCTTTCTCTGTCGTTTAAAGTACATGCATAATTCGCCCAAGAATCTCTCTCTGGAACTCTTGATAAGAATATTGATGAGCCAGCTGAGGCATAGAACTTCCACAGCTATTCATTTCAGAACTGCTAAACTATCGACTCCTCGCGGGCCACGGGATATACAGTCTTTTCAGTATGGGGCACATTCTCTCTCTCTCTCTCTCTCTCTCTCTCTCTCTCTCTCTCTCTCTTTG
>NW_004797364.1:285939-287666 GCF_000002075.1 Aplysia californica
GGGGGGGGGGCTCGTTAACTTTCTGTCAACTGATGCCATGAATACACTATCACTCTCAGTCATCGCCACTTTATTTGTTTCCCAAGAATGAACAAATAAATTGCCCCCGATTGTCTGGGGTGCAGGGGCGTGGGAGGAAGGTAGAGAAAAAGGAAGAGTATGGGGAGAAAAGGATTGGGGGAGAAGCATGTCCTTTTCCATTCAGATTTTGTCAGTCACAGATGTGAATGCAATGTAGAATGATTAAATATTGATCAATTAGTTTTCGGTGTGCATGTATTTGGGTATACGTGCTTTTTTTGGGTGTTTGTTTATTATTTTCTGTTTTTGCAAAGGTCTCATGTGTGATGTTTGTGGGCATCGACCCATTGGAGAAAAGAACGAAACGCATTCTCTTTATAAGAAATCTCCTTTTGCTGAAAAACAATTTCCACGTGTATTCTGTGCGTGGTTGGATGGTGCCAAGTGTAAGTTCTACTTCTTTTCTTTCCGTCTGTTTGTTTCCTGTACCCACGCAAATGCATCGCATACCCTCTCACTCTGGTATAATTCTATTGCTGTTGATGTTTAAAACTCGCTTTAGACTCAATGTTGGTCATTGAAATAGCGGAACACGTCGTACTTTATCAAGGCTAGGAGGAATCGTTCATAATAGAACGAGGAAAACTCGGTTCCTCCTCTGGTGCAATCCTAAACATTTCGCCTTTCAGGTAAGTTCAGAGCCATCTATGCCACTGCAGCTGATATATGCTTGCTCTGTGTGAAACTGTCTGCTTCAAGAACCCGTTGAAATAAAAGTACTGAATAATTTTTGTGCATTTCTCCCCCCCCCCATCCCCACCCCTCCAGGTTTGCCCGAGGATCATCGAGTTACACATTGGTCAGAGGCCCGCTCCAGACTGCAGTCTGATGCTTACAGGACTCACCCCGCCAACAAACAACGGTTGAGTCATGGCATCCTCAGTCCATCGTCGATTTCCAGGTGGGAGAACTCAGCGGGCGCCTCCTTGGGTAGCCACCGTTTATCTATCAACCGAAACTCATCAGACGCTATAAGTGAAAGAAATCGAAGTGCAATTCTTAAAAGTGAAGCAGGAGAAGCTTTTTCTATCGTAGATGGTCCCCTGTGGGATTCCAGCAATCGAACAACAGAACATTTGAATTATGTCACCCAGTCGGAAGCAGACACTGGTGTCTCATCGAATCTGCTCTCCAATGAAGGCAGCAATGACAGCATTAAAACCACACGGCATCATCGTAGGCATGCCAGGAAACACAGACATAATATACACCGTTTTCTCGGAGGAGCTGAAGAGGCAAAAGACTATTCTAGAACTTCTCGTGTCAGTGAGGAAGACAAAAATGACGATGAAACTCAAACGCGCCCTATCCTACTGACAGTGAACGCCTCGGATGTACTGGACAGGGAGATCACTTTGGTGTTGTCGCCAGTGACGGAATTTTTCTCTCCTGGCTTCGTGATACAGCGTGTGCAGGGCAATGTGACGTGGTTGGAGGAGGTGAAAGAGGACGTGATGGCGTGCTATTTCTCGGGATATGTGCTGGAGAGCCGCGCCGGATCTAATGTGGCGATCAGCCTGTGTAATGGTGTGGTAAGTACACTCTAAATCAATCAGTCTACTCTGTCTGTCTGTCTGTCTGTCTGTCTGTCTGTCTGTCTGTCTGTCTGTCTGTTTGTCTGTCTGTCTGTCTGTCTGTCTGTCTGT
>NW_004797364.1:288430-289440 GCF_000002075.1 Aplysia californica
CCCTCCTTCTTTCTTTCTCTCTCTTCCCTTCTCTATCTCTCTATCTCTCTATCTCTCTACCTCTCTATCTCTCTATCTCTCGATCTCTCGATCTATCTAACTATCTATCTTTCTGTCTGTCTATGGGATGACTCAGCTTCATACCTGTTCTTTCCTCTTTGTCTTCGCCTGTCTCTTTTTTTTTTCTTTCACTCTTCGTGTTTTCTGGTCGCCATGTCAATTCTGTTATTTCACCATATCTTGTTTTCATCCTTTTTTTTAACGTACGTGTTCGACTATCCCTAACCACCGGTATTTCTCGTTTTTGAGATGCAAGAGAAAAATGGACCAAATCAGATAGCTATTCAGGAGTAGATCATCTGCTCCCCTCCTCCCCCACCCTAGCTCTCTTTGCCGTTCTTTGCTATTAGATGGCTGATCCAGCATCACCGACACCCATAAAAAATATTATCATTGCGAAGCCATGAAATTGCTACCCTAATCCACCCCAAATGTACTCCCATCAATATTTAGCTCAGTCCGAGTCTTGGTATTTTTTCCCCTTAAAATTGTCTCCCTTCTCGCCTGCTTTTGCTCCACACCACCATCATTGTTGATGCATGAGTGGAAACACAGGGGATGCTTCCTTGTCTTGACCTATCAGATATGAAGTTGACCCCAGCGTGACCACCGTCTTCAGAGTTGTTTGTCTTATGGGGCTTTGCTTCGAGACATTTCAGAAAGCTTTCACTCAGCCGGACGTGAATGTTTTCCATCTCTATCACCGACAAGCATCCACATCTCTCACCCATCGCCTCCCCTCCTCTCCATTTACCCCACACAAACTGTAGTCGCATCTGTTTCTCTATCACTTTCTAAACAATGCCCCCTCTTCTCATGTTTGTTTTCGTTCTCCGTTGTACCAACTCTGGTACCTTCATAAAGGACATGTCAACATACTGATCAAGTTTGACTTATATGATGGGCTAGTATAACGTCACTTCTTTCGGTTTTTGTTGTTGTTGCTTAGC
>NW_004797364.1:289540-291189 GCF_000002075.1 Aplysia californica
CTCCCTCCGTCCCTCCCTCCCTCCCTGTCTGTCTGTCTGTCTGTCTGTCTGTCTGTCTGTCTGTCTGTCTGTCTGTTTGTGCGTTTAAATACTTGCCCCCCCCCCTTTCACTATATATATATCTATCTATTTTTCCCTTTCTCATTCGCTCGTCGCTTTCTTTTTGTTCACTTTCTGTGTACGTCAGTACCTTTCAACAACAGTAATCGCAGCTCGGCGACAATAATAAATCTATCAACAAACAGTGAGCCCAAGCTTCTCCCTGAAATAACCTCAGTACAATAACAGCAACAGCTGCTGTAACAGCAACAACTGCAATGACTACTACATCATCAACAAACAAACAAACAACAACAAAAGCCCCTCCAAGCAAACTAGAAGCAAAGAAACGTTAAAAATTCAATTAAAGACCTGAATTTGTTTGGGATTAAAAACAGTCTTTTCTTGGGATACAAGATAAAGAGGGTAGTTTGTTCTGGTGGAAAAAGGTAACTTGAAATTAAGATTAAATGTGTTACCGTTGCCCTCCAGGCACCCATTAGGGGCTTCATTTTTGTGTCAAAGACCTCTGTAGACCTTGATTCCTTTTGTATACTCTTGGCCGCGCAGTCGGACGGGTGCCCCTTTATCCGAATGCCCGTTTTTTTTTTCTTCCGAGAATCAAATTTGTTTTTTTGTCAATACCTTTTCTTGCAATTTTTTAAAATCTGCTTAAAGTGTGCTCTGGCCGGCCTTATTTTCCACTGGGGCCTAGTAATACAGTGCCGTTGGACTTACTCAAAAGCTATGTTAGCTCTATTAGTGGAACTAGCAACTCACAGTAAAGCAGAAAGATTGGCTACGGATATAGGTCAGGGTGATGAAATCAGCCTGCGCAAAAGCTCGGGAAGCAACGAAACTGTTAGAAGCGGTAGGAAGAGGGTGGCTGGAGAGGAGGGGGGTCCGATATGTCTTTGTGGCACTCAGTGCTATTTATATTACTAAAGCACCCAAGTCATTATTCCTTTCAAGAAAGTTTAATACGAGCTGGACTGACGTTGTATCATATAATGACAATCGAGACGACGCTTTTGAGACTGAATATCGTACACATGGGCCGCCAGCCCAGATGGAAACATTAAAAAAAATATGTGTCAGAAGTTGAAGTTTAAGTGGGTGAATCCGTGTGACAATTTTTTACTCGATCCGATCATATTTCGATCATGCCTTCCAAACAGTCGGAAAGGCACACTGCTTAAAGGGCCAATGCGTGCTTTCCCGACTTGTATAGCCCCTCTCCAAGCTACCGAGCTTTGCGATGAGTCATAGAGCTCAGACACCACCACATTGGGGTGTTTGCTGCGAGTGCTTTGCGGGGTCATAAAAATTTTCTTTCTCCTTTTCTTTATCTCTCGCTCCCTCTTTTGTCGTCCTTCTGTCATTCACCCCCCCCCCCCCTCAATCAGTCCTATCCCGATCCACCCCATCTTATTTCAAGCCTCTCTCCCGGTGTCATGATTCTTTCTATTTGGAAGAAGCCCATTTGTTTCTGCTGTCGTTTTTTTGTTGTTATTGTATTAAAGCTCTCAAGACTCTTGGGCGTGTCTTTCTACGTTCCCCCCTCTCTTCCCCGTTCTGAAAAGGAAAAAAAGCAGCCGTCGTCAGCATCA
>NW_004797364.1:293303-294686 GCF_000002075.1 Aplysia californica
TCTCTCTCTCTCTCTCTCTTGTTCCCTCGCTCTCTCATTCTTTCGCTCTCTGTGTATTTGCCCGTTGTCGGAACTATCAAAGACGGTACATTAACTACTTTTCCATAATTTGTTTCTTTCTAATAATGAACGCCATTTTCCCTTTTGAAACTGAAGTACTGACTCCTGCTTGAACATGTGTGCGAAATTTTACGAACCTGTCGAATTTTCGAACTGTTCGATCACCGTTTGTTTCTGCAAAAGTATTCGTGTTGTATTTAGTTCTCGCAAAAGCTGTCGTATCGCAGATTGGGTGTTAATCATCATCTGTCCTCAATCACAACTTAAAGTGTATTGAGCCGAGCGTAAGAATCAAGCTGGAACTCAAACGCAGGCGCATGCAAATCCATCATCTTTCTCAAATAAACCACACACACGTTCCAGCGTCGATAACAGACACACAAAGAGACTTGCGGACCCACAGATCACAGCTGGACACACACGGAGACCGGCGGGTGGGCAGATGGACATCGGTCGTCCGCATCTGACCTCACGGCCAGTTGGACTGGCCGGACGCCCGGGAACAAAAGGACGGCCGATCCTGGAGCGTCCTTTGATTCCCCTTGAATGGGGAGGAAACCCAACCCAGTGCCCATCTCGCCGCGACCCCGGGGTGAAATGTTAACCCTTGTTGTCCGGGCAGAGCACTGTACATGATAAAGTCGCATATAAAAGTAAAAGTTGGATGCCTCGTTAAGCTTCTTGTCATTATCATTTTTGTTCCCTGCATTTGTTGTATGTTGTCTGGAGTTAAATATTGATGAGATGATTTTTGAAGAGAAGCTTTCCTATCTACAAGATGGTGTTGGTAGTCATGTGGTTAGGCTACTAAACCCGTTATCGTGACATTGTGAGTTCATGGGTTCGAGGCTCAGCTCGGTTTGATGTTGTATCCTTGGGAAAGGCTTTTTACATGAAGTTTCCCATTTTACCTCGATCTTTTTCTTCTCAACCGCAACAAAACAAAGACGAACAAACGAACAAACAAACAAACTACAACAACGACCAATAACAACAGCAACAAAACAAAGACGAACAAACGAACAAACAAACAAACAAACTACAACAACGACCAATAACAACAGCAACAAAACAAAGACGAACAAACAAACAAACAAACTACAACAACGACCAACAACAACAGCAACAAAAGCAAAGACGAACAAACGAACAAACAAACAAACAAACTACAACAACGACCAACAACAACAGCAACAAAAGCAAAAAAGGCACAAATAAAACAAGAAAACAGCAAACACTTGTCTGCTTGTGTGCATCTGAAAACGTAATAGAATTTCTTTTTCTTGAGAATATTAGGCCAGGGGAAAATGAAAGATTTTAGGG
>NW_004797364.1:295632-296809 GCF_000002075.1 Aplysia californica
CCCCCACCCCCTTTCCCCGCTCCCTCACGTTTTCGCGTTCGCATTCGCATCTTTCCGCTCCAGATGGCCACGTCACAGTTGTGTTGATACTCCAATCTTGACTTCTCAAACAACATTTTAGAACAGTTGTTTCCTAGACTGACAGATTTTCCCAGACGTGTGTGTGTGTGTGTGTGTGTGTGTGTGTGTGTGTGTGTGTGTGTGTGTGTGTGTGTGTGTGTGTGTGTGTGTGTGTGAGTAAGAGAGAGAGAGAGAGGGAGAGGGGAGGGCAGAGAGAGTGTCAGGGACATACTATTTTCATAACTAGCAATAACTGGACCTAATATACACAATATTGAACAAATAAAGCTGTCAAGTTGAAAACGTACTATTCTGATTAATTGGGAGGTGTTCAAAAATTTTATATAGCAAAATCAAAAGACAGGCTTGTTAAATTTCAAAAGCTTAATGAGTAAAAAATAATGTTCTAGGATAATGACTTCACCAAAAGAATGCGTTTTTGAGAGTGAAAATGAAAAAAAAAACTTCTGAAAAGCTTCAAAACATGTTTCCGAATATCATACAACTAACTAACCAGGTATCCATGATTAAAAAATAATGTATTGAAAGAATCAGTTCAATATCTGAAGCTTAAGTTTATAGACACAGCTAACTGGTGTTCAAAGATTTTTTTTAAAAGAAAGAAAGAAAGAAAGAAAGAAAGAAAGAAAGAAAGAAAGAAAGAAAGAAAGAAACCAGTCCTGTCAACGATAAAAATGACATACTCATTCCTTTTCCTCTTTTTATACTACACATCCATAAAATCCCGCCGAAGCTCTTTTTGAGTTTTTCCAACTTGGTGTTTGTTTCAGAAAACAGGGTAACAGTGCCATTTATTATTCATTTACGTTGGGGACTGAGCGGTTATATTGACGTTGTAGATTTTTACCCCCCCCCCCTGCAAAATAAATAAATAAATAAACAAATAAACATTTTTTTTTTAAATAATGAAATTATAATCGCAAAAGAGGCGGGCTGCTTCGATCTTACCTGTCCAAGACAACCACGGCTGAGAGGGGTACTATAACGTCCATCAGACAGACGAAGAAATTCGATTTAAAAATCTTCGTTTCACGGAAATCTAATTTACATCTTTTGAATGTGTCGGCGTTGCGTCTAAGCCCGCGTGTCCACCAAA
>NW_004797364.1:297297-299982 GCF_000002075.1 Aplysia californica
AGAGAGAGAGAGAGAGAGATTTGTGAACAGGAGCCATTTATTAGTTTCACGTAGCGGACGGGATTATAACAAAATACTTGGATGTTGAGGTGCATGGGGGTTAAAACAAGTCTATTGAGTCATTGTAGTAAGCAAGATATAGAGAGTATGACATTCGTACACATGAAGCATAGAAGGGCAAATCTGATTTTCGAAAGGGGTGAAACGATGAGCTGTCAAAAGATTGTATATACATATGTGTGCATGTATACGTGGACAGAGACTGTAAGCACCCCCTCCCCCCACCCTCTTGCTTCCGCATCAAGAAACAAAGACACTTGACGGCCAAATGTTGACAGCGAAGTAAGCCCACGTGCGTATCGGATTTTGTGAATAAGAAGTCTTGCCGGTCAAGTTGTTGCAGATCACAACAGGATTTCCTTCCTTCGTGCCCTTTAATTACTTGGGTGGCGGTCAGGGCAGAGATGAATTATAACACCACCTCAAAGCAAAGTGTTATAACGGGGCAGGTTAAGAATGGGCTGCGGAAAGAAGCTCAAAGAAGCAGTCTTGTAACGGGTGGGCAGAGTTAAATTTTTGGAAAAGACGTCTCCGCCTCAATACGGCGGCTAAGGAGGATCAGCATGCTTTGTGCAACGCTCCATGTTATTCGGCTGTCGCCAGCACCTTGTGATCAGGATAATCAGGCGTGGGTGACCTGTGATCAAGGCGTGCGTCTCGGCTCCGGCTGGATGGATGCCTTGGCCTGGATTTGACCGGCAAAGAGACCGTCACCATGGGGGGGAATACGAAGTGGACACTCTTTATTCTTGTTAACAGTCGTATTCAAAAGTCTTTTGGCTGTGGCGCTCAACTTTTTGCTTTTGAAAGGAACACACACAAGCGGAACAGGCACGTGCTTCCAATGGACTTTTGTTCGAGCTACAGAGATTCTAGAAGCTTTTCAACAATATGAAGGCCATTTTGAGTTTGAAAAAAGCTTGATGACGGACAGAAATTGTATGCGTGTGCGAAGGACTGAGAAAACCCCCAACTACAAGCGGCAGCAAGTACTGTTTTACAACTGAAGAGGCATAAACGTTGCTGCTAGGAAGGGCGGGGGTTACTAGGCACTCCGTTTTGGTCTTTGTCAGTACTCACGGGGTTTCCTAAATCAATTTCTTCCTCGAGTGGGCTTGTCAGGGTGAGCCATTTAATCTTTGGCATTCGATTTTTATTTCTTCTTTTCTCATGAGAGAGAGAGAGAGAGAGAGAGAGAGAGAGAGAGAGAGAGAGAGAGAGAGCGAGCGAGAGAGAAAGAGTTGTGTATACGGCTTTACGGGTATGATAGTCACCCCAAAACCACTCTTAAAGCATACGAGAAAAAATACAATATTTTGACTTGGGTAATAAACCTTGGTAGCTCAGTCAGCTCTTGATGTGGAGCATTTCACGAACTCATTCTAGCCATGTATCCAACTAGATATTTAGCCCTAAAGTATCCAACAGGATATTTGGCCATGTAACAGCAGTTCTGAATACATAAGAACTCTCATATTCACATAAGGTGGTAGACAACATAAGCCTGTTCTTCTGTTTACGCACACCGAGGAAGTGTCATTGAAAATTAAATTGCTGCTTCACGTATAATATACACGGGACGCTACATTTCCTGCCCCCTTACGTCATCCCTGCCCCTTCTGCAGTTTTATTTCTTCGTATCAACTATTGGTTTTCCTTTTTTGTTGTTGTCAAGCTTACTTCATCTCTCTCTCCCCCCCCTCTCTCTCCCCTTCTCTCTCCCCCTCCCTCTCTCTCTCTCTCTCTCTCTCTCACTCCCCCCTTCTTTCCCCTTTATGTTATTTTTACTTTTCTTAGTTTGTGTGGGTTTTTTGCCTGTATCTTTCACCTTCTTTCTTTACATTAGTAGTTTTAACTGTGTGCCATGAAAGTCAAATTCAAGCTCTCATTTATTATAGACTGATAATTTGTGCAGTCTTTCTTCACCGGTCATTCTAACCGTCTTTGTAAATTTTCTTTCTGAAAAAATATACCGTTTGCTTGTCTGTCAATTTATCTACCTGTCTGTCGTGTCCATTTCACCCTTTCTCTCCATCTCCATCTCTTGACTTATTTTTTCACAAACAAAGACGAATATGCACCGACACAATCTTTCCTCACATGTCATTCTAATTATCCTTGTAAATATCCGCTTCTAGATATTACAGCTTCGTGTATTCCATTTTTTCGTTAAAAAAATATACCGTCCAGTTGTCTGTCGATTTATCTACCTGTCTGTCTCGTCCTTTTTTCCCTTTCTCTCCATCTCCCCCCCCCCCACCCATTTCTTCTTCTCTCATATGCTCTCAAACAAAGACGAACGACTCGTACACACACCTACACAATCTCTTCTACTCGCCCACCTACCCGCACACACACAGTGGCACGTGCTTACAGGTACCCGTACTTACATTTCAGATGGAGTGCACCGACTAAGCAGTACCATGTATTCATAACCCTAGCAAAGGTTCTTTTATATTTATTTCTCTTATCTCTGTTATCACCTCGCAAGGTCTCTGGCAGCTGGCACATTAAGGGCTCCCACGTGTGACTTTTTGCTCAGAACTAGAAATTACACGACTAAATTCCAGTATCTAGACTGGGTGGTAACTAGAAGTCTGTGTTCCCAGGTTGTCTCTCTCGTAC
>NW_004797364.1:300153-301660 GCF_000002075.1 Aplysia californica
TGACAACGTAGTTTATGGCGTGGCCCGTTCACTCTTGGTTCATCATTGGCGCTTCAAGGATAACGCCCGCTATGGAACCCCCCCCCCCAAAAAACAAAAAAACCAAAAAACTCCACAAATTATTTGAAAGAGGAGGTTTCCGAATAAACACCCCCCGTCCCCTACAAGTCAGGACAAGAGAAGAGGGTCGCAAGCCATACAGGGACTTCTCAAGGGCCCAAACTCAAGTTGATTGTTTAGGAGCTTCAAACCGGGGATGGCTGCTCCTCAGTCCTGCAACGATACTAACAGATCTAATGATGCGCCCAATCCTTCCTTAATAACTGACCGCAGATATAAAAAATCCCCCCCCCTCCTTCTTTTCCTTCCCCAAATTGTATTTGATAGCAAGAGTAGAACCACGCAGTCTCCACCCACGTCTGAATTAGCGCACTGTTTTTCTAAAGGACGCCACACTACGGGGACACCAGGTTTTTAGATTGTTCAGGATTATCTGAACATTCAAGACTTCTCTGACGTGGTTCTGAGCGGGCGAGCCCCTGAAAGCTCCAGCTCAAATACTGCTTAAGAGCGATGGGCTTCTGGGATGTAGAAATAATGCCGCTACTACAAAATGGTTAAGTCTGAGGATTATATTCAGAGACCGCTAAGACTCGGTATTGGGATTTTTCAACAATCTTAAAATTCATGCCGATTAGTGGATGCTGCATCTGAAATGGTCGCACAGTATCAGAAGTTGTGTCGCATTTAAGTGCTCGTACTGGAAACAAACAAAACGTAACCAAAAACAACAACAACAACAAGTACAACAACAACAACAACAACAACAACAACAACAACAACAACAACAACAACAACAACAACCCCCCACCCCCCTTTTTTCACTTAAAAAAAAATTACATGTAATAAATACTGCGATGTACTGTTGAATTAAATCTCGAGCGTTGGAGAGAAGCAAAGTTCATTTAGACTTGAGTGCACAGAATCAAAATAGTTTACAATAGTTTGTACGGGTTGTGTATACTTGAGTTGTCTTTATGTGATCACGTATATTTGCGGGCTGTTCGCTTCGTTGTTTTTACTTTCAGAGTGCTTAATTAGACACGAGGTACGGCGTTTCAAAGGGGAAAATTGTCTGTCAGACACAACATTAAACTGAAAGGATTCATATGTGTATCTGTTCCGCTCCTGGAACTTTCAGTTTATGTTGAACTGCGTCACTGCGGCAAGACCATTTGAGTTGCCCGTGTCCCCTCCACTCCTCCCTCACACTCCCTCAGCAACACACTCAAAATTTCACACGACTCATCTTAAAACAACCTTCGCCGAATATCGTCTATGTGCGTATGGCGCAGATGTTGACTTAAAAAACAGTTATTCTTGAGCGGAAGTGGCTCTCCTGTGACGGAGTTCGTGCTGAAATAGCAGGACCGGCTCACGTCCTGGCGATATTGTCGTTTGCTCATGCTGACAACGTTCTCACGTAGTTCATTATTTTTTCTCCCCC
>NW_004797364.1:303843-305065 GCF_000002075.1 Aplysia californica
AGAGAGAGAGAGAGAGAGAGAGAATGGGGGAGGGGTGTGTGCCAGCGTAGTTTTTTTAGGAGGAAAACATGAGGAACAATGAGCTTGGTTTATGGACTTTTTTTTCTTGTTCTACCTTTCCGAACTGCGACTTTATTCTTTTGTAGGGGTCATGGTCTGTTGTACTCCTTTCAAACTGGCCCTGTTGCTCTGGACCGGTTTTGGGTTTTTTTGGGGGGTTTAATTTTTTTTCTTTTTTCTTTTTTCTAGCACCGAGTGATCTGTGTTGTGTCAACTTGTTTCTCTTTAACCCCAAACGAGAACAAGCCGTCTTTATTCTAAACATTTATGTGTGCATTGTGTAGGGTTCTTCTTCCAGCCGACACGCCATGGACATTCTCACCTGGCCTGCACTCTTCTAGTCCTGGCATGTTCAGGTGTGCATAATTTTCACCGCTATGTTCTGTTGAAAAAAAAATCCCTCCAAAACATCCAAAAAACACATTATTTTATCATCTTTCCTGGCTCCTAGCAATGTCGTACTGACTTTCGCTTTAGTCCAACCCTTGGCTTTCTCAGTTATTGAGAAAGCCTAGGTCCAACAATGTGTGTTTTGTATGTTTGCTTATTTGTTTGTTTGTTTGTGTTTGGCTATATATAAATGTTTCTTTCTTTCTTTCTTTCTTTCTTTCTTTCTTTCTTTCTTTCTTTCTTTCTTTCTTTCTTTCCCTCCTATCTTACTCATGTAAGAATGCATCACCCACAATGTCATCTTCCCGGCCCTCTCCATCTCCTACCCCAATTTCTCTCTGCTCGTGTGTGTGTGTGTGTGTGTGTGTGTGTGTGTATGTGTGCGCGCGCGCGTGCGTGCAAGTGTGCGTGTACGTATCTGTGTGTTCGCGTGCGTGTTCGTAAATGTCACGCTCGCACGAACGCTGGCATTCACTCAAACTACTTGTGCACATCCGCCCTCTGTTTTTTTCCCCTCTCAATTTCTCCATCTCATTATGGATCTGTCTTTCTTTTGCGCCAGTCTCACAGACTGACACTCACGTTCGCCCAGACTTGCTCACATAACACGGTCTGTCTCTGCCTCTCTGTCCGTTTATCTTCCGTTTGCCTGTTTGTCACTCTTTCAGCCTTTTTGTATTTTTTCTCTCTTGGGTTTTGATGTGGCTGCCTCTCATGGTCTGTGTCTCAGTGAGTCTCTCTCTCATCCTCTCTCTCTCTGTATATATATATA
>NW_004797364.1:305317-309888 GCF_000002075.1 Aplysia californica
GTCTGTCTGTCTGTCTGTCTGTCTGTCTGTCTGTCTGTCTGTCTGTCTGTCTGTCCGCCCTCTCTCTCCAGCCTCTTACACACACCCACTGTAAATGAGAACCAGGTTTGCTGACAGCCTCCTTTCACTTGGCAGTATATCTTGCGGGGACATGCCCGTGAACTTAACTTACAGACGAAATGGTTGGCAGCTGCTGGAAATCTCCCCGTGTAGCTCCAGCCTTCTTACTTTTCCCGCAGACGGGAATGTCACATGACTACTTTCTGACGGCTCTACGTAAGTACGAGTAGGTATCTTACTGTGAAAATTGCGACCCATGCTTTTATTGTGCTTTTAAGCAAACGAAACATTTGGGTTGCGAGAGGGCATTCTGTTTTACGGGCCTTTTTCGGGAGAGCGCTTCATTTCTCGAAGTAGTGATATTGAAGGATGTGTAAAGTCAAGATTTGGTCCCAATGCCCTTCTGGGGATCCGTAGAGATTTGTCCTTATCGACCTCTCATGTCTTACATAAGAAGAAGAAAAATAAAACTTAATGTAAGATATGGGGTCATTCCCCTTTCGAAAAGTACCTTTATCCTTTTTATTCCTTTTTTCACGTAGGAAAGTTATGATGCCCCACTTTTCATGTAATATGGTCATATGCTAAGAAGGGACAGAGAAAAGTAATCGATACTAGGAAACGCATAACGCAAATTGTATAGGTCAGAATGCGACTTTTGAACGAGTGAACTGCTTACTTATAGGTTTTGTCAATGATAAACGGAAGCTCCATGCCAAGGAAAATGATCATGGTTCATAAACTTATGTCGGTTACCTAATTTGTCGCGGTTCTGGGAGTGTGCTTGTTTCTCTGTGGGGATATCCGTTTCCAGAGCGGGCAGCTTATGCAGAATAAACTGTTCTCTATTGGCTCTGTCTTAGAGTCGGTGTCCTCCATGCGGGGCTGACGTTGAAAGCAAGTCCAAATAACAATGTCCGTTACTTGTAAGTGATATCGGGATTCGGTTCTTCAAATCCATACTTTTCCAGATGACATTTATTATTATAGGCCTTCAGTTTGATTTACGGTGGAAGATGAGAAACAACAATGAAATACTTATGCATTTAATTTGTTTGTGTTCCTACTGTTCGTGCGAGTGTGCGCGCTTGGCGTTTATGTGTGTATGTGTATCACGTACAATTTCGTGTGTGTGTTTGTTATTTCTCTCTGTCTCTGTCTCTGTCTCTGCCTCTGTCTGTCTGTCTGTCTGTCTCTCTCTCTCCCTCTCTCTCTCTCTCTCTCTCTCTCTCTCTCTCTCTCTCTCTCCCTCTCTCTCTCTCTCTTTCTCTCTCTCTCTCTCTCTCTCTCTCTCTCTCTCTCTCTCTCTCTTCCCTTTCTCTCTCTCTCTCTCTCTGTCTGTCTGTCTGTCTGTCTCTCTCCCCCCCTCTTTCTCTCCGTAAATGTGTGTGCATGCATGTTAAGGGGTGATGGAAGTAGATGTAGGGCTTTTGTATAAGTGGGGGATGCCGAGTGCTGCGAGTCCCATGTGCGCGCAGGCCGTCGTGCATACTTTCCCGTATGGTTCTGCCTATAGGGGCTGTGTCACATCTGTATCCAGAACTGTGGTGGCCCAGAGGTAATGGTTTATCTGACATGCCGCAGAGTCCAGCTCCAAACAAAGCTCTTGTCGCAGTGTTCCACCCTCCCGTGTATTTTAGGTACGTGCCACTTTCTCCTCCTGACACCAAGGATGTCAAGTACCAATGTAATTTTTTAAAGATTGAGTGTCTCTTTTGGGATTTTGTTTTTTCTTTTTTGTAAGGGGGGGGGGGGGTAGTTGTATAATTTTATTACTCTTTCTGCATTTCCATGCCGATGGTTGCCACCAGTTGATTTTATAACTGATTATCTCTTTTCCCACTGATTTCTTTCTTCTGTCTTTTTTTTCTTACCCATTAAAGGACAATAACAGTGCTGAGGTGCCTTGCATTTCTATTCATATGAAGAGCTGGTGATTTTTAACCGGTGAGTCGCTATTGTTCCAAGGCTAATCTTTGAGAAAAGGGTTACATTGCATCCAAGCCTTTTCGAAGGTGGACCGTCGTTTTTCATTTTTCATTTTAAGGACAAGCTATAGTACTTATCTGAATTTCTCCGTCGGATATTCCCCCCTCCCCCCTATTCTACTCCCTTCAAAAGGGAGTTTGAATTGCAGCTTAGTTGTGCTGGAAGGCAGAAATTTATACCGAGTGGTACGTTTTATGCTTATTCATTTTCACTCCCTTAACGGGAGGTGATGCTATCGGCTGCCGAAAGGAAAGTCAGCAGAGACAAACGTGCCTTGAGTTTTAAAAGGTTGGGGGTTCTGATGTAGCCTAGAGATATATCTAGAAGGTTAGAGTGATGACTGTACATCGACTCATCCCTTTGCCCGTTAAAAAAAATCACTTATTGAGGACGGACGGATGGATGCCGGATCTGGTTTCTCTACTTTTGTTCTTTTCTTCAGCTGCTCCTGTGAGTCGTCTTGCTTTTTCAAAGCCCAAGTGCGGTTAGGTTGTGGTTACGATACTTTTTTTTTCTTCAGTCAGACCACACATGGCAATTACGCCTCAAGCTTTAGTTGTGAATGCACCAAGTGACACCAACTTTTTTGCCCCACATTTTGCACGCCTTTGCCCGCACAGAAAACACAAGATGGAGCTAAATGAGAACTAATTTGCAGCCTCCTGCTGTATGCAATGGCCAACGATTTTTTTTGGTGCTCCCACAGAACTTATTCTTCCTGTCCCATGTTTTCGTTCCCCAGCTTCTCTTCCTTTTCCTTTTCACTCTCCCTGCTCCACCAGTAGACGCATTTTTTGTCTGTGTAGGTGCGCAGAACATGTTGCGAGTGGAAAATTATCGAATGTGTACTCTTATTCTAGTCTGCCATCCTACTCGTTTTGCTTTTAGATAATGCGCGCCCATAGTTTCCTGCCTCTGACAAGTTACTCACCGCTCCAAACTTCATGTTTATTTGTCATTTTCATAACGACCATGGTGCACACTTGTAGGTTGTAGGCTATGCTAAGTCAGGCGACGGAAAATCAGACAGCCTGAACGACCCACAAACACATGTATGTACTTTTACAACTAGTGTGTATGGATATTTGCTTTGTCATTTTATGTGTTGTAGCGAAAAACATGAATGCAGTCTCGAGTCGCTCACATTATTCAGGTGCCAGCGAACTGAATCAAGGCAGTTCCTGAGAGAGAGAGAGAGAGAGAGAGAGAGAGAGAGAGAGAGAGAGAGAGAGAGAGAGAGAGCAGGGATGGGGAGAGGGGGGGGGGCTGCAGTGCTCTGTGCGATACATTGACGCAACGTTATTGACGTATTCTACTCAGCCGAAACACGAGGGGTACGAGGTATGGTAGATGACACAGTGTGTATTACAACGACTACAGGACAGGATTCTTTGCTGGAAAATTAATATCGTCAAACAGAAGCTGCTGCTGATTAGTGCCTCTACTGAGTTTACCTTCATCTCAATATTTATTCCTGGGAAATGTCTTTAGCTGGGGGTAGTTTTTTAGCGCAGTGGAAACATTCAATATGAGATTGTAAACTGATACAAAAATGTCTTTCCTGATCCTAGTTAGTAGTAGATAGGGTATAACATCAATGACATATATCGAAGAAGGGAGGAATCTCAACATTGGATCAAGCACTTGTTAATCGTCGACAGTTGTATTGTAGGTGTACAGATGAAATCGGCAAAGTTTTCTCACGGATCTTAGTGCAACGTGTGTGATTCCTGATAAAACATTTTGTAAAGAAATTGTGCGCTTCGCTCATTACTGAAACTTTCCTTGCTGAAGTTGCGAAATCCTCAATTTATGACTCCATAGGAATATGTACATTAATTTGTGCCGGAACCAATAGCTTCTATGACTGCATGAACGTCTTTTTTCGCTAGTGTTGTATTTCTCTCTTATCCTTTCGTAGGTAATTTCGTAGGTAAAGTTCACAAACACTCCCAGACAAATGTCATTGTGTACATTCGTCCTTGACAGTGTTCTGTGTATCTCCCGGCGTGAGTTAACAACAACAGAACTTGGCACCTCTTTGATGTGTGATAGACACCTTTGTGTTCGGGGAGGAAAGAAGAATACGAAGAGTGGCACTTCCGTAGTTACTGCATGAATAAAAACAACAACTTGGCAACAGTGCCCAGAAACAAGGCATGGGTTGGAACTTGCCTTTGCGAATGCTTGAAGCAGTATGTTTTGGAATTGCTATAGAGGCATGGTTTTTAAGGGGTATTTTTTGTTGGTGATTATACTTATGTTGATTCCATTTTGGTTTTGTCGATGTTTGTAGTTTTAAGAGATGACTAGACTTAAGTCAACGTACTCGCACAAAGGTACTGCGAAAGAGGGAGAGAGAGAGGGAGAGGGAGAGGGAGAGAGAGAGAGAGAGAGAGAGAGAGAGAGAGAGAGAGAGAGAGAGAGACAGAGAGAGAGGAGTCGACACACACACGCACGCACACACACTCACTCACTCACACACACACACACACACACACACACACACACACACACACACA
>NW_004797364.1:311317-312352 GCF_000002075.1 Aplysia californica
ACCCCCCCACCCCAACCGCTCACCCACTAGGTTTAGATTCCATGAAACAACCAAACCACGGCGGTCCCCTTCACTGTTTGCAATCAGACCACTAGACAAATATATCATGTCAGAATTAACCCCAAGACAAGACTGGCGTCGCTGAAGAAAGTCATCAGCTAAATGGAAAGCGAACATCACACAAAACCAACCAGAACTCATGACAAAGACAGCGAAACTAATTCAGATGTCAAGTAAGTTATTGCAGACAAGTCGAACTGTCCGGATTGAAACAGCGCAAAGGCACACACTATCATCGGTAACGCAAGCAATCCACTCAAGTCCGTTTAGGTACTTTTTACGCCATTGGCAAAAAAAGAAAAAAAAAAGAAAAAAGAAAACCCCAACGAAACAAAAACAACACAAAACAAATAAAAAAAACCCCTCTAGGTGTTGTTGACTTTTTTCTATTTAAACAAAAAAGCCGTGATCACAGCATTAAACTGCATGTTGGTGATGTTGAAATGTGCACCTTTGATAGAGCGTTGGGAAGGTGTAAAAATCGAAATTTCTCATAATTTGGACTTAGGCGGATTGCTTGCGGCAGTGTCGCTGTAATCATCGCAGACTTTAGTGTTTTCGTGTCTCATTACGCGATAACGGATATATTGCCCTCGGCGCGGCCGCTGACAGAGCCAGGCAGACAGATGTAAAAACACGTAAAAGGATGTAACATGACGGAACACGCCAACGCGAAGAAGGATGGCTCTGACCAGACGGCGCTCCGAACTTTCCCACACTGTCCGCGGGCTCATGATGGACAAGTACAGCTAGTTACAGGTTTAGCCTTATTTTGAGATCGCAGTAGTATAATGAGTTAAAGGTTCGTGGCCCGCCTTATTTAGCGCCTCTTGTGGTAGACACTAAAACTTCTAGGTCTTGTTCAGGTCTCGTGTTTGACTTTTTGCTGGGAAGGTTTTATAATGTTCTTTGCTGCAAGGTCCCGCCCCCTTTTTTGTTGGTCGTGCTTTTCCCATCTCTCTCTCTCTCTCTCTC
>NW_004797364.1:313550-315425 GCF_000002075.1 Aplysia californica
GGGGGGGGGGGGGTATGTTTTGAGTATTATGTCCATATGTGTTTAATCTTATCTGAGGGATTCAAAGAGATATCTGCTGATAGAAAAAAATATGTAGTCATAGATACACATACTTATACGAGCGTATAATGTATAATGAGAGAGAGAGAGAGAAAGAGAGGGAGAGAGAGAGAAAGAGAGAGAGAGAGAGAGAGAGAGAGAGAGAGAGAGAGAGAGAGAGAGACAGAGCCAGAGAGACAGAGAGAGAGGTGGATGGGTGGGTGGGGAAGGGGGTGAAAGTAGGACAAACAGACATATACTAGTGATTTGGGTAATCTGGTATGCAGGGACGAATAGAGATCAAAGAGTGTAGTGGACTGACCTACACTGATGTCAAGCTTCCGTCCTCTAATCTTCAACTGATCTAGGCCGCCCAATCCTCATGAGGGAACGAGCCGCTTGATCGGCGCGTCTGCCCGACACAAATGTCATTAGCTCTGGAATACCCAGGTCGCTCTGCTGTCAGACAAGCTCTAAGTGACATGGCTTTGTCTCTTTGTTCTCGAGGGAACCTCAAAATGATGGGCTTAGTGCATTGCATTTTTTATATGTTCAGCAAGCGTGACGATGTCATCTTTTGTGATGGCTGTGGTAATGTTGCTTTTGTTGATACGTTGATATAGATACAGATGATAATGGTAATGAAAATGTGGAGGAGGAGAACATGTTAATTTGATGATATTAACGAGAATAACGAAGATGGTGACTGTTTTAAAAAAAAGTAAATATATGTGTACTAAGAACTTTATTGGTTTTTATTTGTATAACTAGCGTTTCTTGAATCTTACATGAAATAAAAGTAGACGAAAACTTGCCGCCTCGTATAAATAAAGTGGTGGCATTATTGTATTTCTAAATGATTTGGGTTTATTGTTGTGGTTTTAAGATTAATGTTGTTATCTCTTTGACTGTTCGTATCTTTGCTACTCCGTTTAACGTCACAGATGAATGTTGACCAAATAAATTGTACTTCTTGTGTGAATTTACGAGGGCGGCGTGGGAGTTTATCTTTGTCTCTATTTGACATTTGATACTCGTGGATAGGGACTAATAGATACCCATGTGACCTGATTGTGTTGGAAATTGTATAAAAGCTACATTAATTAAAATAGCTGTCATTTGGCTCCAGTCTGCGACAGTATGGATACCGCTTCCACAAACAGTGCTTAAGCTTATTAGTACAGGGACGGAACTTCAAAGTAGAGCTCGTTGCCCCAATAGTTCCGTTGCGAGATGTGGGCAAACTAGGTCAGGGGAAGTTGTCCAAAAATAAATATTACCTTGGTGGCCGGGCATTGTAGTATGTAGTATGTAGACATGGCGGTCCGTCGTTAGTCTTTTCGTTCGCGCGAACTCGAAGTTGTGACTGTGCTGTTTTCCAGAGATAACCGCTGTGACCTTAGGGTCGATGGGTGTAATTCTGTACTCAGGCTAGGAGTTAAGAGACCTAGATGCGTGTCCATGAAGCTTTTGCCAGCTGCATGGTGTATAGACAACGTCCATATGGCATAACATTTTCAATACCTGTAGGACATGGCCGTCGTTTCCAGGAGGGTCTCTGCGTGGATGAACTAAAGCCTATAAAGAAACCCAGAGCTTCTTTAAGGGTTCTTTTTTAAAAACTCATTTTCTTAGCGGGTTGGAACTACGTAGTAACTTACGAAACAACGTCAAACTCATACCGTATGTCTCTAACACGAACTGATATTGTTGGGAGGGATCCTTTTATTATCCCAGAGTAGTATTTTTCCTTAATTGTTTTAGTGGAGAGGTTGTATCTTGGAAGTTTGTTGTTCAGTCAGAATCACGACTCACGATCACACCCCCCCCAACCCC
>NW_004797364.1:316515-332104 GCF_000002075.1 Aplysia californica
GGGGGGGGGGGGCGCAAACATTTATTTGTGTGCTGACATTCTGGCACCTGACAATTAGGGCCGATCCAATTGTTAATGTTAGTCACCCTGCACACTCGATAGTCCTCTTTCTGTAAGTAGAACCGGAGGTTTTCGCAGGCGTAATGGCGTTCTTCTCCCGATGGTATCGTCGACAACCCTTCTACGTGAGTGTGAAGTGCTCAATAGTGCTCATACTGTAAGCCAAGGCTAATTGACGACAGTTATTTGGGGAACAGCAAAGAGGCGTGTGAAGAGAGCAGTATACGCACGAATAGTTATTAAAAATATACCAGTGTTTGCGGAGGGTTTCTTTTGATACAGTTACTTACTTGGGATGCGGGGGTCGAGTGCGGGGGGCAGGGTTCGAGTTTTGAGATAGAGGCGATGGGAGGAGGTTGATGGATATAAATAAATCATGAGCACTGATTAATTCTGTCTTTTGTTTCCTTCTTTCTCAGTCTGAAATTCTGTCTTTTGTTTCCTTCTTTCTCAGTCTGGAATTCTTCGTGACTGATATTTTTCCCTCTCCGAGGAAAAAGCATTACAGAAATAATTTTCAACGGCACACAGCTCGGTGAAATAAATGTTGCGAATGTTTCAATTTAGGGTGTGATAAGAGTTTTCAACGTTTTCTTGATTTTGTCGTAGATAATGATTTCCCTTTTTAGCCTGCAATCAATTGTTTATGGGGTCTACGATGTTGGTTCGTATGCCGAGTTCAAAAGGTACCCTCCCCCACCCTTACTCCCCTTTTATTCCTTCTGCAACCTGGCTTGTGTGTCGCACCTCCCGAATTTGTCTCATTCTTGTAGCTGTTCGTCTGTCTTTGGCCCTTACTGTCTGTGCCTGTCTTCCCTCCCCGCAAGTCCCCAAGCCCCTCAACATTCGTTTAAGACCGGCAGTGTAGAGACTGGGTTTCTCCTCGTAGACAACGACAACGCAGGTGAGACTGTGTGAAACGATGACGTCAGGTTTACGCCATTCGGTCGTGTTATTTTACACCATTTTGCATAAAACTGAATTACATTGGGAGTCTCTGAGCAATGCGTGCCTGTCACTGCTTGTGGCGTAGCTTGTGGGTAACGTTACGCCAGGATCAGGGTAGTAAAAGTGGGAGGGGGAAACCAAATCAGCGGTCAATCCTTAACTTATAGCAACGTGCTTTGTTTACGCCGAACAAAGAGAAATTCGCCAGAATAGGCTAGGTTCGGAAATAAAAATTCGCTAGCCTTTTCTTACTTGAATGTGGGTCTAGACCTTCCCCAGACAGAGGTCTGGGATTTGTGTTGTGTCTTTCTCTCTCAGACACTAACTCTAAATAAATTTTTTATGACCGTAATCGTCTTTCCTCAACTGTTTGAATGTCCTCTCGGGTGGGGAATTCTTTCTTCGAGGTTCAAGTGGTGGCAAAAATTCCGCCTTTGACACGTACATGTTTGAGCTGATTTATGAGATGAGGAACAAGCGTTGCGGGCATTTCAAAGAATTTTTGGAAGATTATACTTTTAATGTTGCTGTCTTTGGTTTTGCGCGAAGACTGAGATTTGCCTTATCGCTCATTGGGACAGAGGTTGTTTTTTTGTGAGCGCGTGGGAATTTGGGTTCGAATCTGAGTGAACGATCCGAATTTCTCTTATCATTTGGGGAATTTTTCAGTTTTGTTCCCCAGTTTGGAACAACCTGAATTTCCCAAGTCTGAGCGTGATAGATGAAAACCAGACTCAAAAATCGGGTTTCAAGAAAAGCAAATGCTTTTGGACTCGACGCGGCTGAAGTGCATCGTGGTAAACACGAGGCAGATTTAGACTTTTTCCTGAACTGTTACCGGAAACCAAGAAAGACAATTATTTTAGACAGTTTTAACTAATATCAGCTGAATAAAAGGTACTTCAAAGACTGTTTTACAAGACATACAGTCCAGTATGAAAAACATACAATCCACTGGTTTCTAATTTTAGCGTGAGAACGCATAGGAAGACAATCCTCCAATAGAATAAAGGCTGATTTGTTTTCTATGAACACCTAACATGTACTACAGTGCTCAAATAGCGTGGGGGTGGGGGGAGCAAGCGGATAGAGAATAAACAGAGAGACAGGAAAGTAGCGAGACCTGCAACAGGTGATACCTTCCGATCACCTGAACAAAATGCCCAAACTGTTGGGAAAGAAACGGAAGCGTAGAATGAACAATGAAAACCGGTTGATACCCAAACTTGGCTTATGTCTGGGATTTCCATCGTCCGCCAAAAAACTAGGGCCACTTTACCGAATAACACATGAAAAGGGCCATGCCCGCCCCTGCCTCATAGTCATAGCATGTGGAGACCCTCACAAAGAAATAGATCGCTCTACGATAGCGGGAAAGCTTGGAGTACCTGGTCACACGTGCGCTGGGTCTTTGAGTGTGCATGTCTTGTTTAGTACTCAACCAGCGGCTGTCGGACGGTCCATCATAATCTCCTGTGGCCTGGCACCAGCCCCCCTGGCTCAATCCCCGGCTGACCCACTGACCTTTTCGCCAAATGGACCACCTATTTTCGCGCCTGCGATCAGCCGGCACGGGGTCTGTCTCGATAAGCTTACGTTTATTGCGTTGCGGCCCGTTTGTTTTACCCCTCCCGTGGTCTCCTCGCTCTATGAGTGTGGCTTCGGCTAATTGTTGCGTTCGCCCTACCCCAGTTTGGAAAGGTTACACACTTTTGTTTTTATTCTCTGCCTGCTTTGTTGTCTGTCTTAGTATGTGTGAGTGCTCTTTCTCACTTTAGTTCGTTAGTCTCTGCCCCTGTCTACGATTGAGCACCATGCAATACAAAGTGTTAGCTTAGTAATACATGACATGCATTCTCAAGTTTTTTCTGGGTCTGAGTTTTGAACAGAAACATTGGTGTCCTGACCTGGTGATTACGGGCCCACTTTATAAAGCAAGTTGGTTCAAGACTGCGTATGATGTTTCTGAAGTTTCTTGAAGCCTGTTCTTACTGTATAAATGCGCCAACTTCAATTTTCCAATAGAAATATACTGACCGGCACAAATAACGCGAAAAAGTAACACCATGTGTAGAAAACAAAACTGAGTATTTTCGTGAGCTGTTTTCATTTGTTTCTATTCACAATGTGTTGTTGCAATTGGATTGGCTCAATTAAAAAAACACAACACGCTCATCGGCCGTTTATGCATCAAACAATACAACAAAGCACCCCTCTCAATGGTACGATGGTAAAACGTGAATTGAATCGTGAATTTTTGTTTTCATGTTAAGTTTGTCTGGCCTATAAATTCTCTGCCCTAAAATTATGTTTGATTGAGTGTTGCATGGTCCGACTTTCAAGATGCCAAGATTATCTGCTGAAAATCGAGAAAGCTATTGGACGTCTGCAAGCCGACGAGAGCCCTCAGCAGGTGGGAACAGTCCTGGGAGTGCATGCCAGGAGTATCTACCGCCTGCTAAACAGAATCCAGGCAACCGACTCCACGAGAGATCTCCAAAGAAGCGGAAGACTTGAACTGACAACAGCTGCCCAGGACCGCTTCGTCGTGCGTCAGCATCACCAAGATCCACGATTGTCTGCCTCCGAGACAGTCCAGAACGCCATAGGAACGCACGGTAGAGCCATGAGTGGCTCACCATACGCCGCCGACTTGTGGCCAGGGGGCTGCGTTGTCGGTGTCCGGAACAGAGAGCACCCCTGAACGTCCATCATCGACCGAGCTCGACTCCAGTGGGCTCCGGCAACTGGTGTCCACGACAGTGGCAGCTTGTGATCTTCAGCTACGAGAGTCGCTTCTGCATCGATCCTGACAATAGCCGGGTCCCAATTTGGCGCCGCCCCGGACAACGCTACTCTGACGAGAACATCTGGGAGAGAAACCCGTGGGGACGTGGGTGCAGGTCTCCAACTGCCAAATCAATCGTTTGGTCCACTCTATGCACCGCCGATGCACTGCTTGCAACAACACTAATGGGGGCCATACCAGATACTGACTGGAACTTAAGCCCCAAGGTCAAGGTCATTGATGCCAAATAACAAATTCTGTCCCCAAGCAAATCCCCAACTGTCAAACATTGTTTTATGCAATTTGAGACACCTCAAACCTGTTTCTCTAAATAAATGCTTCAATTTACTCTCCTCTTCTTGTGTCATGTGAATTCGCACTACTTTTGCCGGTAAGTATATTACATTATGCTTGATAATGAAAGTTCACCGCGCCGTACGAAGGTTTTCCGTCAGCGTCTGTTTATTTAGTTGAAGATCTCTGGTTTAGTTGATGGGCTTCCGCCGAACTGGTCTGACAGCTGGTTGAGTTTAATGTCTATTGTGATGTTTCTGGACTGTCAGTGGCCATGTAGAGAGTATTTTGGTGTTTGTAGTTTGTCGCGGGGGGAGGGGAGGGAACCTGATCTCTTGAAAACGGTACCCTCTAATCACTTGCTGATACTATTTACTGGTCAATCTTTACCACCGCAAAAGTATTTAATTGAAAAGACACCACAGAGTGAAGCAAGCTATTGACTCACCCACACACCGTAATTTGCCGACGTCTGTGGTGTAGCTTTTGGTGCTTCGCCATCGCACTCATAATATATTGCTGTATCGTAAAGTCTCCCCCCCTCCCCCACACCCCCTTTCTTCTGCCACACGAGTGGAGCCACGAACCCAACTGGTAAAAAATCATCATGTTTGTTACAATTTTCCCAATTTAGATTATTTAGGAGACAAGTTGCTTTGGCCTTGCCTTTCAGGGTCAACCCGAGTGTGTGATATATATCCCGGCAGAAAGACAAAAATACTAGGTAAAATACCACCCCTTCGTGGGAATCAAACTTACGTCTTTTGCTTGCGAGGTGAAAGACTTGTGAGCTCCTTTTTAGACGCCGATTCAACTACTACATGTGAGTAATATGGTTGTTGACAGTATTTTGTTGGCCCACGAAGCTTAGTCTCGTCTTGAATGTCTTTTCCCAATGCCTTATTGGCATTTTTGCTCGAACGTAATGTGGATGTTCAGAAATACTACTTGTATAAATCAGTTCCTAATACTTTCGTCTTCGCTTCTGTGATGTGCTGCCCCTGTCCACAAGCGAAAGATGCGCAGTACATACGCACAATGTACATGTACTTAAGACTGTTTTTAAGGTGTTGGGTACATAGTCGGTACAGTCAAAACCATCTTTATGTAAGCACGAAAAATGTAAAACCCCGTAGAATCCCTATGCATTTCGGTTGTGTACTGGGATCTCTATCTGGTCAGCTTCAGTACTTTCATACAGTATGAATGAATCCATCCCCACCCCGCTCCCTTCTGCAGTGGTAATCCCCAGTGGCCACCTCTAATTCGTGACCCAAAGAAAAAAGAAGAAAAAACAATATCGGGCAACGAGCCAGCAAATAATGTCAAGATACCTCCCTGTCCAACAGACCAATAAGCAGCCGATCAACAAGAACGAAAAAAACAAAACTACCCAGCTGTAAAAAGTCGGTCATTGCGATGCCTGTACACTGGTAGTTGTTGATGGGCTATAAGCTGTTAAAATGTTGTTTTACACTGCATGTAACCCATATACATGTATCTCTTAAACATAATTGTATTCATAATTAATTCTGGAGGAAATTTTGATATGGGATTTTACATGTCGTGTACTACTGTGGGAGGCAAACGTTTTTTTACGCTTGAGATGAGACGGGGAGAATATTTTTTCTTACTTTCCTGATTTTCCGCGATTGTGGCTCTGAAGATTAGTATAGTGAACGCTCGATTGACAAGTGTATGGGAGGGCTACATCGCCAACAAAAGAAAGCAAAGTGCCTCATCGCCTCGCCTTTCGAGTTTGTTTGAGCAAAGCTTCCAACATTGAAACGCTGTGTTTAATGTTAGCGTTCTGTCACTGTTGACAAGTTTTGATTCATTTAGGAAAGAGGCTAGAGGCCACCAGGTTTGGCTGGCGTCCATGTAGGCGCCGCGCGTATATTTTGTTCAGTTTTTTTCTTCTTTGTATTTCTGCGAGTCTGTCACCTTGCTTGTGTGCTGTGTTCTTCTTGCTCCTACCCCCTTACTATACTACGTGCAGGTGGTCACTGGTTGGTCCTACTTCTCTTTACTTCGGTTGTTTTTATCTGTCTTGCTTCTTTCCTGCACTGTATAACCTTTATTGTTTCGATGTGCTTCTCTTTACTTAAACTCAAACTACACTACGTTTCCTGAAGCATTCACATTCACATGCCATCGTTCTTTCGTCACATCAATCGAGCTGGAAAACAACAACTCAAAACAAAACATCAATACAAAAAACAACAACCCCCCCCCAAATTACCCCCTTACCAAAAACAAAAACAAAACAGAAAAAAAACCTTAGCGCCGATATGAAGCGAAGTACCATCCGTTCTAACCTTCCCATGAAGCCTCGTAAAATACCTCATTCATGCTGTGAGCTAGAGACCAATCCTTGATATTCCTTCACCGTCATACTGTTCACTCCCTTCACTCCATTTCGTAAAAAATTGAGTCGGCACATTAATGAGCTGTTTATCTTCATTTCCATCACTGTAGTCGTGCTATTCCGAAGATGGCAGTTTGGGTAGGGAAATTGCTCCCCCGCTCGCTTTCTTGGATAGCGCACGACCCATATACCGTGCCAGGCCGCTTACGCTCCCCTCATCAGCTGCGATTCTTTTTCTGAGCACACCTCAGGAAATGAACTTATTTCACTCTGCTATGATTACGGCAGCCACTGCCACCGACTGACCTGATATGATTTTTGGAACGAGTGCTCTTGGGAATGACGGCACAGCTGACGATAGAATTAATTTCGGTTGGTTTCCTTTTTGCTTTTGTTTTCCCACTGAAATATTGCGTTTTATTTTGTTGCTTGGAAAATGGGTCGCATTACATCCTGTTTCTTTTTATTTTGTTTGCTGGGTTTTTGTGGTGTGTATGTATGTTATGTATGCATGTGTGTGTGTGTGTGTGTGTGTGTTGGTCTATGTGTGTGTGTGAGTGTGTGTGTGTGTGTATGTGTGTGTGTGTGTGTGTGTGTGTGTGTGTTTGCGTGCGTGCGTGCGTGCGTGCGTGCGTGCGTGCGTGTATACAAATATTGCGAGCGGGCGTTTGTGTATTTATGTGTGTTTGTTTGTTTGTTTGTGTGTATACGTCCTTTTTTGTTTATGTGAGCTTATCACATAGTTGTTGATATTGTCTTTGAGGCTAATGTTTCGCGTGGAACGTGGTTTTCTTTGTGACTTATGGTGAGCCCTCTGACTGAGGCAGGTGACAGTGACAAAAGTATACTTTTTGCATTTACAGTTGATATCTTACTCAAGAACAGGCGCGCCTTGAGTTAATGTCTTGTCGTGTTGTACAATGGATGGCCTTTGACATTTTAAACCTCGTGCACAGCTTTCAGCCTACTTTGCTTGAACCTATCGGGAACGGAGGTTAACCAAGGGGCCCGCCTTTAATTTAAGAAATTAGCCACATTGGAAAAAGATGTTAGGCCAAACCATACAATTTCCCATCGAGAAGTAATTTGTCTTCTCTGTCTACCGGGCACTCCTCGCAACCAGGACAGAAGAATTATTCTTGTACAATTAATGATTTTTGTAGCATTTATTTGATGCATCGTGTAGCTATAGTAATGCGTCACAACCGAGAAATGGAGGTACGACCGTTGCTCAATGTACCTTTGCGTTTTAAAAAAAATTGTGTGCTTTTCCTCTACCAGGGGTCAGCACCAGTGCTTGTTTTTAATTAGTTGTACTTCCATTTGATAAATACAATCGGGAGTCGAATTTTCTAACTCGTCCTGATCTTGGAGATCCGGTCAGTGGCCCACATATTGACTCTCTCCTTTTATTTTTATGTTCCACTGATAAGTCTTAGACCAACCATGATCTGTTCTATGAAGGGCTTTAAACTTTATGACATAAAGCAATAATGAGCTCTCAGATCCATTTTCCTTTATCACCTCCACCCCCCCCCCCCAACCCCCAACCTGTTTCTCAACGGGCCACCACCCTCCATTGTTGAAACGGGCCATGTTTGATCATGCAGTACTTCCAACTGTTTCAGATTTTTTACTTGTTTGTCAACCCAACCCAACCCCGTGCCTACGAGAAGCCTATAAACGAAATTTAATCAGCCTTTTGATCAGCCCGCCAACTAGCCCATCGTCCTATGTTTTACAGACCAGTGGCGCTCACCCCCATGGCCCATTCCCTTCCCTTCTCCTCTTTCTAAATCCACCCCTTCTTTCCTCCAAACGGACTCTGTTTTGATCTCAGAGT
The DNA here is from genome assembly GCF_000002075.1 of Aplysia californica. NCBI lineage: Eukaryota > Metazoa > Mollusca > Gastropoda > Aplysiida > Aplysiidae > Aplysia > Aplysia californica. The sequence continues at coordinate 324,817 of NW_004797364.1, forward strand.
TCCCCGCCGTGTGGGCTTTGTAACCGATCTGCGAAGCACCACCTGTAGGTCAAACAGTTTAATAACGATGTCAGTCGGGCCGTGCCGTCTCCTGGAGTTCTGGCTGGACACCATAGTCTACCCGTGACAAGTGACGGCTTTGTCGACCTACTGGTTTGATTAAATTGTGACAGCAAGAATCCAGTAGGGTCATGGGGTCCTGATGAATTTGGAATTACTACCAATGGGAGCATCGTGTATGGTTAGTAGGGTCGACCTGTTGAAATTTTAAGTAGCTGGGGAGAGGACGTGGGTAACGTTAGAAGGAAGATAGTAGAAGGTACGACATGGATGTTCTTTTGTTTGTCCATGGGAGTGTACTGTGAAGGTAGAGCTAAAATGAAAGATTTGGCTTCTTAAAATTATAACGAAATGAAGATCTGATGAAGAAATTTTTAAAAAAGTAGAAAAATAAAGATGTCAGGATGGACATGGAAATTTAAAGTTTTTCTGGCCCTCATTTCGGAATAGTTGACTGATATTGTGCACTGGTAAAACTAGAGAGGGAGAGAGAGAAAGAAAGAAAGTGTATGTGTGTGTATGTATATGTTTGTGTGTATGTTTATGTGTGTGTGTGTTTGTGTGTGTGTGTCTGTGTGTGTATTTAAGAGACTGAGAGAGAGAGAGAGAGAGAGAGAGAGAGAGAGAGAGAGAGAGAGAGAGAGAAAGAGAGAGAGAGAGAGCAGGTGGACGAACCCTGAAAATGGTTTATTAACTGTAGGAGGAAAAGGGGCAGTGGTGGAGGAAAAGGAAGAGTAGAAGTCTGTATTTCGAAACTCATAAAATAGGTTAATGAAGTCAGCATTTGAACTCGAACCTCACTCTCAGAGTAATTTGCGGTCACGAAAGGTCAGTGAAAGCTGGGGTCGGGGTGATGGTGGTGGTGATGATGGGCATCGATTGCCCTCCGTCCACCCTTCCTTTCTTGTTTACTTATTCCATCCCTCCTGTCCGATCTTATCTTGTCCTCATCGTCTTTGTTCTGCTTTACTGTGTGTTTAACGCCGCGAGAGCTGTCACCTACAAAAGCTAGTAAAGCAGAGGATGTCAGTCGTGCTCTCTTATCCACGAGATGGCATGACTTGATCAGGGACCTTCCTGTCAGCAGCGAGTTTTTCCCTTTGTCGTGTCACAGAGAGTCGCGATTTGCAGGTAAGCCACTGTGGGTACTCCCGCCACCACCGCACCAAAAGAGGATCAGTGATGAGAGGGAGTTCAAACACTTCAGGTTACGACGGACACAGGGGGATTGTGTGCCCTACGTCTCCGTCGCTGACCGTTGATATGTAATAAATGTAGTAGGTTTAGTATGTTGTGACTGTAGGTTCCCAGCGGACGCTGACCCCTAAATGACTGTCTCTGTCAGAGGGAGCGTCTCTGCTGCTTTTAGCCAAGGTAACAAATATTGTGTTAGGGCGCTAATATGCACAGCCTTTCGACTTAATCGTTTCTGTAATTAATACAGCTTCTGTCTTCACGTAGAACGATCGCACTACAACAGACATAAATAGCTTGTTCTTCGGGTATTTTAACTAAATCCTAATCAAAAGTAATGCTTCTTGGTTTTTTATGCAGGAATAATCAGACACGTATTTTTACAAACGAATAAACAGACATAAAAAACAAAACACAAATGAATTTGTATGAATAGAAACACGTGCTGACAACCTGACAAATGTAGGATCGCTAATTATTACAGGAAATGACTAAGGAATACGGGATCGAGCATTGTAAATGTACACGCGGTAATAGGTCTAACTGATATTTGCTCTTCTTGATAAAAGCTTCAAAACTTTATCCATTAAATTCTGACTAAAGATGGCCCAGTTCATCGTTTATCCACTCTTTAGTGAATGCGGAATCACCTGCCATTAAATTCATTTCTTATAACAATTTCTCGGTAAGATTATATAGATACTTTATGCCTCCATCGGTTTAGACTGTGTAGATGGCAAGCTATTTTGACCCTGGCTGTAAAAGCCAAAGCCGGCTCAAAGTTCTTCTCAGCAGAAAAACGTAGGTCCTGTACACTTATGCTTTTTAACATCTCTTATGGTTATGTCGCAGAAGTCAGTGCGTTCTCAGAGGAAGAAAAGAAAGAACATGACTGGTTAAAACACCACGAAAGCACCGCCCACCGAACATACTAAATGAGCGTACCAACGGACGTTGTCTGATTTTATTTAATCCCAGTTCTGTTTTGATTGCATCACCCCCCCCCCTCCCCACCACACTCCCGCACCCACATCTAATACCTTACCTTCCACTGACAGTTGGGTATTATTAACGGATCCACTGTTGCTCAGCGGGGGATACAATCCCTCCAATATGCTTGAACGTCTAATCTTAAATGAGCATGTGTATTATTTACTTTGATGTACCATCCCAGGCTTCTTTTTTCCCCTTTCTTTTTCCTTCTCTCTAACCTTACGGCTAATGTACCTCGTTTGAAATTACCTGTTTGTGTCTCCTATAGCGAGTAACTCATCCAGAACAAAGAGCAGTCTTACCTGCCTTCCTGCCTTCCTGCCTTCCTGTCTGTCTGTCTGTCTGTCTGTCTGTCTGTCTGTCTCTCTGTCTGTCTGTCTGTCTATCTGCCTGCCTGCCTGCCTGCCTGCCTGCCTGCCTGCCTGCCTGCCTGTCTGCCTGCCTGCCTGTCTGTCTGTCTGTCTGTCTGCCTGCCTGTCTGCCTGCCTGTCTGCTGCCTGTCTGTCTGTCTGTCTGTCTGTCTGTCTGTCTGTCTGTCTGTCTGTCTGTCTGTCTGTCTGTCTGTCTGTCTGCCTGTCTGTCTGTCTGTCTGTCTGTCTGTCTGTCTGTCTGTCAACCAGATTCGTGCCGTCATATTCTCCCACTTGATTAGTCGCTGTCCGCGGTACGTCTCTGAGATAAGGCATCGTCTGCTGCGGTGTTTGTTCTTTTTAACCATCATTAGTGTCACTAGCTTTAAATGAGATAGACTTAGAAGCATATGAAAGGTCTTGAGTTCTACTTACAGAGAGAGTTAAATTGGTTGTCGTGGTATTGCGAAGTAAAAAAAACAATAATCGAGTTGGCGCCAACGATTTAGAAAAAAAAGAAGGTAGATTTACAAAGAAAAACTATTGACACACTTTCCTTTATGCTTTGGTTGAAAGGACACATGTGACATGTTTGCCTTTATTTCGTGAGAGGCAGATCGTGTGTACATTGACATGCTTTTTTTGTGATTCAGAGAAGGGAAGAGTACAGTGATGAAATTTAGGTCAGAGATGTGAGAGATGTGTGTCGAGGACATTATCGGTCAGCTTGCGTTCCTATGGGAGCAGTGACCCAGCCCCCACCCCCTCCTGCACACACACTTTTCTAGAGTGTTTAATCGGACGCAAACTAGAATGTCAGAATGGGTGGGTGGTGGGTGCTCAGGTGGATGGTGAGTAAGTAGTAATATGAATATAATACTATTCGGATAAGCCTAATTAAAAATGCCCCCCATTTCGGGACATAAGTTAGGGTTGCCGCATGGCTGCTGAATGTGATACCAGTTGACCCAACTGTGCGCCCATAATAACCTATTTATGTTAGAGTGAGGCCAGTTTTTTAACGCCTCGACAATTACCTACATCTTTTACATCTCTACAAGCACACTAACTTTACGTGTGTGTTGTCCTTTCAGAATTGTGTGTTGATTGCAAAAGACAATTAATTATTGTGCACCTACAGACATGACAGAATAAACTGATAGCAAACATATAGCCTCTATGCTGCTTACTTTGCTTTCTCACACCAGGACATTCCCCCCCCCCCCTCCCCCGCGCCCGCCCTCTTACTGCGCGCATTCTGACAAAAAAGCGGTGCTGGACGGAGTAACTGTATCCTGCCCGCCTACCAAAGAGAACATTCTCGTTGCCATCAAGCGATACGAAGCTGTTTTTTTTTTCTTCTTTACGTTGCGAACGATTTTTGTATGTTGAACGTAATGCGGTTGTAGACGAAGGAAAAGGTAATCATTTGGCCACAGTAATTTGCTTAACTTTTGTCTGCAGACACGAAGTAACAGATTCTCTCTCGTTCTCTGTGCACATGGAAGATCTATGCTGTCGTTGGACCTTAGTGGTAGCAGCTGCAGTGTGGGCCCTCTGACGAACAAGTAACAACCATGTAACTTGGACATGTTTTTCTTATGAATTAGTTTTTTTTGGGTATGATTAGACTGTCTTCCAGCCGAAAAAAAGAAAACAGGACATAGTCTGCAACTGTATTTTCATACGGTGAATGGCGTCATGTGGCTCGACTCCGCCTCAAGTGTGCCGGGAAATGCAAAAAAAAAAAGTTTTTATACTGCTCTCGCCCCCCCCCCCCCTCCCTTCCTCTGTGCAGGCTGACCGCCGACCGGTGCCGAGATAGCGCGGTCACCCTTTGCCAGCCACACACAACGCTAGCATGCCGAGTGAATGGAATAAATGCACAGCAACACCATCATGGTCATAACAAAGTGCTACGGGAAGACAGAACGACAGGCACATCGTGTTAATTATTGCTGAGGGATAGGACGATGAAGAACGTACCGGTGTTGACCTCCAGCCTTCCGCCCACACACAACTTAGCGAATAACATGTACGTATTGAGGACGCATTGGGAATGCACGTACAGTGAGAACGATAGTTCCACCACTCACTAAGGGATCCTGTACTGCAGCGGTAGCAAAAAGGGCAATAACCGCATTTTAAAAAGCCACAAAAACCCCCCACAGCAATAAAGCAAACAACAAACAAAGCAGACAACAAAACAGTGACATTCACTCTCTTGCGATAACGGCCATCGCCTCCACTTTTGGACAGAGACAGTGACAGCAAAGGCTATCAAATCCCATATTTGGTGTTATGTTCAAAGGAGGAAATTCTGAAGTTGAAGAAACTTTGGGCATGCATACAGACAGCAGCGGCACCACAGCTATTCAATGCGCCACCCCTGCAACAACTGTAATGTCGCTATCGTCTTCAGTGCAGAAATAGCAGCGACAGTAACACTGCCACCATCATCTCCTCCACCACCGCCACCAGTAGCAGCAGGACCGCTACCGCCACCCCCACCACAACCACCAAAGCGGACAATAATGGCCGTGTCTAAAAACCACACATCTATACTTTCTTTTAAAGCTAACGCCTGAGTTAGCGCATCATAACAAATTGTGCTATGTCCCGACATTATGTTCCCGTACGTCTTCATGCGGTCAAGAATGGCTCCAACATTACATTTCCTGTCCCTTTTTGACTCTTATACTTTCAGCGCGTCTCGAGTTCTTGTAGATTAATGTCTAATATCATCTTTGCCATCTATGTGTTCAAAGGTTAAACGGCGTCTTTCTTCACTCCAAAAGTCATCCTTGAAAGAGCATTACACCCCTTTTCACACTCGTTATTTACTTATTCAGTGCTCATATTTATGAGCTCAAAGTGTGGAGTCGTAAAACAGACGGAATGCCAAATTTAAAAAGAAAACGATAAAGCGAATTTAAAATGGCTTTAATTTAGGGTATTTTCTCTCAGAAGGGAGTGTTTCTTTCTTTCACCATATGCGTCCTACTCAGCAGAAAACAACAGTTAAGTCAGGGCTTGAAAGAGAATACACTTTGGGAGTCAAGTATAGCTCTACAGCGAAAGGGTTAAACGATGTGGTTTCCAATCGCAGCTATGCGCCCTTCACACTTCACGTACTTCAGTGCGCTCTCACGAGGACTGTGATTCATTCATAAACATGCATTTCCCCTTTTCCCCCGCGCCCCCTTTCTTTCAGGCCCCTTTCTCACCTCTTTCACGCCTCTCCATCCATTCATAATGATACGCGTGTTTTTGTCGCAGTTTTTCTTCATGTCTCGGTCCCAAACAGATGAAAGGTCAGAGGACGCTGATACAATCTTGTCCTCTGCGTGGGCTGTTGGCAAGAGTGCGGCCTCTTCGAGTGGCATTCAGTCGCCTTCCTGATAAAGTCTAATCACGTATCCAATTTCTATAATACTGCTCTCCCCTCCCACACTTCTTCTTGTCAGCTTCAGCTTTCCTTGGTGAGAACAGTCTTTTAAAAAGCCAGCAACCGATTACCTTTGAAATCAAGAATGTTATAATCATTGTAATCCATCATGTCCCCATGTCTTAACTAAATTATCGAAATTTAAGTCGATGGGGGGTGTAAAGCATGAGCGAGCAACATTTTGTGTCATTCATGATGGATATTTAAAACTTCTCAAGTTGACACTTCGACCCTAAGTGTCCCTCTGTATCCGTTAGCTGCAAAGTATATACCCAAAAGCCCTGAAATTGTCTTTGTTTCTTGATTATGGTGATATGGCCTTATCTGTTTTGAAGTAAATTAAAAATTTAATTCCGCAAAGCTATTTTTGTACAAACTAGCACGTGGACGGGGGATGCTGCTTGCTGGTGCTACTGCTTTCTTAAACGTTCGGGTAATTTATATTGCCTTCCTTTTTCGACTCCTGAACACCCACCTGTGTCCTTTTGCCCAACGTGAACTTGCTCCAAATAGCAATGACTGTTTTTTTCACCGTCTTATTATACACTATTTTATGTGTGTCGCCAGCAAAACGAGTTGCTCATGAAAGGACACCTGCAGTGACTGTATTCCAAACAATGTTACACATAAAAGAACGTCTCTTCTATAAAAAATGGCATGCTTGTGCCTTGTCTGTCTGCCCACCCGCATGCACATCTGCATGTTTGTATTCTGTAGCCTGTTTATTCCCGTTAAAGACATAATATTATGTAAATGTCCTTTTCAAATAAAGCGTTTTGTTTGTGTTTAAGACCTCTATCGATCTTCTTGTCCATTAGTGGATGCTCCCTTCTCCCCAAAATGAATTGTATCATGACGGCTATCATCCCCAATTAACTGTCAAACGGTCTTATGGGATATAATAAATTGCCATGACTGTTACATCATTTTTTGTCGGGACTAAAGCTCTTTCTTCCCCTGTTGTCTTGCATAGACTGCAGCTTTTTCGCGTCCGATATACCTACATAGACACAACAATAATAGTCGAATGCCCCCTGACTAGTCTTGAGCTTATCCTGATCGCCAGCTGAAGTCAACGGTCTGGTGTCACGAACAAACGAGCCACGGGATTTTTATTACTTTTCTTCTTCCTTTTTATACACTCGCACTTTCTCTATCGTTGTTTCGGCTCTTCCCCTTGTCTGTCTGTCTGTCTGTCTGTCTGTCTGTCTGTCTGTCTGTCTGTCTGTCTGTCTGTCTGTCT
>NW_004797364.1:333339-339523 GCF_000002075.1 Aplysia californica
GCACACACACACACACACACACACACACATACACACACACTTACACACACACTTACACACACACAAACACGCACACACCCACACACAGTGTGGAGTCCGCTAATATCGAACATAGTTGATCAGAAAACAGAAGTAAACAACAAGGACTAAAAATCGCCGATTTTCCACTTTTTTGTAAAAAACTATTGATTAGCCGAAATGCACCCATTTCTAAACCGAAAATAATTTCGAGGGTTTTGTCGACTAAATCTTTATTAGGTACCCTCAACTAACGCAGATCATCAAATCCTCCGCGCTTCAAGATAGCCAAACTGGAGAAAAGGGCACGAGAGGGAACGTTTATGGATTACGTGCCAGAGAGAGGCATCGCCAGTTTACTGTTTGCCTACGTTTGTTAGACATCAATAAGCCCACATACTGTTAATACGCCCAGTGAAGCAAGGATAGCGAATGCACATCTGTCGCCCGACATTCGGTTGGTCATGGCCTATTGTCTTTGCTAGGTTATTTCACAAAGGCCCTACACATGAGCACATGCCCGCATGTGGTATGTTTAATGACGTCACCGACATTGGTAACTCTCACTTCTCTATACCAGCTCAGAGCTCAGCACAGCGTGCACTACAGTGTGCTGATCAACTCTTTTGTCTGTTCAGTGTGACCTTGCGGCAGAGGAAGCAAGCTGACAATGTCAAAGAGTAAGCACAATGCGTCAAGCTTTAAAATGCAATTACTAAAATAGGTAGATGAGGAACAAAACAAACTTTAAAATGGTCAAATTTGCCTGTAGCATGGCATGCCCAAATCTACGCCGTCGACAATCATCGCTATTTGATCAACGGTCTCTAAACCGAAAAAAGGATAAACTGAAGAAAATCCGACGTACCCGCAGATTTAGGTGTGGACGGACTCCATAGTATTAAAGTACAGTTATTAATATAAAGAGAGAGACACACACTCACACACACACACACACACACAGAGAGAGAGAGAGAGAGAGAGAGAGAGAGAGAGAGAGAGAGAGAGAGAGAGTGTGCAACCAGTTCCCAAACTAAATCACACAACACCCCCCTCCTCTCCCAACAGACGGTTCTTGTTTGTGGGACGATGCTGGGATTGTGGATGGTGATATAAAATGTCTTTTGCATGTTTCATTGAACTTGTTAAACAGTATACCGTGGCTTTGAAGGCTGCCCAAGTCCTTTATAGAGTATATTCCAGTGGGATTTTGCATAAGTCAAAGGTTTTATTTTTGCATATCGCCTCATCTTTCGAAATCGACTTCCCACTGAGAGCTTCTGTACGGCTTTGGACTTCGACTTCGACTTCTTGCGTAGTGCGGAAACGTAAACTGAGTGCACATATCTTTTAGAAATTAGGTAAAGTTGTTTAGTAATAGTTGTGCACTATAGCAGGACTGTATTTCAAAGACTAGCGTCGGACCATGGTAACAACGAAAATAAATTATTGTGCTGACGATAGCAGTACGCCCACCAGACGCTATCTCTTAAAGAAAACAAGGCAGATTCTACTCTTTAGTCAAACTCAGTTGTTAATTTTTTATTTCTTTTGAAAACTGAAGTTCAAAGTACCATAACGTCACTGTGGAAGAAAGACATATCATGATGCGCTCGACAGTCGCACCACACTTTTAGTTGAAAATTGACTTTTCGCTTGAGTTGGCAATATTATGGTTTCTTTTGCACTTTCGGGTTCTTAAGGTTTTCGTGGCGCCTCTCCTTTTTTACTTACCATGGTATAACTCTATGCAATTAGAGAAAATGGGACGAAGGATCTAACGTTTCCCTCTGATGTCGGTTCTTTTTGGGTGTAAAAAATATATATCAATCCCTTTATCTCTCTCGTTCCCTCTCTCTGTCTCCGTGTCTCTGTCTCTGTCTCTCTGCCCCCCTCTCTCTCTCTCCCTCCCCCCCCCTCTCTCTCTCTCTCTCTCTCTCTCTCTCTCTTTCCCCCAGCCATGTCAGCCCTTCCCTTCACTTACGGCCAGACTCCCTTGTCCAATATCTCAGGGGTGTTGCTCAGTGTATAATGTACTATCTTTTCGAAACCTCCGTGTATAGGCGCACAACAGATTCCCGTACGCCCGGTACTTCGAGCTACACCAAAGTGTATATCCCATCGTGATTACTAGGATGTCCTGATTCTAGGCATTATCTCGAGGCACGCTGCTTAGCCCGGGCACCCAGCGGTCAGTCGGCGGGTGGTAACAGATGAGCGATGACCAGCTCCCAGGGTAGACCAGATAATGTGCACATAGCCGGGTACCGCGCCTTTTCAACTGTGGCCGAACGGATACCCCGCGGGTAGCCAGCAGAGTCATGCCTATACCATAATTTCCTGGATTTTCGCGTTGAGGTTTTGCGTTGCAGTTAACAATCGCGTTATTATACACCTTAGTTGTCCCATTGGAATTTGCCCCATGGGCTTGGCAGGAATGAATTGGGAACTTTTGTGGACATACCTGTAGTTGTTGGTGTTTTAATAGAGAGAATTAATCTGAGATTGGTTTGCCTGGATTATTTTTGGTAATTATACAAATCTTTCCAAATAGATAGCGTATTGGTGTTCTATGACACTCACAGACACACACACTACTGCACACGCCAGCAAGCATGTAGACTCACGCTCTCTTGCAAGCGCCTACATGAGGGCGTGCATGGGTGCTGCATCTTCATGTCTACACTGGCAGCGGCGTGCTGACAAAGAGTTGAGACTCGAACTGTTCGCACACTAGCAGACATGCTATACGTTTTCTACTGTACAGTGAAGGGTGCGTGCTCTTTAGTCCCTAAGTGTTTTGAGTTCAGCCTGCAAAAACGATCTTAAACTTTCTGCACTGTATACGACATTACCTTCAATGAAAGAACTCATATACATCCGAGACAAAGTAAATCTTATTCATTCTGACGAGGAAACATCATTATCATCATGATGATGATGGAAAAAGTAATTTATTTTTCTAGGGCTTGCATTAAGTAGTGGTCTGACCAGTTGAAATAACACGTGCATGGTCAGGCATAAGACATACTTTTTTTTTGTCGTACGGAGATATGAAAATAGATTAATCTCAAAAGTAAGCCATGACTATGCATATTAATAGTGGCGTTCACGGGGAGGATATCACGTAGGGCCGGAAGTCAAGGGGAGACAAGTGGCGACTGAACGTCTGTCTCAAGATGTCCACCAATGTGGACCTTTAACTTTAACCCTTCCTCATGGACAGCCTGCTGGTGTAATGTGGCATTATGTTGTAATATTTCGCACGTGGTCTACTCTTCACAGTGTGCTCTTTATGACCACGAGGTGTAGACGCGAGTTGTCTTGTTACCGTGTACAATTGATTCGTGGGGTGAATCACAGTGGCTTACTAATAAAAATATTTCGTAATCATATTATTATGTATGGTAAGGATTGTTATAAAGATGCTGCCCTAGAGGCCACAAGATAACTTATTTTAAATACATGAGTGCCCCATATGTCAAACTTTGGTGAAAAAAATGTTTCTTGTTTTATACATAAAGCATGGTTATGAAGCAAAGAGACGAGTGTTAGAGATGTCACTATGTTCACGATAGTTTTTTGTTTCTGGTGAATAGGACTTCAGGTTATTTCATGAGGCACATAATATATACTTTCGCATTCCCCCGAAGAAATTCAATTTCTGTGTCCATTATGGTGTTCTGCGACGTGGCGTACTTTGAAACACTCGTCTGTTAACTCCTATAACTCTTAGAATAAATGAGGAAAATAATGCTCGTGTCTGTACCCATTTGAAATGTAAATGAGGCCAGAGCGAACTCCCATGCAGCGCTAAAGAAAGAGAGTCACGATGTTTGGAACAGCATAGCGAACACCAACACAGCTCTCGTCAGCATTATTTATGCATTGCGTCAGCGTGTGACCTAGATCGATCGAATCTTGCAATATACACGTATGCACGTGAACGTATTCTGTTTCCAAAACGTGAGTGCTCACTCTTTTCGTTTCGGGGGGCTGCTTGTAAACAGGCGAATTCGTGTACACAACATTAGCGATGCCGATGCTCAACGCACGTTATGAATTTTCTCTTATGTTGAAATGCAAGGTTTGAAAAAGATACCTTACTTGAATTTTGGTAAGGTTATTGAATAGATTATCTAAGGTTACGATTCGCTTGAGGGATGGTCTGGTATTTATATTCTTTTCTGTACAATTACATTTGCATTAGAGGTTTCCCCTTGCGGCTGCGATGCGGGCGACAACAAGCCCATGGAGCAAGCTGTTTGAAGGTCACAGGATTTAGGTGGATCTTATTTTCTCGGTTCTTCTTTATCTGTTCTTTTATTGGAATCAGAGCACCTCTTGTGTTTTGTTTATGGTTTGTGCGATGGAAAAAGAAGTGTTTCGTTGAATGCAAAGTAAAAAAAAAAAAATTTTTGTGCCTAAAACTTGGAGATGTTACACGAAACTACACTTTGACTTGAGTTCATGCTTCACAACTGTTAAGAACATACACCCAAACGGTGTTAACCTTTGCGTTCTTAAAACTGATGCTCTTAAGTTCTGGATCCACATCACTATATATACGCGTCTATGTACCCTGAGAGTGGTGACTGCTTTATCGCCAGGAGTTATACCGCCAAGACTTTTATACATGTAGCCAAAAGAAAAAAAAAATATAATACAAACAAACCCAGCAGGCCTCCACCTTTGCTGTAGGTGTATTCCCGAAAGGTGTGAAATATTTACGCAAAGCGTTTACACTTGAGGTCAATTTTAAATGTTTGTTTTGGAATAGTTTTTGTTCCGCGAAAGAGGCAAGTCGATAGCTCAACTGGTATTATGCCTGACTTCTGTGCAAGCGTCTAAAGCTGGAATCCCCATCCGGATTATTTTGGATCCCATATTTTCAGGTTCCATCTCTTTCAACCCGTTTGGCTTGGACCTGTCTGGGATGAACATAAATCAGGCGTTCAGCCTCTTTAATATCTCTACTGTGTTGGAGGCCCCTAAGTACAGTACAATGCGGGTATATTCAAGCGTTGATACTTTGTTCGTATTTAAAAAATCTGAATACTTGTATATTCATAAAGGGTAGAATATTATTATGTATGCAGATGAACCTGTCCGAAATGATCACCCATTTTCAAGGAGATTAGCAATAATTTTATACAGGGGGGGGTTCTCTTGGATGTGTCAATATTAAAAAACAACAACAACAACAAAATAATCCGCAAAGAGGAAGTGGGATGTTGTTCGTCAGAGCAGGTTCGTCTGTATATCTTTATGTTTCTGTTTTCTTACCTCTGTTTTTTGTTAACTCCCTTATTGATTCTCACTGTGGGGGTGGGTGAGGAGAGGGGATTGGGGGAGGGGTGGTAACTCATCGCCAACTCCACGACACCAGCCACACAATATCTCAAAGGCAGTCTCTTGCAGACGGATACGTCCCAAGGGCAAGCGCCAGGTAAAGACACCACCCGGAATTGACGAAAAACACAAATATACAAAATCACGGCTGTTTGTATTTCGAACCCGGAGCTCGAACCACACAAAACCCGTTACGTCTGTCATCCGTCTACGAGGTTATGTAGTGCGGATTTTGCCAAATAGGCGCCTGATGACTTCTAAAATCCTTGAGAGAGTGTTTTGTTCATAGGAACAATCGCCTAGGCCGCCTGGCAATAGACACTGACCGTCAAGACTAATGTGCATTAATGTTTGCAGCTAGCAGTTTCCAACCATGTTCAAGAGCGACATTTTACTTTGCAGCACTTAATTTTTCATTTATCATTTTTAGCTCTTATCACTGAACACCATTACCCCGTTGTTGTCACAGTGGCACTTTCATGAAGCAAATAATAATAATCTGTGAAGTTTTTATAGTGCTGAACCTCGATTTAAGAGCACGAGCAGTTAAAGAGTCACAGTCAGAATATTGTTCTGTGGACGAGCTATCATCTTGTTTTTAGGATTGTTTGCCTCTCAATGATAACAGCGTTTCACGGTGCCATTTTAGGATGGTAATCTTCATAATCATCGCTCTTCACATGCGCACGCACGCACACACACACACACACACACAAACACACACACACACACACACACACACAAACACACACACACACACACGCGCGCGCGCGCGTACGCGCAGGCATCCTCCCCACTCCAAATCATTATATAC
>NW_004797364.1:340285-341498 GCF_000002075.1 Aplysia californica
GGGGGGGAGATCGTTTGACGTGACAAAGAGTAAGTGTTCATGGGGTGGGGATGAATGGTTCTTGGAAAAAGTATAAATCCTGAGCAGAATAAAAACTGTTTCGTTAGCTAATAAAATATTTACACCTATACGCTCACTCTGCAAACGGGGACAACGAATATTGTGCTTCAACAGTCCTGTTACACATGGACAAACAGAGAAGTAACATTTCAGGAGTTTAGCAAAAGATGGAAGGCTATTCATAGCTTCGAGAATTTCAGCAATACTGCAGTATAGCCCTGGTTCGAGTTTCCGACGAGATATGATTTTTTGACGTGTGTTGTTTTGAGGGTTTATTCCCCCCGTACTGCCCTCCGCGCATTACGAGAGATCGGTTCTATTAGAGATACTTGTAAAATCGGAGTTTCTGCCTCATATGCATTAATGATGTGTAAGCATGGGGTGAGGGGGGGAGGGGGTATTGTGTCAGTGCTACACCATTACCACGATTATCAATCCCTGCTGTCACTGAAGTGAAATTGACTGATGTAGAAACCTGTGCGTTGCCGATGACTGAAGCGTTTAAGAAAGTATTCCTTACTTCTATATTCCTATATCGCTCCATCTGTTCCATTTAAGCACAGCACGGTGTATAAATTTCAAGGTAAAACGTACTTTCGTTTTTCTCGTATGGGCTGAACAGGTAATGAACCGTGCTGCTTAGCATTTATCTCCTCAAAGGAGAAGGACCAGGCTTGACTGTTCTTGGGTTAGTATGTATCAATCGGTCGATCTCAGGTTTCCAGGTGAATACACTAAGGATATACATGTATTTATATCAACGAAGTAGATGCTATTATGTGTATAGTCTGTAAGATAAGCAAGCTGTGGCCACCATAAAGAACGTAGTAAATAAGATGCTGTATGAAGCAAAACTCCTTTAGAGGTATACATCGAAAGCTTTGAATGTTCATTTCTATTATGATTCAAATGGCATCTGTGTCTCTTTTTTATGATCAGTCTTGAACTAGGCGTTTGTCATTAAATACTCTTCTCGTTTTTGCTTATTAAGTCTCTTAACTTAAATAAACTTAGGTCACCTTTTTTCAAAACGTTATGCCAAAGGTTTTATTATAGCCATTGATGGATGTTTCAGACACCCCCCCTCTCTTTTCACATGCATAATATACACGGTCCTATGCACACGTACACACACACACACACACACACACAC
>NW_004797364.1:341891-346212 GCF_000002075.1 Aplysia californica
CCACATACACACAACCACAAACGTGCAAGTTGGCAAACAAGGGGGGAAAACAGCCGTCAATGTTTTGCAATAATATTATTATTCATGATCGTGCATATTATCGTACGTACGGCGCTTCTCTCTTCTCCTTTATTCTCTCTTCTCCTTTATTCTCTCTTCTCATTGTCATGCTGAACTAGTTCTGACCCGATGTGCCATTATCTGTTAGACGGTAAGAAAACTGTTCATACCACACTTGAAGGCGATGACGCTCTGTGCAAGGCTTTGAATTTTGTGATTATTTCACTTCCAAAATCGGTTTATTTAAAGAAGAATTTGATTTTGATCATTCTATTTTTTAGCGCATACTCTTGTTTTTTAATTCCGTAGATTTGTCCTACCATGTATAGCTGCTTTGGACACATTTATTGCTGTTCTTCGTCTCCCTTGTACATATCGACACACGCCCCCGTCACCCCCCCCCCCCTTCCCCACAAAAACAACAAAAAACTGTAACAAAACAAAAACATGTATTACATTTTCCTAATTTATGTTTTTTCCCGCATGTAGACTGTAGACCTCACACATCTTGAGGACAAACAGGTTTTATTGTAATGTTCACCAATAGATTAGGTAAGACAAGAAGAAATAAACCATCTACACTCTAATAATATTGTATGCGTAGGTAAAGATGGTGCGGTGAGTCAGTCAACATCTTTTCAGTTTTCTTACATGCGTTGTTATAGATGTCTAAAAATAAAATCTCAGTTTGAGTTGTTCTCTCTTGTGCAACGCAGCTTGTGCAGTTGTTCAACATCAGTCCCCCTATGTATTGCGTTTTAACACAGTTGGAAAGGCTTACCGTACATTTTGGTTTTCTTGGAACCCATTTTAATTTCAGGTCCAAGAGTTGTTTTTACGCGAGACCATCAAACCTCATCCATCAAGTTCACGTTGATATTCTTTTGCTATATAAATGTGCCCCAAGGACCTAGATTGTGCCTTTTCTTTTAAATGTGTGCATGACCTCGACATTCTTGAGTTGAACAGTCAACCTAGTTCTCGTGCATCTGTTTTTGTATGTTAGATGTTTATCCAGCATAGACAAGAGATAAACCTGTTTCCATTCTTCCCATTTCAAACAATGTTCCTGTTCTTACTCCCTGCCCCTCTCTCGTAAATTTTACACGTCAGCCAGAACTCGTGTCACTTTAAAAAACTTTTGTTGTGAACACACACGCTTTCAACATTATTCCAGTTACAAAGGGGTAGAGGTGTCTGGGTAAAAGGAACGTGTTTTGATAGGGCGGGACGAGAAACGTATTTGGAGATGTATTTGGATTGGGGGGGGGGGGTGTGGTCGAAGGTAAAACAAGGGGGCGGGGAGAGAGTGAGAGAGAGAGTGAGAGAGAGAGAGAGAGAGAGAGAGAGAGAGAGAGAGAGAGAGAGAGAGAAAGAGAGAGAGAGAGAGAGAGAGAGAGAGAGAGAGAGAGAGAGAAGGGGGCATGGAGGTAGTTTTGCTCACAGCCTCCCGGTATTGTTATTTAACTTTGTGGAAGTTAAAATCTGAATTAAGAGAGTCTCCAACTATATTCGTTAGCAGTCCAGGGAAGTGAAGCTTAAATTCATATTTCCGTCATTTTGTTAAGTTGATCGAGGGGGTTACAAGTCAAATTGTGAGTCAGTGGTCTGATCTTATCAGCTGAAATAGAGCTTGACAAACGAAACACGACGAAATTAAACATCATACGGACAAAAGTTTGGTCTTCTGTTCTCCATTATGTCGCCATTGTGTCCTTCCGTTGAAGAAATGAGGTTAAAAGCGAACGCTGAGCAAACTTCTAAGCTGTCGCCTCTTAAGATGACCTCGTAATTGTTCACCCTCTCAAAAGATGACTCAGGAATATAGCCCTTAGATTAAACGTGTCTATTCTTCATTATTCTTTGCCCTCTTTTCACGCATCCGTCAAAATTAGGTCAAGATTTGACAGAACTCTTTCTCCCCATCGCAGCGGAGACGCAGATCCTGGTGTGATAATGGTTCTGTTCTGTGGAACGTGAACTGTTACGAAAATAAACGAGGTGGCAGGGCTTGCTGATATGATAGAAGTAAAGCCAGTTGTAAATTAACACCCGTGACTTGGCTCGTATGTTGCACAGAGTTCTCGGTCCCACCAACTGGGTGCGTAAGGTCGGGTCGGCGGTGAGTTCCATTCCCACATCTTAACCCCAATATCGTCTCTTTTCTGTACTTTTTTTCGCTCCGATGTGCCGACCGAGGGCTATTGTTTGCAAACGTACAGCGCCAAAGCCACACAGTGTGAACCCGCCTTCGAAATTACCAGTTTTTGTATCAAGTTGAATTGGACTCACACAGAATCAGAATGTACAATTCAGCACTGGCGCTGGGGTCAAGACTTATGAATCTTGTCTTAAACACAATGCCATCTTTGGTTTTCATCCAAGTGGCCCTCCTGAATGGGATCCAGGCTCCGAATGTTAAAATATTTGGCAGGAGGGAACAAGATAATATGGCCCAAATAGCACTTTACTGTATGTTGTGCTGTATCTCTCGTCTTAGACACGTGGATCTCTTTTTTTAGTAGTACTGGTGTCTGTGATGTAGCGGTTAGGTGTTTTGCCGTTGCAAAAGACGCGAGCTCAGTTCCTGTGTGGGGAGGTTTTTAATTCGGGTATCTCCATCTGTCTGCTGGGACATTGTATCCCTCTCAGCCCAGGTTGGCCATGACAGGTAGGCCGAAGCAGCCCGCCTCCGAAATGATCCAACTTTTGTCGATGGGGACGTAAGATGCGTGTTATCACGGTTTTGTTAACTTTTGCGGTGTATGGTTTGTTTTCAGAAAAACACAGAGCCAACAGCTAAATGAATATGATTTGAGCCACAGTGAGCTCATATTTTTTCGGCACCTTTTTTTTGAGGCTGTTATATGGAAAACGGATATATTATTTCCTGGTCTCACGTCTTAAATGAAAAAAACAAAAACAAAACAATTCTTTCTGTTTTAGTGATGTGGCCCTAGTTATGTTACGCATTTTGTGTTTCCGTAATTTTTAAAGGTCGTTCGGGTTACTTTGCACCCTCTGAAGTTATCGTTACGCATTGTAGCCCTTGCTTTGAATTAAGAAGAGATCAACGTAATGAGGACTGAAGCTTGCGTATGCGTACTCACAAACCGAAAAGAAGCTTACTCAGTGTGTTAGAGGTCATTCAACTCTTAAGCGTCGGAAGTCTTGCTCGTGTGCGTGAAGTCACATGGAAACTTTTGGGTCATGTGCCAATTATTTTCACTTCGTAATGATGTATCACTGTTGGTTTGGGAATTGACATTATGCTCCCTTTTGTCTGATATCACGTTTCCACTTGAAGCCATTTAAATGTGCACGCGACTTTTCTTTGTCTTTGTAAGTTTTTGACATGATGCAATGGATAGTGGGTTCTTCAACGTGGTGGTGCTTTTAAACTTCAAATATCCTGTCTGTTCCTTTGTATAGCTTGGTAATTTTTCATATCACTTTAGCTCGGACGACAGCTCACAAACTTCTGACGTGCTATACACATTTCCATCTTGGTTGAGAAGTAGGTTTTGGTAACAAATGTAGGTACATCAAGCATTCACGAGTTCGAAAATTATCGTCGAAATCGCTCTGCTTCCCAACATTCACGCAGAAGTGGTTGCATGAGTCGAAATAATAAATTTCTGTCCGTTGTTTGGGTGAAAAAGCAGTATAAATCTTCAGAGTTCAGAGGAAGGACTTATAGACTTCAACATTCCATCTCAGGTCTAAAATGAGCTCTTGCGGCTTTGCAGCTTTGTGAGTGAGACGGTGGGAAAATCTGCACCTTCTAATTTCTTCGTTTACTTATGAAAAAGAGCACCACACATGTAGGTTTTAATTTGTTTGTTAATTTGTCCATTTTTCTGTTACGCATTTGGTTACTCGAATGTACTTTTGTTGGTCTCAAATTCATGATCTGTTTACATATTATATGTATCTCCTGACAAAGTGCTCGTTTTCATAGTCCTGGCCCTGGCAACTGGACACGTATCTTTGCAATTTTCTTACATCTTAGCCAGAGGCGGATCGAAGTCCAACTTTTCTTTTCGTTTTAGTCATTTTTGATCGTTCCATTACTCACGAAAAGCCTTTGCAGTTCAGTTAATATGCACATTAAGGAGTTTAAGTTTATTGACTGAGATAATCAACACATAAATCACACCTTATGGAAGAACAGTAGGGCGACTTCTTGCTCCTGGTTTGACCATATTTTGAGCGTGGTGTCTGCTTATGACGGTGACTTGCAAAGGTCATCCTCTCTCCC